>NW_025336429.1:101666-156894 GCF_004798865.1 Varanus komodoensis
CTCTCCGCGGGCCCGGGCGGCGCGGCGGGGGCCCCCGGTCCTCCCCCGCTCCCCCGTCGCCTTCCCCCGCTCCTCGCTGGCGGCGAAGCGAGGCTCCGCGGGCCGCCCCTCCCGGGCCGCTCCAGCCTCGCCGCCGCCCCTGCAGCGCCGCAGCCGCGGAGGGCGCCCACGGGCCCCCCGCGCGCGTCGGAAGAGCCCCGGTCCAAGGCAGGGACCGAGCAGCAGCCGAGGCGCCGCCTGAAGCGAGCCTGGAGGGCCCGGAATGCTGCCCGCCCGCCCGCCAGGGCCGGGGAGAGGGGAGGCCGGCTCGGGTGCTACGCGGGCTGCACCGGCGCTCCCCGCGGGGACCCGCAAGCCCCCAAGCCGAGCGCCCGTTGGCATCCCCCGGCCGTCCGATCGTGCCATGCGAACTGGCTCTGGGTACGAAGGGGCCGGCTGGGGGCATCGGAGCCTGGCCTAGTGTTCCGACGTTGTAATTTTCTGAAAACTTACTATTTCTTTTGCTTCCTTTACATAGCTTTACACGTACAACCCACTTGTTTCCTCTTGCCGAGAAACCAAGGCAGCTCACATGCTCCGGTTCTCTCCATTTTATCCTCACCAGAACCCTGCAAGGTAGGTCGCGGACTGAGTTGTTGCCTGGCATAAAGTCAGTTATGATTCCATAGCTCATGTGGATATGAACCCAGTCCCAGTGCGACAGTTTAACCACTACAGCTTGTTTAATCGCTGACTTTGAGATACTTTTGGGGATGGCCTTGAGATCTTGCCAGGTTACATCAGCAGATAAGGCAACCCAGACAGTCCAAGCAGCCAGAAGTACCCAAGAGCTGGGGCTGATTATGAAGGTAGGAAAGTTTGTCGTGGGTTAGGTTATTAATTCTGCAATCCTATACTCCCATACTTGGTACAACACCTGCTGGTCTCAGTAGGACTTATTTCTAAGTAGGCATTCATAGGATTTTGCTGTAAGCGCATTGCACTAGCATTCATGTCTCAAGGCAGTTGAAAATTCTGGAAAAGTGGATTAAAGATGCTGATTTGCCATATTCCATAGCAAATCCCTGCAAGACCTGCTCACCTATGCATTTTGGCCTAAATTTCAAATTCCTTCAAATGGCTAGGTATTTGGGAAATTTGATCACCCCAAAATACAGGCAAGCCTTTTCAAAGAGCCAGATTTTACTGCCTTCCATCTGCAATCTTAGATGGGTGCCCTTATGATTTGCCATATGGAAATGGACCATGCCCATATAACAACATAGAAATGTAAACTCTGGAGCACGTCCTTCTCATATGCCATTCTTACAGGGATGAGCATACGAGGCTCCTGAATCATGTAATGGATGATTTCCCAGGTAGGACCTTGGATTGGTATTTAACATATTTCCTAGCTGATATGAATAGGTTTTATTTATTTATTTAAAACTTTTGTATACTGTCCCATCAGACATCTCAGGACGGTTCACAATAACAAGAAGATAAAAAAAATAAAAGGCTCAGCTCAGAATTAGTAGCACAACGAATTCACAAGATGATCCTTTCTTCCATTTTATAATTCTTACTTGTTTTTAAGTCACCCCCCTCTAATTTATTTTACTGTTTTTATGAGTTTGTTTTATTAATATTTTTGGGTCTGTACCTGTATAATAAACATTGATTCTTTGAGCAACAGTGTCTTAAGCCCTTAAGTGTCTACAAGCATTTTCTGAAACCTGCAAAATATTAGCATTTCATGTACAAAATATACCTTTAATCAATTAGCTTGTTTAATAGTTTATTCTGCCTCTGTCAGTGCCCATCTCACCGCTAAACCCTTTACATTAAACTACACAAAATTGAGTGGGATAGCACCTTTGAGGAGAGAAACAAAACTCAAAGTGATCTTGATAGACTGGAGCCCTGGGCTGAAAGCAACAGGATGAACTTTAATTGGGACAGACTCCAAGCTCAACACTTAGAGAAAGAAACCAAATGTATCAGTGCAAGATGGGGATATTTGGCTATACGATACTGCGAGTGAGCAGAATCTTGGAACTGTTGTATTCACAAGTTGAATATGAGTCAAAACTATGATATGGCTGTGAAAGAAGCAACTGCTATTTGAGGCTGCATTAATAGAAGGCTCACGTCCCGATCACGAGAGATACTGGTTCCCCTCTCCTCAGCCCTGGCTTGGCCTTATCTGGAGTCCTGGGTCCAGTTCAGGGCTGCACAGTTCAAGATAGATGCAGACGAGCCGCAAAGGGTTCAGAGGAGGGCAACACGGGGAGACTGAGAGGAGATAGGATGGCACTTCATCATGAAGAGGAAGGACACGATCTCTTCTTGTCCATCCCAGAGTGCAGGACACGGAAGAACAGGACCTAGTGACAGGAAGCCTGGCTCCGGCTAGAAATCAGGAAAAGATTCCTGACCGGTAGAGCAGTACGAAAATGGAACCAATGACCTAGGGAGGTTGTGGGCTCTCTCACACTGGCAGAGAATTCTTTCATCCTTGAAAAGCAAGCATTTGGTTAAAAAACAAAAGTAAAACCCATAGGTGGAATTGCTCTGTAAGGGTGCAATTTCACCTATTAATAAATCACCTGTCCCAGCAGATGTCCGTGCAAGAATTCTTAAATGTCCAGTATGAAATTGCTCACAAAATAAGTTACCTGTTTTAAGATCAGCCTCTTATACTGGCAAAGAATTCCTTCACCCTTGAAAAATAAGTATTTGCTAAAAGGGGGAGGGGGAAACATTGATAGGATTGCTCAGTAAGGCAGCACTTCCACCCATCCGTTAATTAATTACCAGGCCCGGGTGGTGTCCATGCAAAAATTCTTAAATCTCCATTATGAAATTGCTAACAAAAATAATGCAACTGGTCTTAAGATCAGCCTCTTTCCTGGAGGACTGGAGAAAGGCCAACACCCATTTCGAAGTTGAGATCATGGATGGATCTGGGACATTACAGGCTGGTTAATTTCTGTTCTGGTTAACTTGGTTGTAAGCAGCATTAAGTATAATTAGGTGTAGGGACACAGAGAGCTCCCTTGCATGAACTGGGTGCAGAGAGCATGATAACAACCCTGCAGGATTGTGAAGCGTGCAGATTTTTGCCTGAACTCACCAGCCCAACAATCGCCTGGTTCCCTGGGCCATGTGGGGTTTGGGCTCCCCACTCTGTCCTGCTCTCACCATGCATGACACAAGCCCGCCCCCCACGCAGACTCCCCATCTGTATGGCATTGCTCCCTATGGACCTGGACTGCTTCTTTCTGATTGGTGCATTGAGGATTGGAGGTGGGTTTTCCCCCTCTGCATCTCCACAATTCCTCCCCTGGCAAAGAACAAACAACTATATGTTGATGCCACATGAGTTAGCAGGACTGAACGAGAAAAAGATATTGGGGTTTGGGGTGATGAAACTATCAACCCGGTGAAGAAGGTAAATCCTGTTTTAGGGATAAATATGAAAGGAATTCAGAATAAAATTTCCAAGCTCACACTCCCCTCATAGAAATTTGCAGTGCTACCAGATTTCAAATACTGCCTGCAGTTCTGGGTACCACACTTGAAAAAAAGTGAATGCAATGTTGGCAAAAGCAGAAAAATGCATCTAACTTGATCCTAGGAGCATGAGAACATAGGAAGTGGCCTGCTAGGTCAATGTGTGGGTCCATGCAGTCCAGCATTCTGTCCCCACAAGAACCAGCCAGGTGCCCATGGGACCCATAAGTAGGGCTGGAGAGAAGCAGTGTCCTCCCTCCAAGCTCTTCAGCAAGAGGAGGGGCAGGAACAGCTTGCTTACAAAGGGGTAGAAACAGCTGGGATGGCTTAGCTGGGAGAAAAGGCAAGTGGAAACGTGATGAAGGTGTGCAGAATTACACAGGATGTGGAAGGCGCAGACAGGAAGGCCTGTTTCCCCAACGTTGCCCCCTGAAGCTGCTTGGCGGGAGATTCAAGGCAGAGAAAATGGCTTGCCTCTTCACACGCCGCACAGCAAAACTATGGAAACAGCACCCACAAAGCGCAATGATGGGCACCGAGACGGGTGACCTTCAAATGGACAGGATGTATTCATGGAGGATCGGCATATCAGTGGCTACTAGTCTGGATGGCTATTTGCTCTCTCCAGTATCAGGGGTAGTGTGAATATCGGTTGATTCTACACCAATCCACAGCTGAAGCTCTCTGGGCAGTTAAAATAATTTCATTTCTCTACCATCGAATAGCTGGAGCTCTCTGGAAGGTTTGCTAGTTTATACAAACGCTACAGCTGGCTACGTGTACCAGTTGCTGAAAGAAGGGAGAAACAACAGGTATGCCCTGTTTGTGGGCTTCCCAAGAGTAGCCAGCCAGCCAGTCAGCCAATATATGGATAGGTTGCTGAACTAAGATGGACCCAGCCTGGCCTTTTTACGCTCCTAACTCCCCTTCCGGGCCCACAAAGTAACATTCATTGGGATTTTCTAGGAAAATTAATCACTGCATCCTGCAGAACAAAATGTGTCCCACTTTCTGTGGAAACATCAAGTCTACGTCTCTTGCAAGTTTAATGAAATAATAATAATCCAAGAGAAGTATCACATATTTCAATGTTACTCTACTGTAAATACTCTGTGATGAGCCACAAGTACACCTTCCGGCTGAAGCTTTTCTCACACTTGGGACTTGCATATGGTTCACATGAATTCTCTGATGTCTCTTTATATGTCATATCCCATTTAAACATTTTCCACACTGAGAACATTTGTATGAATTTTCTGATGACACATCCAGTTTCCACTGTGCCTGAAGGTTTTTCCATGCTAAGAGCATTTGGTCAGCTTCTCTCAAGCATGAATTCTCTGATGTTCTCTCAGATTCTTATTCCTTCTGAAGCTTTTGCCACATTCAAGGCATTTGTATGATTTCTCTCCGGTATGAATTCTTCTATGTTTCATCAGACACCCACTTGATCGGAAACTTTTTCCACATTTATGGCATTTGTATGGTTTCTCTCCAGTATGAACCCTTTGATGTATTCTCAGAGAGTTACTCATTGTGAAACTTTTACCACACTCGAGACATTTGTATGGTTTCTCTCCAGTATGAATTCTCAGATGACACGTGAAGTTTCCATTCTGCCTGAAGTTTTTTCCACACTCAAAACATTTGTATGGCTTCTCTCCCGTATGAATGCTCTGATGTTGTCTCAGATTCTTACTCCAATGGAAGATTTTACCACATTCAAGGCATTTGTATGATTTATCTCTAAGATGAATTGTTTGATGTGCTTTGAGAGTTGCAATGGATTTGAAAGTTTTTCCACATTGAAAACATTTGTATGGTTTCTCTCCAGCATGAATTCTTAGATGTTTTCTCAGCTGGATAAGCCATGTGAAGCCTTTACCACATTCAAGGCATTTGAATGGTTTCTCTCCAGCATGAATTCTTACATGTTTTCTCAGCTGGATAAGCCATGTGAAGCCTCTACCACATTCAAGGCATTTGAATGGTTTCTCTCCTGTATGAATTCTCCCATGTTCTCTCAAGTAGCACGCTCGTCCAAACTTTTTCCCACACTCTAAGCATTTGTGCAATTTCTCTCCAGAATGAATTCTTTGATGTTCTCTCAAAGTATTACTCCGTCTGAAGCTTTTCTCACATTCAGGGCATTTGTATGGTTTCTCTCCACTATGAATTCTTTGATGTATGTTCAAATCTGCAATGTCCATAAATGTTTTCCCACAGTCAGGGCATTTGTATGGTTTCTCCCCAGTATGAATTCTTCGATGTCTTCTCAGCTGGTTATGCCATGTGAAGTTTTCACCACAGTCAGGGCATTTGTATGGTTTCTCCCCAGTATGAATACTTCGATGTTCTTTCAAATGGGTCCTCTGACCAAAGTTTTTCCCACAAACAAGGCATTTGTGTGATTTCTCCTCAGAATGAATAAGCTCATGTTTCCTTACCCCCTTTCTCGTACTGAAGCATTTCCCACAGTGAAAACATTTATGTGGATTTTCTCCAGAAGGAATCTCCTGTTGACTAAAAGTAAAGAGTTCCTCGGACTGGGGACATTCCAGTCTTTTCTCACCAGGATGGCCTTGTTCATGATCCAGCAAATGTTCTTTCTGACTAAAGCATGTGCTAGAATGAGCTTGTCCGTGCGGTTTGCCTTCACTTTGAGGAATTCCTCGATTACTGTGTGAGGACTTTGCACGACTGACGCGCTTCACAGGCCTGTTGGAAACATGAGGTGCCTGTCCTGGGTGGCTATTCTGAGGTCTGCTTAAATTACCCCCTTGGCCATTCTCAGAGGGTTCAGATCTACTCCTTTCTTTTACCTTTCTCTGAAGGTGGTCAGTCCGTGCACTTTGATGGAGACTTTCCTCTGATGAGGGACATGCGTCATCCTCATCACTGTAGCCACGGTCATGCTCATCATCGGTATGGTCATCGTAGTCTTCACTGCTGGTATCTAACGCACCAGGCTCTATCTTGTAGCAATATCTTCTGCCATACCTGGAGAACCTGGGTATGTTCTCCCTTGTGTGAACTTTGGAAGACTGGCTAATTGCAGCTGCAGTGCCTTCTGATCGCTCGTTCCGTTTATTCCTTCTCCCTGCATGCTGCTGCTTTTGACCCTCATTGGACTTGCCTGCTTCTTCATGCAACTCTGCTGTCTCCAGAAGTTTCCCTTGACTTGTCTCTGTTGCAGTCGTGGTTGTATTCTCAGCCTCATTTCCTCTGCGCCGAGAATTCTCCATCTTGCCCTGACTTCCTCCTTTCTTGTCACCTGTAGGTATAAAAGGGGAATTTTGGCCATGCTCTGGTGACCTCTTTGGAACACACCTGTAGTTTCAGGATGTAAAAGTAATGCTAGAAAAGACCAGGGATCTGTTTAGTCCAGCGGTTTCTTCACACAGAAG
Source organism: Varanus komodoensis (assembly GCF_004798865.1). Taxonomy (NCBI): domain Eukaryota; kingdom Metazoa; phylum Chordata; class Lepidosauria; order Squamata; family Varanidae; genus Varanus; species Varanus komodoensis. The sequence continues at coordinate 108,569 of NW_025336429.1, forward strand.
AAACGGGAAACCCACAAGCCCCTCCCCGCCCAAGCCCTCAGCAACTAGCTTACAAAAGCACCCTGCCCCTGACCCTTGAGGTGATGTGTCACCACAGGGACTAATAGCCCAGGGGACCATTTTCCTCCATGATTTTGTCCTGTCCCCTGTGGAAGCCATTCAGATGGTGACCCACATTATATCCTGTGGACGTGAATTCCGTAGTTTGCCTGTGGGGTCTGAGAAGGAGCCCTTCCTTTTATCCCTTGTGAATCTTCCGCCCATCAGCTTCATGTGGAGAAATAGGTCTTTGTATACTTCTGCCATTTCTCTCTTGCCTTTTCTCTCAGCTCAGCTGTTCTATCTGAGGCCCTTCTTTCTCTGCGGCATGTTTCTTTTTATTCCTATTTCTACCTCCTCCCTTTTTCCTCAAGCGTTTATTTTCAATTACAGAATAGTGACCAGAACACTAGGCATTTGAATTCATTTAAAATGTAAACCATATATGTGGGCTAGCACTGTTATTTTTCATGAAAGATGCTTTTACCTATATCTGCAAATTCCTTCATTCACTCCAAGGGCTCTTGATTGACATTTTAACACCGCTCTGTCTTTTAACTCCTTTCAGGACTTAAAATGCTAAAGAGAAGCCATTCTTCTTTCCTGGAGTCCTGCCACTCAAAGGAAAGATTATCTTACCTAAAGTGGCATCCTCACTGTCATTCTGCATGACTGGCTGGGCAACGGTGCCTCGGACGGGCTGCTGGAAAATCTGCCTGCCGATCTGCAAAGGCAGACTCTGTTCCTTGGGTTTCCATGCTCCCAGCAACTAGGAAAGAAGCAAGCTAGCTCACCAAATCAAGAGTCTTACAGTTCTAGCTGCATCAATCAGTATTCAGTGAAACCAAAATCAAGGATAAACGCCCCCTCCCAGCCCGAAGTTTGCAAATCTTGTTTTGAAGAACATCGGAGGAAATCAGTTGCTGCTTGAAAGTTTCCATGTCTGTTTCTTGCTGCAGTCCTATCTATCTGGGGGACTAGTGTGCTGTAACTTTCTCTCTAACCTGAGTTTTGAATGCAAATTTCTCAACAGGCTAAGCCTATGCAAACATACGCTGTATGGCCATTAAACATACATGAACTCACCGGAATGCCACTGGCCTCTTTTCCACCACTGGGGTTCATCTCCTGCTCTACAGAAAGTAGTGAAGGGCTGGCAGTATCTTTGATTCCCAGGCCTAGGGCCTCCCCTTGCAGGATGACGGCCTTCACTTTCCCATAATCTCCTTGATCTCTGGCCTCCAGGCTTTGAAGGGCCTGCTAAGTGCTCGCATCCAGCCTTGGAGGTCGGGCGGCAGGCTGGCCAGGAACTGCTCCAGGATCAGCAGCTCCAGGATCTGCTCCTTGCTGTGCCGCTCCGGCTTCAGCCACTGCCGGCACAGCTCCTGGAGCTGCCGGTGCAGCCGCCGGGGGTCCTCCACCTCCTGGCAGCAGAACTGCCGGAAGAGCTGGCGCTGCACCTCCCTTCTCAGGGCCTCCCCTCGCAAGATGGCGGCCTTCACCTTCCCGTAGTCCTCCTGATCTCCGGCCTCCAGGCTTCGAAAGGCCTGCTCTGCCTCCCCACTCAATGTCGGCAAGAGTCGAGCTGCCCACTCCCCTCTAGGCCATCGAAAGGCCTTGGCCACTTGCTCGAAGGAGGCCAGGAAGGCCTTGGCATCTTCCCAGGGGGCAGCCTCTGACAGCCCTGGGTTTCCACATGTTGTGTGAACGGGGCGCCCTGTCTCCAGGAACTCCTGCTGCTGGGCTTCCCAGTGCTCTTGCGTCTCTTCCAATGGTTCTTCTTTGCCCTGTGATGTCGCCCATCCTGGTCAGACTGCCATATTTTCTGGGGTTTCCACGCTGGGGGCGTTTCCTGGCCAGACTAACCCTTCTGTTTGTTCTGTGCCTGCAGGCTTTTCTGCCTTCATGGCTTTCTCCTTGTCTCTCTGATCTATTTTTTCAAATTAGCCATTGAGTGGAACATATTAAAGAGATGCAATTAGTAAGTGTTTAAGAAATTAATTTGGAAATACAAGGAAAGATTCCTATCTACATACTTTACAAGGTATTGGTTTTAAAAGTTATAGTATGGTATGGAAGCAGAACTAGTGAGGTTTCATGATCAAATGGATAGAAACACCAGCAACATTAACATTATGGGTATCTGGGCAAATCTGAGGAATCAGAGTCACTCATTTGCTCCCCATATACAATTCATGCCATGGTGGTAGTAATTTTGCAAAGGAAAATATTTTTCAGAAGTACCCATTTCCTTGTAAGAAGGGAATGTTTTCCTATGGAAATGTATTGTTTTGAAATTATGATCACCTATGGAGAGATGTCCAGGGTACAAAAGATAAAATACAGAAATCATATTTACAAAAGGGAACAGGTAATTCTGTTTGTGATATGTCCAGATAACATTAGTTTATTAAATGATCTGATATGTATTAAATCTTGAAAAGTATTCAGTCATTAAAACCCTAATGGAACAAATAAAATATGATTATCCATGTGACTCAGTCACAAGGTGTTTCAAACATGTTATCACACTAATTTTTCCAAAATTCTGCAGCGTCCCATTTTGCCACGGGGCTGAAACAGAAAGATTAGCATCCTCTAATCATCCTTTGGGTTCTTGCTCAGTATCTGTACTGCTTGGGGCGATGGGAGTTGTAGTCAGATGTATTTGGATAGCACCATGATAGGAAAAGCTGACCTAGATGGGGAAATGCTTGGAGTGGATATAAAACTACATTCTAGCCCTCCGTTTGAGCTTAAATGTGACAAACCCAGTAGGCCTTCATCTGCGAGGAGGGCCAGGGTGCAAGGCCCGCTTCTATCTTTCTTTCCTCGAAAGAGTGCCAGTAACTTCCCGGTCTTTTTCAAGGTCTCTGCAAAGTCGCCACAGGAGAAGTCAGGCCTAGGCCTACTTTTTGTAGGAACATGGATGGGCCCATTCTCAGAACTTATTTTAAACTTGTGAACAACCTGGAAGCGTGTGTACCAAGCCCAGCAAATGGGCAGGCCGGAGTCCGGGCTAGACCAGGGAATCCAGGCAACCCCAGTGTCTGCGAAGAGGCAAGCCAAGAGGAATTGCGTGCTCCAACTCAAGCAGCGACTCACCGGGGCAGCTTCCCCAGGGAGCCCCGGGCAGCCAGAGCCTGGGCGGGTTTTGGCCGGACTCTCAGCCCACCGGCTGCAAGCCAGATCTTCGAGCGGGAGGACCTGTCAGCCCGGCCAAGCGTCCTCCAGGTGCTTTCCGCGGGCCCCTGGCGGAGCGGGATGTGGGGCAGCGGGGGCCGCCGGAGGGGCGCGGGCGGCGGGGTGGCGGCAGCCACCGGCCCCCTTCCCGGTCGGCTTCCTCCGCTCCTTGCTGGCGGCGAAGCGAGGCTCCGCGAGCCGCCCCCTCCTGGGCCGCCCCAGGCTCGCAGCCCTGAGCTCGCCGCCCCTGCAGCGCCGCGGCGCCGACGGGCCCCCTGCACGCACTTCGGGGCGCGCCAGAAGAGCCCCGGTCCAAGGCATGCACGGAGCAGCAGCCGAGGCGCCCCCCGAAGCAAGCCTGGAGGGCCCGGAATGCTGCACGCCCGCCAGGGCCGGAGAGAGGCGAGCCCGGTTCGGACGCTCGGCAGGGCGCGTGTTCCGGGACGGGCTGCACCGGCGCTCCCTGCGGGGACCTTCCAGGGCAGGGCAGGGCAGGGCCCGCAAGTCCCCAAGCCGAGCGCCCGTTGGTATCCCCGGCCGAAAGCAGCGCGTCCTGAGGTCAGCCTTCTCTGCCATAGCGGCTTGGGGCACGAACTTACTGGGCCCGGCCCAGTGTTCCCACGTTGTAGTCTCCTGATAATGTAGAGTTTCTTTTCCTTTCTTTGCATAGCTTTACACCTTGCGTCCTCTTGCTGAGAAACTAAGGCAACTCGCATGCCCGCTTTTTATTCTCTGTGGGCCCACCAGACTTATTCGTGTTCTGCTTGGCCCACAGTGGCCAACACAGCCAATTCATGCTGCCTCCACTTAGGACTGATTAGTAAATGGTACAGGTAGTTAAGCAATGAGGACTCTTCCAGAGTGCATCTCACGGGGGGGGGGGCGGGGGGGAGACATGCACACAACAGCATCTTAGACGAGCTGGACAAGGTGCCTCATCATTGAATCCAATGCAACTCCGCCGTTTATGTTGTTATGCTTTTAGCCCTTCCAAGCTGGAACTTGCTTTGGACATTCAATGCGCATGGCTTCAGCCGTGAGGTTCCATATTAACATTCCTCACAATGTACAACTGTGCACATCCTGGTTTTTCTTTTAAGGATACTCTTAGCTGGTGTACTTTTGGACTTTAAAATCATTTAAATCATGTCACTATCAACACTACTGGAATAAAATAGAAGTTTCTTTCTGCTGCCCAGATACTGAACACAATTCTGAAGACTAATTTTCTTCTAGAAAGGGACGATATATTTGATGTTTCTTTTAATTTTGAAGAATTGTTTAATTGTAAACTTTTGTAATGTACATGCTGTATACCACCTGGTAGAAACTTCACTGTTAAAGCTAACCAAAGAATTCCATTCCAGTACTGATGGAGAGAAGAACCTGGACTATTTCATCAGCCTGGCTGAAAGACTTCATGTTTAGTCAGAGAGAAGTCCCACAGCTCCCTGCATTCCAAGGCCAGCCTGGGGGAGAAGCTGGGAGGTGCAGGGCTTACTCCTAAACATGCACAGAGTTGACCTTTATGGTTTTCTCATCCCACCCAGGCTGCGACTAAAGCACGGTAATTTACAGGGCAATCCTATCCAGGTCTACTCAGACATAAGCTTTATTTCCAAGTAATTGTGTACACCGGATGGCAAGTTTAAGGGCAACCCCACCCTGGGCATGTGCTCTGGTGTTACCCAGTAGCCACAGAGCTCAGTGGAGCACCACAAAGCACCACACTGGAATCAACGAAGAAGCCGGTGGAAGTATAGTTGGGCTTGTTTGCTCATACTCTGTGGGTATTTGCTCAGTACAAAACCGCTGTCAGCTTTCTTCTGAAGCAACCCTGCACAGGAGCTTGTCCTGAGTGCGGCCCTATTCCCACCGCTATGGGCGTCAACCCCACGGAAATGAATGGGACTCCGTTTTCGTTGCGGCAAGCGCAGTCCCGGGCAGCTTCATCAGATGATTCGACCCAGGCTTTTTTGCTGTAGCCCGTAAAAGCGCAGTGCAATGCACGTCTGGACGGGGCAAGAACATCCCAGCACTCTGAGAACTGGAGGGCTTGGGGATTTTTTCGGGTGGGGGGAGCTTCCAAGCATGCCATGGGGTGCTCCCCTCGGTGTGGCGACGGTGTGTGTGGGAAGGAGCTGTAGCGATCGAGTCCTTCAGTAGAGGGCGGTCATGTGTAGCCTCGCCTGCCTCTTCAGCTCAGCCCTGAGTCCGGAGAGGAAGAGGAGGAGGAGCAGGAGCAGGAGGAGGAAGCCGAGAGGAAGGCGGGGATCTGCCAGCGCACAGGGCGGCTGCAGCCCGCCTGCCCCTCCCGTCCAGCCAGGCGTGCAGCCGGAGGGTGTCCGGGGCGAGATTCCCGCTCGCCGGACTGATTTCCGCGCCGCCGCCCGAGCAGAGCTGGGCAGCAGAGGAAAGCCAGCCGGGGGTCACACGGGGCTCCTCGTCGCTTCCGGTATGCCTTGGGCGCTCGGTCGCGCCGTGCAGTGGCGGCGGGGGACGTGGAGACGGTGCCGCGGGCGGGCTCCCCGCATGGCTGCAGCCCGCAGCCCTCTCCCCACGCATCTGGGAGGCAGCCCCACTGAACAATAGGGCTTGTTGCTGGGGAGACACGCATGCTCGGTCAGCTGCCCCGCCTCGGCTCCCACCTGCAAAAGGGGGCAAGACAACGTGGCTGGGATCCGGGGCGCCCCCAGCAGCTCCGCCGTGCTCCTGACCCCTGCCCGATTTCGGGGGGGGGGCAGTCGGGGGGGATCCACGTTACAGGCTTGGCAAAAGCCACCCCTGGCATTGGATGCGGCCGCCCTCCCCGCGGCCGGTGCCTCCCGTTTAATGTGTAATATTAGGATAATAACCATAAGGTTATATATGACAGCGTTCTCATAAACCTCCCCCAGCTTCTTCTCCTCGCATCTGGAACTTGGGGGTGGTAACACGCGGAGAGGGACTGATTTCTGCCCAACCTCCTCCCCATCTTGAAAGAAAATATCCAGGGTGGTTTTGTGTGTGTGCACGTGTGCCCTAGCCTGTGTATGAAGCAAAAACATTAATTTACCCCATTCAAGAAGATGCGACTCAGGACAAAAGAACTGTGAATATTTGCCTTTTCTTTTCCTGTCTTTGGCAGCCAAATAGAAATCCGAGAGGGAGAGATCTGTGCATCTTTATTATAGCAAACACAAGAGAATGTCTTGGAGTTCCAAGATATGTTTCTTACCCTCCACACACTTACCCATTGACCTGAATGGAGCTTACTCCTGAACTGTTAGACTGAAATGCTAGGCACACTCACCTAGGAGTCATCTCCATGAAACACAGTAAGGCTTCTTTGTGAGCATAATCAATGTCCAGCTACTAACCTAAGTCTTACTGTATTTAATGGGGTTTACTCCTAGGTCAGTGTGCTTAGGATTGATCAGTAACAGTGCAGCTCTATGCTCATCAGAAACGAGCTCCATTCAGTTCAATGGATAAATGTGTGTAGAATTACAGCCCTAGATATATATTGTGGAAAAATCTTCCATCTACTGCAACAGGTGTGGGCAAATTGTAGCCCTCCAGAATGTTGGCCACTAATTCTCACCAGCTCCAGCCTGCACAGTCAGGGTGAGGGATCGTGGGAATCGGAGGCCAACCCATCTGGGGAGGAGCACAAATCGCCTGCTTCTGCCCTGGAGCTTCCTTCATCAAATGCAAGTATTACTTTTCGCCTGCGGCACCTGCAAAACTTCAAGCACCATCTGATTCTTGCAGATAATCCCCACTGTGTTCAATGGAAAACTCCTGGGCAGGTTTCCTGGGCTTCCACCTGTAGTGGGTTAGAACATGGGACTAGGACTCAGGCGATCTGGGTTTGAGTCCCTGCTCAGCCATAGAACTCACTGGGTGACTTCAGGCCAGTCACAGGCTCTCAGCCCAGCCGACCTCACAGGTTGTTGTAGTGAGGATAAGATTAGAAGAAGAATTATGTAAGCTGCCTTGAGTTCCCTAGAAGGAAAAATGGTGGGATATATGAGGTGTGACAAAAAATAACCGGATTAGTAATAAAAAAATATTAATTGATGAATTACAGCATTCTGAACGTGGTCACCTTCTATATACTCTCCCTCCCGATCTCCACACCGCTCCATATGTATTTTCCATTGATTGAAACAGTGCTGGAAGTCTTCTTGCGTGAGGCTCTTCAATAGGCTTGCCATCTCTGTCTTCACTTCATCCATTGACGCAAAACGTGTTCCCTTCAGGTCACTTTTGATTTTCGGGAACAAGTAAAAATCACAGGGAGCTAAATCGGGTGAATAAGGAGGATGATCAAGGACAGGAATGTTTCTTCCACTCAAACACTGCTTTAAGGAAAAAGCATTGTGCGCGGGAGTATGATGATTCTCTGTTCGATTTTCCCCTCCAATATTATCGCAGCAACACGGGTAACGAGTGTAGTTTGAATACTGACCGGGCTATTCATAGGATATACCTAGCCGGTCGGCGGTTTGATAGGGTTTGTAGGAGGAGATAAAGTTCTATGTTGTCCGTCTAGCCAACCTCCAGACGATTTTCCAGGAAAGCCCTAAGCGCAATCCAATTATTTCTGTGTCTCACCTCATATTTTGCTCATTTTGATGTGACTTCCTTCTGAGGAGATTTATCAAGACTAAGGGCTTCGTGGACTGGGGCCTGCTTCCCTAGATTCATGAAGGGTTATCTTGGGAGATTTGGAATTTATACCTTCTTTCTGGGTAATAGAATCATGACCAAGATGTGGTACACTAAAAATTAAAAACAAACTACGACCCAAGAATAGGAAATGCTCTTATACCAGGCTGAATAATTGTTCTGTCACTCTTGATATTACATATTATGCTTTCACAGGTCTCTAAAGCATGGGTCCTCAAACTATGGCCCGCAGGCCGGATCCAGCCTGCCATGCCCATTTATCTGGGCTGCCTTTTAGTTATGTGAGCCTGGGGGCAGCCAGGCCGGGGCGGCCGGTCCCACACCTGCCGCTGCCTCGCTGCACCCACGCCAGCCTTTCAACTGGCCCCATGTTAAAAGAAATTGAGGACCCCTGCTGTAAAGCATGACAGAGGGGATTTCAGTGGGTGTTATTTTCCAACATGAGAAGTTAACTGAGGAGAAAAAAACCTGTTAACGTTTTTAGCAGGGATGCGGTTGTTAAAACACACAACATGCTCTGTTTTGAAGCAATGATGGAGCATGAAGTGGCAATGGTTCCAGCATGCGTTTCTCACAACCCATTCACTCTCCCACCCAGGGACCAAGTTTGGCGACGTATTTATTTAGTTAGTTATGAAAAGCGTTTCTATCCCATTCCCTACAGAACATCTCGGGACGGCTTACAATAAATAAATAGAATAGAACAGACCCACAGCATCTGACCATAATATACTAAAACCCCAATTAAAATCAATTAAACATAAAAATAATGGGAACATAAAAAGGGGGTTGCCTGACACTGAAAATATAATGTTGGTGCCAGGCGAACCTCTCTGGGGAGCGCATTCCACAGTCGAGGTGCCACCACAAAGAAGGTCCTCCTCTGGGTACTCTGCCTCCTCATCTCCTTCAAGGAGGGCTCCCGGAGCAGGGCCTCCACCTCCGTTCTCAAGGGGCAGGAGGGCGCATAGGGAAGAAGGCACTCCCTCAGCCATCCTGACCCAAGCCGTTCAGGGCTTTATAGGTCATCACCAGCACCATAAATTGGGCCCAGACTTCAGTTGGTAGCCAGTGTAACCAGTAGAGGACCGGCGCTATATGTGAAAACCAGCCAGTCTCTATTGACATCTTAGCAGCTCTGTTCTGAGCCAATTTAAGTATCCGGTCCGTCTTCAAAGGCAGCCCCACGTAGAGCACGTTACAGTAATCCAACCGGGAAGTTACCAGACCGTGGGTCACTGTTGCCAGGCAATGCTCTTCCAGATAAGGATGCAGTTGGTGGATCAGCTAAAGCTGACAGAAAGCGCTCCTCGCCACCTGGGACTCCAGGGACAGCTCTGGGTTGAGGAGCACTCCCAAGCTGTGGACCCTGTCTTTTAGGGGGAGTGCGACCCCATCCAGGGCAGGGCCCAAGTCACTTGCCTGGAAGGCAGAACTGCCAACCAACAAGACCTCTGTCTTATCTGGATTAAGTCTCAATGCATTGGCCCTCATCCAGCCCATTACCTTGGCCAGGCACCGGTTAAGGACGGCCATTACCTCACCTGGACTAGATGTAAAAGAGAGGTAGAGCTGGGTGTCATCAGCATACTGATGACTCCGCAGCCTAAACTTCCAGGTGACCTCTCCCAGTGGTTTCATGTAGATGTTGAAGAGCATGGGGGACAAAATGGAGCCCTGAGGAACCCCATGGCATAGCTGCCATGGCACAGAGCCACAATCCCCCAGCACCACCTTCTGGAATCGGTCATTGAGATAGGAGCGGAACCACTGCAAAGCAGTGCCTCTGACCCCCAATCCCGCTAGCCTGTCCAGAAGGATACCATGGTCGATGGTATCAATATCCCACGCTCAAGTGAACTTTGGGTCCTGGTTGAAGGGTGGGTTATGGTCTTGTCTGAATGCCGCTGTGCTAACAAGCCTAGTGTGCAAATCATGAACAACCCATGAAGAAAACACAGGGCTCACTGTTGGATTCTGAAGTATGGTCTGTCCATGATCAACAAACCGTGGTTGGTTAGCATAGCGGGGTAGAGACAACCCTTGCCTCGAGGTTCAGCCACAACCCGCACACAACTCAGTCCAGGAGTGTGGGTTATAGTATTGTCCGAACCCAGCCACAGTGAGCTTTACTCCTTTACCTTTCACATTTGGAAGCTGTTCTCACTTCTCTGTTGGGGTGGGACTTTGGCAGGAGGATGGTCCCTCACTGGAGACGTTCATTGGCCAGTTGAATTCAGCCAATGGCTAGAGATCCCCCATCCCTGTTTTGGAAGGTCAAAATAAGCTAATTTACTTTAAGTGCCTTTACACTGATTTCCCACCTTCCCCCCTCTTTCAGGGAACCCAACGCAGCTTACTTAATCCTTTTCCTCCTCATTTATCCTCACAACAACCCTGTGAGGTAGGCTAGGCAGAGAGTCTCTGACTGGCTCAAAGTTACTCACTGGGCATCATGGCTGACCAGGGACTAGAACCCAGATCTTTGGGGTCCCAGGGCCCCACCCCCACTGTTGCCCCACACTGGCTCTTCATGACAGGCTTGAGCATGCAATTGCCTGGGCGGAATTTCCTCCTATCCTTTGCTTCCTGCCTTCTCTGTTTATGCCACAGCACAGGCATCGAAATATGCTCATTCTCTGCTTTCTCCCCCTGTCAAGCCCACCCTGGATAAACCATCAGAGGCTATAGAAAGGGAACTTAGTTACAAAGGACTTCCCTAAGGAGTAGTTGTTAAGAGATAGGTCCAGGAGGGAGATGGCTTTCCAGAACTTGGTCAGCTGCTAGAAGTGAATGATGTAATGGAACACGCGCTGTTTACTGGGATAAACAGTAAACAGTTTCTGTTTTCCTCTTCATCCTGCTTGAAGGAAAGCATGTTGCTTAAGACTTCCTGTCTGTCTACTTATTTAATTAGATGTATTTCTATCCCAGCTTGTAGCATACAAACTACTCCATTCCAAAACAGTTTGCTCGTGACAATCATTCATAAAATCAGAAGAAACATTCTTAAAATTAATTTTGATTGGTGGGGGGATTAACTCATGTTTGAAGGGAGAGTTGAACAAGGGACATAAAAGATTGTGAGCCACCTAGAGATGCTTTGGTGCAATAGATGGCATATAAATGTTTTAAATAAATAAATAATGGGTTAATCTTGTAACCACGTTCTCTCTCCTTGAACACTTATGGGGGGAGTTGGATCCAGGTGGTGGAGCCCCTGCTTCACATGCTAAAGGCCCCAAGTTCCAATCCCCCCATTTCCAAGCAAGGGTATGGTGGAGGGGATCCTTTGGGAGTTGGACTGCCCCCACATATTTTGGAGGGGGCCTTCAGGGGGGTCGCTGGATCCCTGAAGTCACCATCACTGTTTCCTCCCCACACCTCTCAAGAGACTTAATTTTGCTGGTTTGTGGCTGACAGATGCTATGGTGTTGGAGTCCTGAATTTAACAGGTTAAGAGCGGAGGTGTCTTTTGGGATGGATTAATAGAAGTATTACTTCCAAATCACTAGAAGTAGTAGTTCCCTTTTACTCCTCATTAGTCAGACTACATCTGGAATACTGTGTCCAGTTATGGGCACCAAGATTTAAGAAAGATGCATGAAAGGGTTCAGAGGAGGGCAAGAAAAGTGATCCAGGGTTTGGAATCACTGCTCTTTTAGGTGAGACTGGGAGAACTGGGCATGTTCAGCCTTGGGAAGAAAAGCCTGAGGAGGGACATGATATTTTTATTTATTTATTTATTAATACATGTTATTTATTAATAACATTTTTATGCCGCCCCATTCGCCGAAGCCTCTAGAAGTACCTCGAGGGCTGTCACAAAGAGGAAGGTCAAGATCTCTTCTTGCTAATGCCAGAGTGTAGGACACGGAATAATCAGTTCAAGTTGCAGCAACCCAGATTCAGGCTAGACATCATGAAAAGTTTCCTTGCTGTCAGAGTAATTTAGCAGTGGAACCAGCTGCCTAGAGAGGTGGGGGGCTCTCCCACACTAGAGATATTCAAGGGGAAACTGGACAGCCATCTGAGTGGGATGGTGTAATGTGGTGTCCTGCAACAGCAGGGGGTTGACCCAATGGCCTTCATAGCCCCTTCCAACTCTCCTATGATTCTAGGATTCCAGTTTTAAAAATCATTCATTCATAATAAATAAGACATAACTTCTAAAAGCTGAAAAAGAGATACCCTCATCTTGCATTCATTACTCAACAGAAATTCAAAGAAAGCGACAAAGCTCATTTTTATTGCATAATCACAGGTTACATAATCTTGGAATTAGGTGGGACTTTGAGGCATGGCTCTGACTATCATGAAGGAATTTCCCCCGCTTCTAAAGTTCCCACCACACCACTGTCTCCAAGTAGAGCTGGAAAAATTCCTGCCTGAGCTTTTGCTGCCGGTCTGTGTGGACAATGCTGAGTTAGGTGGCCCTCGGGAGCCTCTCTCTTCCTATGCTCCTTGTGGTGTACATAGAAGCATTTCATACTGGGATTTATGAGAACATATTTTTGAGGACCACTGTCTAAAGTACATGTTCATCTCTATGTTTTAACCATCCCATTCCATTGGTCTCTCTTTTTACTAGGATAAAAACCCCTCCTCTTTAGCTCCAGCAATGCTCCCTGGCAGCCTCTGACGACTGCAACTCTTCCATTCCCATGTGAATCTCACTAGCTTTGAGTCACACACTCGGTTGATCGAAGATCAGCTAAGAAGGCAGAATTCCTGTAACTTCCTCCGTCATCTGTGATTCTGGCGAGACTTCCGAGGATTGAAAGCAAACCTTGTCAGGCAGTACCCAACATTCCTGAAGGCATCCTGCTTGCTCTTCCCTTTTAGCATTCAGAAGCAGAGTCAGAAGAGAAAAGTGATGAAGGAGAAAATGTCTGCGAGGGCCCGATCAGAGGAAGGACCAGAACAATCAAGAAAGGCCATTGGTGCAGTTCATCTTGGGTATGTGGCTGAGCAGCCAGGCTGGGGGATGCTGCAAGTGGGCAAAGGGGAGCCGTCCAAGGGGATGCAACAGCACTGGGAAGCCCAATGGCAGGAGTTCCTGAGGACATTGCAACCTATTCACCCGGGGTGGGGAAACCCAGGGATGCCAGAGGCCGCCCCCTGGGAAGATGGCAAGGCCTTCCTGGCCTCCTTCGAGCAGGTGGCCAAGGCCTGCCAGTGGCCTAGAGGAGAGTGGGCGGCCCGGCTCTTGCCAGCACTGAGCGGGGAAGCCGAGCAGGCCTTTCAAAGCCTGGAGGCCAGAGAACAAGGAGACTATGGGAAAGTGAAGGCCGCCATCTTGCGAGGGGAGGCCCTGAGAATGGAGATGCAGCGCCAGCACTTCCGGCAGTTCCGTTGCCAAGAGGTGGAAGACCCTCGAAGGATTCACAACCAAGTCCAGGAGCTGTGCCGGCAGTGGCTGAAGCCGGAGCGGCACAGCAAGGAGCAGATCCTGGAGCTGCTGATCCTGGAGCAGTTCCTGGCCAGCCTGCCGCCCGACCTCCAGGGCTGGATCCAAGCAGGAGGGCCGGACTCCTGTTCCCAGGCGGTGACCCTGGCAGAGGACTTCCTGATGGGCCAGCAGGAGGCCAAGACAAGGAAATGGCAGGTAAGGCTTTAACACTCAATCCCCAAAGTGTGTAACAGGACACAGAATGTGAATTAATTTGTTGAAACCGGTTCCAGTTGCTTAGTTATAAATGGAATTGATAACAAACAGGAGAGGCTAAAGAATTCTGAATGAGCCAAATCCTATTCTTTATGATGAAAGAGCCTTTATGATGTTATGAAGAAACGCTCCAAGTGAATAAAGTTCCACTCTTCTATAGTACCGCACATAATACCTGTATCTTTGCATTATTAGATGCATTCATTGTCATCATCACTCTCAGCATTATTATTTACTATAGTTACATCCCACCTCACTGCAACCTATTCCAAGTCAAGATTTAGTTAGAGTTATTTATAATAAACAACAAAATAATAATTGAAAGATATACAAAATACCTAAATAATCTAAATAATAAAATATATGCAATAAATAAGCAATAAAATATTGAAGACCCAGTAGTAAAAGTTGTAAACCGAATAACAGATTAAAAATTAAATACCTGCTAGAAGAAGGTCTTAATCTGCTGCCTAATTGTATACAATATGTAAAGAACTAGATATCATATATTATAAAATATCGAATATTTAAAAATTTGTGAGAAGTGATAGTTAGACACATGAAGCTATTACAGTTGTTCTCAGAAATTAGTCGTGATTCACTGTCATTGAATTCATCATCTCTGTTTCTTAATCATGAAGCCTCAATATTCTCTGATATTTCTTTTCTCTATGATTCTTCTTTGCTCTGTGAGTCTTCTACCAGTTTTCAGTTTGTCAGAACCTTTAAGGGTACAGTCCAATGCATGTTTATACAAGAAACTGTCCTATAACTGAGCTGTCCCCTCACTCAGCATGGCTGCCAGGCGAGTACTGGGAATTCTGGGACGTTATTTCTGTCCAAACATGTGAAGGATATTCCCTAAAATACTTACCTCTCTCATCGTCACAATGCAAGGTTGATTGAAGTTGACATATTTTATTTCAACTACGGCAATGGTTCCTTTAAGAGATCCATAATGGGTTAAAAATCCACAGATACGGTTTTGGCAGGATGTAGATGCTATGATTGTGAGAGCATTGCACATCTTAAAATTCTCGGCCTGTGTTTTCAGGGAGAGGGCCACAAAACACAGAAACAGAGCAAGTCAGAAGGGGTCTCCCGGGCCATCTAGTCTGACCCCAGGCTCCAGCCGGCTCCTCTCATGCCCACCATGTGCATGCCCAGCCTATCCTTGAACACCCTCACTGATGGGGCTTCAACCACCTTCCATGGGAGCCCATTCCATACTCTGGGCGTCCTAAACATCAGGAAATACTTCCTGGCATCCACCCTAAATCTTAGATCCCTGAGCTTTGCTCCATTGGAACGCGTCCTGCCCTCCCCTGCAGGGGGGAAAAGGTTGTGTCCTACATCTGCGTGTCACCGCTTCACATACCTGTACGTCGCTAACTCTGAGTCTCCTCCTTTCAAGGCTGAAAAGACTGAAAAGCAGTTATCTCATGAGACCCTGCCACACGAGAACAGTCGTTTCAGCCATATCCTGACTGGGATCGTCCTCTCTGTTTCAGGGATCAGTGAAGGAAGAGTGTGAAGATTCCCTGAATACTGAGGAAGAGCCTCTCGAAGCTGTGAAAGGACAGATGTATGAAGAAGCCAAGGGAAACAGTGATGTGGAGATCAACATTCTGGGTAAGATTGCACTTCATGGTAAAATATTCTGCCACTTTTTTTAGTGCAATGGGAATCACAGGCTGCACTAAGAATGCACAGATATTTTAGGAAATCCATTCCATTTATGTTTTGTGTTTTGCAGATTGGACTCATGTTTGTTTAAACCAGAATTTCATTCTCCTTGCTCTCATTCATCTTGGTGCTAATGCAGATTATCCAATATGGTTTCGTTCATTTGTGTAAATGAGCATTAGTGCAAATGGAAATCAGCAAATCTCCCCACCCTTGGGGAAGAATGGTCTACAAGTCTCCAGAATCTGGTTGATTCGGAGAAGGTGGTTCTGCCATGGAACTTACAGGGCAGAATCGCAATACACCAAACTCATTCAAATCCATTGTGGATTTCTTCGATACTCCCTTGCTGAAAAGTAGGGCCAGCCCTCTCACATCAGCCTCTTGCAAGAGCTGCAAGATGTTTGGCATCTTTCTACATCTGTTTGAATATGCCAGACCTTAGAATATTAATCAACGGGCACCTCCATATCTTTCAACAGCGTTCTACATATCTAAGACTCCTGCCAACCCAATACTTCTGTCTTTCT
The DNA here is from genome assembly GCF_004798865.1 of Varanus komodoensis. NCBI lineage: Eukaryota > Metazoa > Chordata > Lepidosauria > Squamata > Varanidae > Varanus > Varanus komodoensis. The sequence goes on from NW_025336429.1 coordinate 124,349, forward strand.
CCTGACCAATTTCCCCTACAAAATTCAAGCAGTTTTACTATAAGATCATTGAAACAAACTGTGAAAGACCAGACCTGCTAAATCCAAACTGAGCTCCTTACAGTATCTCAGCTGCCCTGCATATACTGAGGGCAACCTCATCTCTTGTGCAACAGAATTTTGAACAAGGCCCAACAAGGAAAGCAAAGCGAGTATTTCCAGCAACCATTGGTTTTATTTGCATGTATTTATTTAGAGTATGTTTATCCGCCACAAGGACCCTTCAGAGCGGCTTATAAAGAATCAGTTCCTGCTCATGGGTGCATATTCTGAAAGACTTGGCGCACAAGGAAAAATAATGGAGACGGAAGATAGGAAAAACCATGTCTTTCAATTGGGCAGGTGAATGCTCTGCTTCTCCTCTGATTCTGTCAGCACAGGACTGGTGGTGGTGACGACTGATGGAGAAGGAGCCTTTTCGGGGTTGGGGATACAATGGGAAGACAGGAGTCTTGAAACTAACTATTGTGAGCCCCAGGGATGCTGGGGCAGACTAGTTTCCCCTCTGAAATCTTTTTTCCATCTTTGTAGGGAGTGGAATCAAATGCCCAAGACTTTCTAGCTCATCTTTCCCAGCCGAAGGACAAGAAAGGTGCCAAACAGGTCTCAGAGAAGTATGTGACATTCTGGGGAGATGGGTTGTTCTGTGCAAAGTTGGGGTATTTAGTATCCAAGGTAATGCATATACTCTTGACAACCCATATAGTCAGTTCCTTATTCATTTATGTATCGTGTCTCTGCTCACCGTGTCTGTCAGACCGATGTATAATATAATTCAGACAAGTCACAACAAAAAAGTAGAACATTGTTTAAAAACAGGCCAAATCCAATTTTAAGAGTCAATGGCTTAGCAAAGCAGCTTTTTTTTTACTACTTTTCTCCAACTCAGTAGGAAGCTTGACGTTCTGTGAGAAGGATGCCAATTTGAGGTGCTTCTACAGCCTGTCTTCTGTGCCCATCATCCTAACTTTGTGTGGTGGCGGGACACATCACGGGGCCTCTGGTGGAGATCTCATTATGAGCAACCCCTGAAGGGAAGGGATCTGAGTTACCCTGTCCCTGTCATTCCAATCTCAAACCTTGGATTGGGCTCCAAGCAGCCTGGAAGCCACTGCAGGCAATTCAGAACTGATGATATGCAGTCTTTAAAGGGCATACTAGCACCAGCTGCAGTTAGTTTTCATGGTTTTCAGGAGCAGCCCTGTGCATTCAGGACATTAAGACATCTGAATGAAAGATAATTAAGGCATGGATCACTGTGGTGTCAGTCAGTCAGTCAGTCATTTATTTGTTAGATTTATATCCCACTTTTTTCTTACAATCTCAAAGTGGCTTACATCACTCCCTTTCTCTTGCTGCCAATCTTATCCCCACAACAACAGCCCTGTGAGGTAGGCTGGGCTGAGAGTCTGTGACTGGCCCAAAGTCACCCAGTTGCCTCCATGGCCAAGTGGGGTCTAGAACCCAAGTTGCCAGAGTCCCAGTCTCGCGCTCTTAGCCACGACACCACACTGGCTCCTAGGTCTTCCCCAGGGCAAAAGCTGAGCAAAGGTGACCCTCATGATAGCAGTCAGTGGGCCCTTCAGAAGCAATGAGCAACCTAGGAGGACTCCCAGTCTTCAGACTGGTCCTTCAGAGCCCCATTCGGAAAAGTTGGCACCTCCAATCCCTGGTTAAATTGTCTCCTCACCAACAGGACATCAGCTTTGCCTAGGCAGAGCCTCAGTCTGTTCACCCACATCCAATCCCTCACAGGATCTAGGCGCCTGCTCAGGACTTCTTTAGCTTCCATTGATAAAAGAACATGAGAGAAAGAGAATGAGAGAGAGAGAAATAGCAAGACCCAACCCAAAACTCTGATTTCCAGAAGCTTCATGAACATGTTAAGAGGCACAGAAGACAATATTGCATCCCAGGAAGCCCCATAAATGAATGGCTACAAGGCTGAACCACAGTCCTCCAGCACCACCAGCCAGATAATGGCCAGCAGTGCAGTGCCTCCAAGTCCTAACTCAGCCAGTTAGCCCAGAAGAGTACCAGGCTTGGTGGTATTGAATGTTGCCATGGGAAGTTCTAAGCTGTAGTTCTTAGCCTTGGGAAAAGAAGACATTGGAGGAGCACTCACTCAAGAGGCAGTCGGACAGCCATCTCTCAGGAAGCTTTAACAGGGTGTCCTGCCTGGAGCAAGGGCCAGACTGGGTGGCCTTTCAGCAGTTATGAAATGGCTTCTTTTAGGGGGATGGGAGCATAACCGTCTTTCAGAGATGCTTTTGCAGCCTCCAGCACCCAACTGGCCAGGGCTTCTTTGGCAGCGCTTCTCACCGGGGATGGACATGGGGCTAATGAACAAGTAGCTGGTGTGACGCCTCATGCCACCCACATCTCCTTCAGGCCTCCAGAGGTCGGCCTAGACTGCAAGCTGCGTGGGACATGCGTATGTTGAAGTAGGATTATGTGTCCAAGCAGCCAGAGCACCAGACTAAATGTTGCAAACACTGACCTGCCTTCTCAAATTCGGGACAGCACAGACCAAGCATGATGAATATAATGGTTTGAAGTTTTGACTGCATGAGTGATAATTTTGCTGTCACTGTTCCTTTCCAGAGCGAAAACTGATGAAGAATGGTGGCTTTCTTTTTTCCTTTTTGCAGGGAGCTGTGAACGTCAAGGAAACGGGTGTATATTTGCAGATAGTCAAGCAGAGTTTGACCCAGCCAGGCCAACAGACCATGGTATGGCAAGTCCTGCAGGAGGATGGTGGAAACATGGGCTCTTTGGGTAAGGACCTCTTCTACTCGTGTTCAGTAAATCCAGTCTGCTATTTGTAAAGCGAAAATCTTGATAGAGAGAAGGACAATGGAGGTGGAAGGCATATTTCAATTTCTAAATACTTGTGTCTGGAAAAAATGACATAAATGGAGCTGAATTCATTTCCAAAAATAGGATATTTGTTTGGACTGTTACACATGGGAGACGTGGGCTTTTTCTGTAATGTTGGTGGACATACAGTGGTGCCTCGGCTCACGCACACCTCAGTTCACAACTAAATTGGGTCGCGAACAGAAATTTCATGAAAATTTTGCCGCAGGTCGTGAACTCCGCATCGGGTGATGATCGCAATCGTGCCCGCCTTCCCTGCACAGGCGCGATTGCAGTCATGCTGGGAGTGGGGAGATGGCCAAGTTTGTGATGGCGGGGAGATGGCTGTATTTGCGCCTGTGTTCCCTGCTTGAGCGCATGCCAGCCACACACGCCTGCGCATGCCTCCCCCCAGCACACCCGAGATCGTGCCCGTCTCCCCCCACCCCCCGCACAATCGTTGGTGGGGGGGGGGAAGGCCACAATCTTTGTTGTTCTTTGTCACTTTGCTTCAAATTTTTGTGCATAAAAAAAATAGTTGCAGAACAGATTAACCTTATTTACATTGACACTTATGGGGAAATTTGACTTGGATCACGACCAATTTGGGTCGCGACCAGAGATGTGGAACGGATTAAGTTCGTGAGCCGAGGTACCACTGTATGAGTAGGTTTGAGATGTAAGTAAAATGGCACCTGCACCACAAATATCCTGGTAGTGATAATTCCATTATAGAGTTCAGAAGAACGTGTGACGATGCCCATGGACTGGTCCATCTGATCCAGCGTTTTGCTTCCCACAGTGGCTAAACAAATGTCTGCAAGCACATTGTGCCTCACCAGAAAGCAGAATGCAATAGCATCTTGCCTCTCCACAGATTCTCCATGACTCACAGCCACTGGCAGAGATGCCTTCCACAAATCTGGCCGATTCTCCTTTAAAGTCACCATCACATTCTGTGGTTACAAGTACCATAAATCTGTCAGGCATTGTATGAAGAACCTGCTTTGATCTGATGTGCCTCTTCTAAACATCCCAAGACTCAAATTTCACTATTATGAAAGAGAAGAAAGCACTTGTTCTGCATTTTTCACATCCTGCATTCAGAAGACTCGACAAACCAACATGGATTTGACTACCCCTAGAGCAAGCTAGGGGTTGTCAGGATGGCTTGTTGCCCCCAGATAAGCCGCCCTGTAAGAAGCAGTTGGAATTTGGAAGACACCGAAATCTACTGTGGCAAATTGCCCACGATGGGCTGCCATGTTGCGCAAACCTAGTTTTGGTGAGCTGAGATGCACCACCCACATCTCACCTAGACCAGAACAAAGGCATTTAAAAGAATAAACATTTACTTATATAACAGGATAACATTCAGAATCAAGTATCTGTCAAGTAGTGGTAATAATTGTTCTAAACATCTAACACAATAGATGCTTCCACTGTTTTTTATTTTGTTTATTTAAAATATGTCTAAGGCAGCCTTTCAGGGCAGAGGCCCTTGCAAGCCTTCTCTCTCCCTTCTCGTTCATACCTCTAATTCCACTGGGGCCCAGTTGGACGTCTCTCTGGACAGAAAAAATTCTGTGCAGTTCCCAGCATTCCCCAGTTGGTCATGCTGACTAGCTTTCTCTGTCCTCAAATTCCTCTCACGGTCTCTATTACGACCTCTCTCTATTACTTAACTCCCTTTCCTTGACAGAATCTGTTTCTGTCCTCCGTCAGATTTTAACAGCTGTCACATTCTCTACCTACTATTCCATTTCACTTTGCCTGTCATTCACTTTGGCCAGGACGTCTCCAATTATATTGTTTTATGGTTAATATGTATTTATTTATTGTTGTGAGCCGCCCTGAGGCTTCGGCAAATGGGGTGGCATAGAAGCTTGCTAAATAGATAGATAGATAGATAGATAGATAGATAGATAGATAGATAGATAGATTTGTGGTGATTCCCGGTCATGCTCTTCTGATACAGCTCCTGGGTTGAACAGAATGGTACCCACAGTATCAAATACAGGCATACCATAGATTTGCGTTATGATACCAGCACTTTTAACTAAAAGTTGTTCGAGAACATACAGCTTTACAAAAACAGAGAATAAACCACACAAAGGCAATCGCCAAGGTATTCCTCAGATCTTCAGAATATCTACATTTTAGTCTATATTTATGACTACTTCGCTTTTTATTCCAGTATAACAAAACTTTATCCTCAGGTTTTAAATACCCTTTATTCTGCCTTTCCTATATAATTATAGATATATCAAGACCTTTTTATTTACCCAATATTTTAATGTTTAATAGATTTTAATTATTTTTATTTCAGTCGTAGGTTATTTAGTTTTATCATTGTTGGGGTATTTATGATATGATGATGATATTTATATTTATACTGTTGTATTTATTGATTTTGTTGCGAGCCATCCAGAGACTCAGAGTGATTGGACAGCCTAGAAATATCCCAAATAAATAAATAAATATTAACTTCTAGTGCCTAATATCCCACCAGTATTTCTGATGAATCATTGCATGTCTTTCTTCTGAAGTCTTCCTAGTTCTCAGATGCCTTGCAGTTCTGTGGGAGAGTTTTGAATGTGGCAGCTGGTTCCTTCTTTTCAAAATAAACAAACTTTGTAGACTTTTTCTTTCGTTTGGACACAGTAAATTATTTAATATATTTTTAAAGTTTTGCTTGGTGCTCTGCAATTTAAAAACCACAGTCCCATATAAAAGGAACAAGTGATCAGTATCATAAGAGACAGAAAGGGGGATGTAGCAGAGGAAAACGGAGTAGAAGGAAAACACATGCTATTCTTTCTGTTCTTGCAGGTGATGAAAATGGAAGTCAGGTCAAGATGGAGCATTCTCAGTGTGCAGGAAATGAGCCAGAGGAGACACCCCGGATGGTTGCACAGATCAGCCAAGTGAATGTATTGGAGGCAGCAGAGATGCAGGAGGAAGGACACCTGTCTAAAGGGGGACAAGGGGCACAGCCAGTAGGGAGAGAGAATCGCTGCAATGAGCTCGCAGGAGACTTTCCAGCTGCAATTAGCCACCCATTTGAAATATACACAAAAGAAAACATGTCCTTGTTCTCCAAGTATGGCAGAAAATATTGCTGCAGATCAGAACTTGAGATGATGCACAGTGTGGAGGGCCGTGATGAATATCCCATGTCAGAGGAAAACCTCCAGCAAAACTCGTATTTTGATCAACCTCAGAGAATTATAAAGGGTGAGGGTGAGCTCTCCGATTACGGGGAAGGACATATCATCAGCCATCAGAGTAACCACACCGAAGAGAAACCTAGTAATTCTCCTGAGTGTGGAAAGAGCTTTAGCTTTCAAAAGTCACTAAAGAGAAGTCAAGGAATTCAAAGTGAAGGAAAACCATATGAATGTTCACAGTGTGGGAAGGTCTTCAGTCAGCGAGAACGTTTGAAAAATCACCTGCAGCTTCATACTGGAGAGAAACGGCACGAATGTCCCGAGTGTGGGAAGAGGTTCAGTTCTAAAGAGGTATTAACAAGGCATCAGAGAATTCATACTGGGGAGAGGCCACACAAATGTCCCCAGTGTGGGAAATGCTTTAGTCAGAGAGGTGACCTGAAACGACATCAGAGAATTCACACTGCAGAGAAGCCGTTCAAATGTTCCCAGTGTGGGAAATGTTTCAGTCGGAAAGAACCTTTGCAGAAACATCAAAGAATTCATACAGGAGAGAAACCGTACGAATGTTCTCACTGTAGGAAGTGTTTTGGTCGCAAAGAACATTTGATGAACCATCAGCAAGTTCACACTGGAGGGAAACTACACGAATGTTCTCAGTGTGGGAAACGGTTCACTTTTAGAGAAGTATTAACACGACATCAGAGAATCCATACCGGAGAGAAGCCGTATGAATGTTCCCACTGTGGAAAATGCTTCAATCAATGTGGTGATATGAAAAGGCATAGAAGAATCCATACAGGGGAGAAACCCTACGAATGTCCTGAGTGTGGGAAAAGCTTCAGTCGGAGAGAACATCTGAAGGATCATCAGAGAATCCATACAGGAGAGAAACCATTCAAATGCATAGAGTGTGGGAGAGACTTTTCCCGGAGAGATATATTAATCAGGCATCAGAGAACTCATTGGACAGAGACCTTATGAACGCTCCTACATGGCTTTTCTGAAAAATGAGACACAGGTGTTCTAGTTGCACCAACCCACCACCATCTAAACTGGACTGCCACCAGATTCTGTTGTTACAGAATCACCTTTTGCAAAACTTCTGTAGCCTCCAGATCAGCAGGTGGGCAGCCAGAAGCCATCTCTCCAGAACCTCTAGCTGCTGTCCCCTATTAGCCATAAATAGGTTAAATTCTAGCCACAAAGTTTGCATAGAATATATCAGTTTATTAATATCCAATGAGCCAGTTTAGGCTATGATCCTAAGTGTTTATTACGACTATTATTATTACACTTATATTCTGCCTTTCTTCTTCCTGCAAGGAACCCAAGTGGCTTACAAGGTTCTCCTCTCCATTTTATCTTCAGAACAACCCTGCCGAGAATCTGTAACTGGTCCAGAGCTGCCACACCACGCTGCCCATTGCAATATAAAACTTGTTCAGGTTTAATAAGGCTTATATTTATGAGTAAGCCTGTTGGACAGGGGCATTCCTGGCTCCTATAATGACTTGTGTGTATATGCAGGTGTGCACTGACATACCCTCCCGCCCTGATTTGACTCAGATCCCAATTTGGTGCTTTCAAAAATATCCCACTGCTGCTCAGACCTGTTTGGAATCAGCCCACTTTGATGTGGTCCTAGTCCCATGTAAAGGTCTGGAAAACCAAGATTTTGTGTTTCTAGTTGATTACCGTGGGAAATAAGAAAAGCGTTATAGTTCTTTGCTCTTGGTTGGAATTATTATTATTATTATTATATTTCTATACTGCCCATGGCTGAAGCTCTCTGGGCAGTTCACAATGTTGAAGTCCCCCATCCAGTTTTCAACCAGTCCTGACCCTGCTTAGCTTCCAAGATGAGACAGCATCAGACAGTTCAGCCTATATGGAATTGGATGATGGTTGCAGGCACAGTAACTCCTTAGCGCAGCCAGAACACCTGGGAATTAGTTCGCAACCCCGAAGCTACTCACACCTTGATTGCGATATTTCTGCTATGAGCAGACCTCTTTACTGCCCTAAGGTCGGAAATGCCCAGTCCTTCAAAATCCTCCAGAAAACTAGTCTGGAGACAAAAGGACTCTGCTTCAATTGTTTTATGCTTCCAGAGTCACCATTTAGGAGGCAAGATCGAATCCAGAAGTGGGGCAGGTGCCCAGTCAACCTCCATTAGGCAAGCTGTGTGCAGGCTGTTTGATTCCCTCCAACAATGGACTTCTTTAATTTGAAATAAAATTTATCGCTTCATCAACAGTGGGACATTTCGGGGATGCCACTTTTTCTTATAAGGTCTAAAATGTTCCCTAGGATATGCTTCCCGCTGCTGACTCTATTAGTAAAGAATTACCCTGTAGAAGGAACATTTGGCATCCCCTCTTACTGCCCTTCTCTTGTGGAGAGAAGATGCCGTTCATGCAGATACATCTCCTGTTTTGGAATGAAGATACTTCGGTGCTTTTTTCATTTTGTTAATATGATTCATTTTGTTAATAAAACTTGTACATTCTAATATTGTGGTGAGTCAAAACAAGTACTCAAATTTGGTACATTCTGCTAATACTGTGGTGAGTTGAAACCAGTACTCAAATTTGTCCACTCAGTTCTCTTTAATAATGCACCGTTTTCTCAGTATCATAAGCTATTCCATTTTCATCCCACCCCTCTTCCAAGGTGCTTAGGGTGGTGTGCACGGTTCAATGACTCCACCATGGCTACCAGTCCACAAATAGCTCACCTGTCTTGTAGAGTTAACGGGTTCCATTAACTTGAGCATCTGTCTTTAACAGCAGGGAGAAAGAATTGGCAGGTGAAGCTTTTCGGAGCATGGAAACATAACCTGTACCCTCTATTGCAAGTCAAAATATGGTTAAAACTGGCAAATATTTCCTATATCAACTTGTGGTTCTCCAGATGTTTTGGCCCTCATTTCTTCTCATCACTGTCTTTGCAGGTAGAATTTGTAGCTCCAAACGTCCGGAGATTCACCAGTTGCCCCCACATATGCCAGTGCTGATTAATGGAAAGATCCTATGGGGTTCTTATAGTTAGGTGATCAAACCAGGGTTTAATTATCAGGTTTGCTTGCAAAAATGCCTTCTGGTACCCATTCTTACATCTCAGTGGGCTTACCTGGTGGCTGCAGCAGGCCTCTGAAGCAGTACCAAGTTGGAATGAATTGTCATTTTCATTTCCAACAGTGCCCCAATAGAGTGTTGCTCCATGGCATTCTGGGAAATTAATGGCAGCTCCTAGATCCATTTTAAATGGGGCCTATGCCATGTCTTAATTAGTGGGCTCTGCTGGAGGGCAGGGAGTCAGCAACTGTGCAATGAAACTGACTGGGTGAGCAAGGGGAGCGGGGAGCAAAGTGTGTTGTGTGAAACCCACTCCCTTCCCTTGGGGTGGTTTATAAGCCACCAAGCATCCAAAAACTTGTTCGAGGGTTGGTAAACCCTCCGTGGCTTAGTGTGTTGTCCAAATTTGGATGATGTGCTAAGTCACCTTTAAGCCAAAGCCCCTTGGCCTCTGAATCCAGTTCTCCAGCCAATTCCAGATCCATCTAATAGAAATGCCATCAAGTTCCCACTTAATTAGCTTCCTGTCAGAATATCATGGGGCACATTTTCCTAAGGAAACTACCGTATTTCCCCGAAAATAAGACCTAACTGGAAAATAAGCCCTAGCATGATTTTTCAGGATGCTCGTAATATAAGCCCTACCCCCAAAATAAGCATCAGTTAAGATGGTCAACCAGACGGACACATTTAGTACATCAACACATGATGGACATATTGGATTATAAAATAATAATATTAATATATAATTAGATATAAATAGATAAAAGGTATGCTGTGAGCCGCCCCAAGGCTTTGTTGCGATGGGGGCGGCATAGAAATGTTTTAAATAAATAAATAAAATTATTGAGATTAATACTTAAGATAAATGATAATATAAATTATAATTAAGTATTTGTAAATACCCAAGCGGGCAGCTTTGGACAAGAGGTAAACACTTATGTAAACAGATGGACTCAAGACTTACTGCCAAATGACCAGAGTACCTGCACAATGCACAAACAACAGATGTGTTTCATAATTCAATACGTCATGTGTTGTAACAGACGTACCTATGCACTTGTGTGTTGCCACTCTGTCTCGTAAGTCTACAGTTAACACTTGATTTATAATATTAAATATTTTGACCCCCAGATAAGATGAGTGCAAAAAGAAAGAGCTATTCCATCCAGTACAAGAAAGGAATTATGGAGGACTCTCGGGGCAAGACTCTTACAGCTTTTGTAAGAAAAAATTTATTTTATTTATTTATTTATATCCTGCCTTTTTCCTACAAAGGGCTCATGGCAGCTTACATCATTTTCCTCCTCCATCTTATCCCAACAACAACCCTGTGAGGTAGGTTGGGCTGAGAGTCTGTGGCTCAAAGTCACCCAGGTGGCTCCATGGCTGAGCGGGGACTAGAACCCAGATTGCCCGAGTCCCAGTCCCATGCTCTTAACCACTACACCACACTGGCTCTCAATAAGACATCACCTGAAAATAAGCTCTAATGAGTCTTTTGGAGCAAACATTAATAGAAGACCCAGTCCAGGGGTCGGCAACCCGCGGCTCTGGAGCCACACGTGGCTCTTGAATCCCTCTGCTGCTGCTCTGTCGCTCAAAACAGGCGTGACAGCCGCCGATCTACCACCGAGGCTCCGAGTTACAAAATACCAATCGGTGATGATGAGGCTTCCACCCAGGAACGCCCTGCTAGCTGGTTAAGTAAATTGCGACTTTCCTCTGCTATTGTGCAGGGAAAGAGTGGAACAAGCTTCCTGCAGGCTCTCACTTTGCACAAAACAATGCTGAAAGGATTCTCTTCCTCCCAATGTAATCTCCTTCCTCTGAATGATAAAAGCTGCACTTGGGACCTGTCACAATTCACAGCACTTGACTGTTTATCTGGTAATCAGTCACTAAACGCACCTATATTTGCAACCCGCGCCAATTTACTGAGCTTCCCTCCTCCCCACCAAGGCCAACCATGGATAAATCAAAGAAAAGAAAAGTTTCTGAAGAAAACCGAAGATTCATTTGCTTTTACTGCTGACGAACTTCTGGGGTTTGCTGTTTAATGCATGCAGCCCTTTAGCACTGACTTTGACTCTGCAGGAAGCAGTTCTCCTATTCAAAATATATGAACGGAGTCCTACTAGTTTATAATGCAAGGTTAAAAATAACCGTTCTTAGTGACTGAACAAGAGCTGCAGCTAAATCATAATGAAGATATAGATCTACTTCCTTGTTTTAAGAAGATTCTTATAAAAATTCCAGTGACATTATCACATTCGGAGAGGGATGCTTGTTCAATATTTCACCAGACTATTATTTATATTTGTTGTATTGCAGAAACTCTACTTTATATGAAAGTATCAGTTAGTCCTTTTTTTATCCAGGACACGTGATAAAAGGATGAGGGCACACAGAAGCAGAAAGCATTTTTGGTTTGCTGCCGGTGGCGTGTTTGGTTTGCTGCCGGTGGATAACTTATTTTTTATCATAAATACGAGGAGGATTCAGATAGACATTGACTATTTTATTTGAAACTAACCTTCAACCCGGCATCTTTTTTTTCGGAGTTCAAAATGTTTTAGTTGCATGCAGAAATAAAAAATTGTTTTCTCTGTAGCAGTTCATTGATTTCATAAATGCAACACACTATAGTTTTTTTATACATAGCATAAAGGTAAAAAACGATATACGCAGTGTTATCTTCATTTTAGATGTCAAAAGGGTTTTGTGGCTCCCGGTGTTTTCTTTTCTGTGGGAAATGGGTCCAAATAGCTCTTTAAGTGTTAAAGGTTGCCGATCCCTGACCCAGTCTTATTTTTGGGGAAACATGGTACCCAAAGGAAAAAAGATCAGTTTGGAAGGACATATGGACAAGCCTTCCAGCTTCTGCTGGTTGCTGTACTCCTGTTAAGGTACATAGAGAAGTACAGCTTTACAGTCTGCTCTGGAATGTTATTATTATTATTATTTTATTATTATTATTATTATTATTATTATTATTACATTTCTATGCCGCCCCTTGCCGAAACCTCGGGGCGGCTTACAACACAATAAAATACATTGAAATACAATAGTACATAATAAATTACCATTAAATAAAAAATACAAAAAATACATTGATTTACAAATATAAAATTATCAGTATAAAATAAGTAAATAAAAATATAGGAGGAGAAAGAGAAGGAAGAAGAAGTTGCCCTGGCCAGATCATATGTTTTAACAATTAAAATGATGTTTAAATAAAAAGGTCTTTACCTGGCGCCGAAAAACCAGTAACGACGGTGCCAGGCGGACCTCTTTGGGGAGTGAATTCCATAGGTTGGGCGCCACTGCAGAGAAAGCCCTCCTCCGAGTACTTACTCTCCTAATTTCTTTCATGGAGGGTTCCCGGAGAAGGGACTCTCCCGCAGATCTCAAAGGGCGGTCGGGCAAATACAGACGTAAGCGCTCGTTCAGGTAGCCAGGACCCAAGCCGTTTAGGGCTCTATAGGTCATAATCAACACCTTGAATTGGGCCCAGGCTTCAATGGGGAGCCAGTGGAGCTGACGGAGGACTGGAGTCATGTGAGCATAATGCCCCGTCCCCTTCAGCAACCTGGCAGCTCTATTTTGCACCAATTGAAGTGTTCGGACCGTCTTCAGGGGAAGCCCCACGTAAAGCGTGTTACATGTTCCCAGGTATTTATTTCAGATCTTCCTTTTTGAAGTCTTTTCATAGGATTTCTTAAAAGGTGATGGACAGAGGTTACAGAATGCCATTTCCAGCCCCTTCAGCACCACAGGATCCAATTCATCTGAGTGTGAGGAAGTCACTTATTATATAATCACTCCTTAATTACATACAAGCATACCTGAGCCATAAGAAGCATCTTGACAGTGCATAATACCTGAGCTGATTGAAAGAGCAATTTTTCAGAGTTCTCTCCAACTGCATTAAGAGACTTAATTCATGGGATTATGTACATGGGAGTAAGCCCCATTGAACGCAATGAGACTTATGCCTGAATAGACCTGTGTAGGCTTGGATTTTGTTACTATCATCCCATTGTATTTATATCCTGCTTGTGAGGAACCCAAGCCGGCTTGCAAAGCGCCACTGCATCCTCACAACCACCACCACTGTGAGGGAGGTGGGGCTGCGAGTCCAAAGTCGCCCATTGGGCTTTTTGGCCCAGAAGGGGCCAGAAATCGGATCTGCGGGGTGCCCAGGCTGTGACTGCGGCACACCCGATCAGAGGCTTGCGCCCCCCAGCCCCGACGTGCCCGATCCACGCCGCGGAAGCGCCTCCGAGGCCCCCTGCAGGCGCGCCCGGGCGAGTCGCGGGCGGATCGTGGAAGAGGAGGAGCCGCAGCGAGGATCGCGTCGGTGGGGGCCGGCCATGTGCAACCTCGCGAGGCGCTGCGGCTCGATCCGAGAAGCTCCGGCCGCAGCCAGGTAGGAGGCGAGGTGGGTGACGGGGCAGCGAGGCGGCTCACCGGCCTCCCCGTCGCTTCTGAGGCCGGGCGCGGGGATCGGGGAGCCCCGTCGCCGTGGCGGGTGCAGGGCTGCCCCAAAGGTTGCACTCCCGCGAGGAGACTTGCTCCAGAGGAGGCATGCACAGGATTGCTCGGTCAGGCATTCTGTGCCTGCACCACGGGGGGCACGAAACCGGGCTTGGGTTGCAGCGGTGCCTCCAAACAGCTTGCTCGGCACTTTCCCCCCGCCTTGCAAGCTCGCTATAAATCCCCCCTCCGAGTTAAGCGTCGCGTTCCCTGTGTGGTTTGTGCTGTGGGAATAATCCGAATCCTAATAAAGTCTCGGCCTCCCTTCTGCCGGGCATCATAATACTGGCCAGTCTAATCTCTTCCCCCAGTGCAAACTACTTCCGGGCTATTTTGAAAATCCTATATGAAAGACAGGAGAGCAGGAATACCCGTCTTTTCGTGTCCTTTACTCGGCGAAAAACCAATTTCAGACAAGTAAGCTTACAAATATCTCGGGACGACAAGGAGACTTTAGGATGCTTGAAAAAATACTCTCCCTGGATATGTATTTGGGATTGCCAGTTTTCTGAACTGGCACTCGCAGGAGGCATCTTACATTCTGACGAAGCTTCTAGGCCCTTAACATGGCAGGCAGAAACTCAGTCGGTGTAGCTTTTCCCCAACGCGGAAAGAAAATGATGGGAAGAACATTTTTTCCCCTGGGTGTTTAGCTAGGGAAGCATAGAGCTGCTTAGCCAGTTTTTAAATGGACAAGCTAGTGATTACACAATATGAAGACGATGGCATGCTTCCGTGATTTTAATTGAGTGACTCACCCTGAGAAGAGCTCCGGCAAGGCCCAAGTTTGTCTCTGCCCTAAACATCAATCTGCCATTTGTATGATGAATATACTATCCCACCGGACAGGCGTCAAGAAGGATTATGGGGGTAACGTATTTGAAGCACTCTTGAGAATTAAATATAAGAATAAACTCAAGTGCTATTGCCTCCTAGAATCCCATTTTTGCATCCCAACAAACTTTTCCTTCTGCTTTCTTCCTCTCCAAGCCCCATTTATACACCCCTTCCTTGTCTGCATGTATAGACCACCCTGAATCTACCGCCAGAAGCCAAAGTCAGAAGTCATTGCAAAGCTGAGGGCTTCCTCAGGCAGGCCCTGAGAAAAATAGCTTTGCCTAACTTGGCCTGCTGCTGGAAAGGAAAACGCAGCGATGTAACAGGACACACTCATTTTTAAATTAGATTTTATTTATTTATTAGATGCACATCCTGGTTTTTTCATACAATGAACTCAAAGCAGCTTACATGATACTCTTCCTCCTGCTCTCAAACTTATCCCCATAACTACCCTGTGAGGTAGGTTGTGTTGAGGGCCTGCGACTGGCCTAAAGTCGCCCAGTTGGCCCCATAGCCGAGTGGGAACTAGAACCACAATCTCCTGAGTCCCAGTCCCATGTTCTTCACCAGTATACCACACTGGCTCTCATTTAACTTCCATTTTTTCCTGAGCCTCTTGAAAGAAAAGGTTGAGTGTCTTTGCTAAAAGCCTCAAGTGAAACTGAAGGGCGGGGGTATATTTTGAAGCATGGGCTCTGATTCAGTTTCTTTGCCAGATTCTCTCTTCTTGAACATACATAGTGATGTTCAAAGAAAGACCATTCATAAGGGAGATTGCATGAATATTTGTTTGAGTGGTTTTATCTGACTGCATGTGAATTAACTTCCAAAGAGTCCAAAGAATAGCTATAGGGTTATTTTTTCACTCATTTGAGGATGTTTTTTTTACTTTACTTGCTCTGGTTCCTTGCTGTATTTTACTGTAATTTAAAGATGCTGCTAATACAACCAATTCTGCTCTGAGCAATGTCACATTAAGACTAAAGATAAAGGTTTATCAATAGGCAGTGCTTTTTTTTGTCATAGAACGCACTGGAACGGAGTTCCGGCACCTTTTTTTGACAGAATTTCCAAGTTTTTAAAGTAACTTTTGAAAATTTGATGTTTGCTCCATGTGGATTTGAATCGCCCTGTCGAGCATAGCAGGTCGGCGGCAAAATCATTAAAACGGTGCATGCAGGCTGCTTGTGTGTCGAATCCGATGCACGCGTACTTCACACTGGTTGTGATGGCGCTGCTCGGCTTGTGGTTGGTCGTGTGGTTGCACACTGAGTGCTTACTGTGGGCGGCGACCATCATGGTTCGTTACACAACTGACGTGTGTGGGTGTGTGTACAGTGATTGACTATGTGCGAAAGGTAAATAATTTCATGAGTTCCAGCACCATTTTTCTTACAAAAAAAGCACTATCAATAGGTGTATTGAGAGCGGACGCATAAATAAGGTGCCATCTTCTGAGCAAGGGTGTCAATTTGGTTCTGGTCAAATAGATTCTCTCCAACACTTGATTTGATTGCAACCTGCTTAATGTGGCAAAAGACAGTTGGATAAAACCTCATATTCCAGACTCTAGATGTGATTTGGATAAATTGAGGTTTCTTTTGGCAGGGGTAGATTTTAATATTACACTGGCAGTTGCCAAGTCTTTTTCTCAGTTGATTAAGATTAAAAATGACTAGTTTTTTAATATCATATACAGTGGTACCTTGGCTCACAAACTTAATCCATTCCAGGACTCTGGTCGTGACCCAGATTGGTCGTGAGCCAAGTCAAATTTCCCGATAAGGCTCAATGAAAATAAGGTTAATCCGTTCTGTAAATATTTTTTTAAATCACAAAAATGTGAAACAAAGTAACAGAGTACAGTACAGTAGAGAACACTAACCTGGATGGGAGGGAGGCTATTGTTTGGAGCGAGAGTCCAAACCATAATCGTGTGTTAGCGATCGTGCTGGGGCGGGGGAGACAGGCGCGATCGTGGTCGTCACCCAATGCGGAGCTCGCGAATGGAGGCAATTTTTCTCTGAAATATCTGTTCATGATCCGATTTGGTCTTGAACTGAGGCGTTCGTGAGCCGAGGTACCACTGAAAATACATTTTTAAAAATAGTCTGTAAAGAGAGAACAGTAAATTTCTGCTGTTTTTCAAAATTAAATATTTCCAAACTCTGTTAGGATTCTGAAATGTTAGTGATCTAGTGTATTGTATATTGTACTTTAATAGATCTAATTTGAAAATAAACTCTAGATTTGAGAAGACAGGAACCAGAAGAAGGACCAGTCAGAGCACAAAAACCCATTAGTACGGTTCAGCCAGAAAATATGATTGACCAACCTAGATGGGGAGAAGCACATGAGGAGAAGGAGGAACCATCCAAACGAATTCAAGAGCTTTGGGAAGCCCAATGGCAGGAATTCCTGGAGACGCTGCAGCCTATTCATCCCGGATGGGGAAACCCAGTGATATCAGAAACTTCTCCATGGGAAGATGCCAAGGCCTTCCTGGCCTCCTTCGAGCAGGTGGCCAAGGCCTGCCAGTGGCCTCGAGAAGAGTGGTTAGCCCGGCTCCTGCCAGCACTAAGCGGGGAAGCCGAGCAGGCCTTTCAAAGCCTGGAGGCCAGAGATCAGGAAGACTATGAGAAAGTGAAGGCGGCCATCTTGCGAGGGGAGGCCCTGAGAATGGAGATGCAGCGCCAGCTCTTCCGGCAGTTCTGCTGCCAGGAGGTGGAGGACCCCCGGCGGCTGCACCGGCAGCTCCAGGAGCTGTGCCGGCAGTGGCTGAAGCCGGAGCGGCACAGCAAGGAGCAGATCCTGGAGCTGCTGATCCTGGAGCAGTTCCTGGCCAGCCTGCCGCCCGACCTCCAGGGCTGGATCCGAGCGGGAGGGCCGGACTCCTGTTCCCAGGCGGTGGCCCTGGCGGAGCACTTCCTGATAAGCCAGCAAGTGACCGAAGGAGGGAATTGGCAGGTGAGAGTTTAATACTGAATCCCCAGAATTTGTAAAAAAAAAAAGATGTAGAATGAGTTGTAAATCACCTGCAATTTTTCAACAAATGTGATATAAATGCACTGTTAAAAAATTGTGAATAGGACATATAAGTGAAATTAAAGGCTAAAAATTACTTTCTGCACATGAAGATGAACTTCATGTGCAGAATGCCTTTCCTAATGCAAACATTTTATTGACCCCCCATTTATATGACATTTATCATGGATTAATGAATGATTGTGCTACGTGTGGGTTGCTTAACCCTGGCTTCACCCACATGTCACGCTACAATTCCCCATTGCTGGCACCATTCAGTGGTTGCTTATTCAGAATGGTGACCACACGCATCCCACACGCCCTGCATCTAATCATGGGTTGAAATGATGGCAAATATTTTATTCTAATATCTTAAATAATATAATCCATGCTCACCTACAAGATTAGGGAGTTTTCCCTGCCTGTTGCAGTTTATCTCTGCCTTCTGTTTTGAGTAGGAACATCTCCTTTCTTTCAGGAGCAACTGAAGGAGGAGGGTGTGTATTCTCTGGATGCAGAAGAAGATACGTTTGAAGCTGCGAAGGGACAGATCTACAAAGAAGCCCAGCCAGATGGTGATTTGGAGATCAGCGTCCTGGGTACGGATTCACAGTCTTCTGTTTCTTTTGGGGATTAATTCAGCTGACTAGCTCTCTGTAACACTTCTGGAAGCAATTTTGCCCTGGTCAGGGCTTCCGCGAACATTATTTCTGGCAGTTCCTCAGCAAGGTTATAACATATTCTTTGCAAGAGCTAGATCCAAAAGAAGCTCCTTCCAATTCAGCTGTGGGGCACATAAATTGTGAAAAGGAACCATTACAGACAAGGGGGAGTTTCCTGCATGGCTGTAATAAGGGGGCTGCAGCTCCTGCTCGCCATCTCAGGCTGCCCATTACCTGCCCCAGATCCCCATATTTTAAACAAAGGTCTCCACCTCTTAGTACAACCAGAGATGTGTGGCAGTATGTTTAGCCAGTGAGTAAAGTCACAGCCATGACCAATATTTGACCTTAGAGATTAGTGTCTATATAAGGACTTCCTGGTTTGGGGGCGTTGTTTGGCTTCTTGCAAAATAATGACTTCCATCCATAGAAAACAATGGAAAAATCCAGAATCTTTATATAACAACCCGTGCCTTGCTATATTAAACCAAGCATCTGTCCAAACTAGAAATCTGTTCACAAAGTGGTTGGCCAGAAGTCTGTGGGTGGCTACAAACAGAGCACCAGCACACCTTGGCCCCATGTTCCCCAGCATGTGCATACTGAGGACACACACAGCCATCAGGACTAGCAGCTTTACCCTTCATCAATTTGTCCAATCCTATTTTCAAGCTGCCCAGGCTGTTGTCCATCACCTCATTTCATGGAAGCAAGTTTCGTGGTTTAACCATGTGTTGTGTGAAGACATCCTTCCTTTAATCACTTCTGAATCTCCCGCCCATCAATTTCATGGTGTGACCCCCTCAGTATTATGAGAGAGGGAGAAAAATACCTCATAATACACTTTCTCCACACCAGGCATAATTCTATACACCTTTATCCTTCCTTATCTTTTTTCTGAGCTAAACACCAACACCAATGTTGCAGCCATTCCTCACAGAGGAGTTGATTCGGCCCCTTGATAGTTTTAATTACCCTTTTAGAAGACAAAGTGTTAAAGCAAACACTACACACACTCCCAAACTGGGAGCAATTAATTTCCTAACCATCAGTCTATGGATAAATATTCACTGAAACAAAGAGAAGGAGAAAATTGTCCCACCAGCCAAACACTTACAAATATTGCTTCCTAGTCCTCTCTGTTTCAGAACAAAGGTTGCTTCTCACAAGGGTTAGTTGGGCTTCTGGCTGTAATCCTAATGCAGACCTGGGGTCATCGTATCCCATAAACTTTTTAAGATAAGCAGATCCCATGCAATGATTCCTGTTTCCAAAAGTTCCAAGCATGCCATTGAGTTGCCCTTGCAGGGGGCTTCCAAGGAAGCGTCAGGCTTACTTACAAGATTTTATTTGTGTGCAAAATGCAGGTAAGCTAGCCAGCACTCCCAAGCTCTTCACCAGCAGGTCACTTACACTGTGTGTGCGGGGAGCGAGCCTGTAGGGTTGGCCCCAGTCAGCTGGAAGGGATGGTCAGCAGAGCCCCCTCAGCGTCAGTCCAAACAAGAGCGCATGGGAAACGAGTAGGAAGTGTAGGTTACACATGCACAGCAAAGTGCGGCAGATCGCAAAGTGTGTTGGAAAGATAACAAGTACAATGAGAGAGGGAGCACTGGGAACACTGAATTTCTGTGAGAGGAGGTGGTTTTTGTGTCTGTGTGCAGCCTGCTATAAAAGGCAAACTTGGTGTTTGTATTTGGGTTTTCCACCATGGACTGTGTTCTGCTTCCAGGATTGAAGAAGCATGGAAGAAGATTTCTACTAAGAGGCAGCGTAGCATATTGGTTAGAGTGTCAGACTAGTATCCAGGAGATCTGGGTTGGAATCCCCACTTGACCACAAAATTCCCTGTGTGACTTTGGGCCAGTCAGTTCCTTAGACAGTCATGACCCTGCCGTGTTGTTTCTGTGCCTAAAGAGCACTTTCAGCCACTTTTTTACAGCAGGGAAAATGTGGAATGTGCTTGTAAAAATGAAAGAAATCATGTTTTTACTGATGCGTTCTTGCTCTGCCACTAGACCGCTATGATTCTGTAGCAGAAAAGCAAGCAAGGAAATGCCTCAGGATGGGGAGGGGGAGGGCAAGAGAGGCCCCAGGTACAGTTGCCCTCTACCTGCAGGGATGGGCATGTAGCTGTTCCCTGTCCCACCTGCCAGTCGCCTGCCCCAGGCTGAATCCACCTGCCGTTTTCTTTGAAGAGAATTCCTCCAGTGGGAGCACAAGGGGTGATTAACTTTTTCTCCTACCAGGCATCAGAATGTAATTCTGCCGTCTTTTTGGAAGGACAATTCATAAATAATATGAGAAATCAGCAATAAAAAGCAGTCACCTTAAGGATGCAGGGGTGGACTGATTCCCCTTTTAAAATCCTGATTTCATCCTTTGCAGGCAGTGGAATCAAATACCCCGGCCAAGGCAATTCAGTACTTCCCGCTGACGAACTGGACATGGTCCAGACAGCTTTGAAAGAGGTACGTGACGCCGTGGTGAGTCTTTGGGCCAGTTTGCACGGTGGCTGCAGGCACAGTGAGTTGTGAATATCCAACCCGTGGTTTATTGTGCTGTCCGAAACCCATGTTGGGTGGGTTGTTACCATGGTTAACAAAACACCCCCAAACGAAAAGCAGCCCACAGTGAGCTGTGACGATCTTGTGAAACAAGTCAGTCAGTTTAAGAGCGAAACTGGGGCAATGAAGGAGTCAAGGTGGCAGATACTCGCTTGGCTGCTGCCATACACGGTTCCATTAGATCCGGGTATCCTTAGTGTGGGATCTACTCGTCTTAAAGCAGCTGGGAGAAAGTTTAAGGGATAGCATGTTCCCCGGTCAGCACAGAATTGCTGATTGCAGCCAGAAGCCCAAACTAAACATTGTGAGCCTGTATTCTGAAATATGGTGGTCTGCAAAGCAATATTTGTAAATGTTTGGTTGGGAGGACAATTTTCTCCTTTTGTTTGTCTCAGTGAATTTAGGCATGGACTGACCCTTGGGAAATAATGGTTCCAGTGTGTGCAGGATTTGCGTTAACACTTGGTCTTCTGAAAGGGCAGCTAAAGCTATCATGGGGTTGGAGCCACTCCGTGAGGAACAGCTGCAACATCTGGGGTTCTTTCGCTTTTCCTCCTTTGATAAGGATGTACAGAATTATAACCGATGCAGAGAATGAGAAGAGGGAGGCATTTTCATAACGTTAGAACCCAAAGCGGTCCTCCCTTGGGTGGGAGATCTGGGGCAGATCAAAGGAAGGCCTTCCCATCGTGTATAGTGAAACGATGGCATGCTCTTCCATGAAATGTATTGATGGCCACCAATTTGGACCTCTTAAAAAGGGGATTGGATGAATTTCATGGAAGGGAAGTCTGTGTACACCGGTTGCTGGGGAACATGGGCCAGAGGATGCTGTTGCACTCACGCCCTGCTTATGTCTTCATGTGGACAGCTGGCCAGCTACCATGTCAACAGAATGCTGGGCTTGATGGATCCTTCCCCTGATCCAGCAGGGCTTTTCTGATGTTCTTCTGTTCCTCAACTCAGTCTGAAGGGATGTCTGTTCTCTTATTTGCAGGAGCCAGTGGACCCTAGTGGAGCTGCCCTGCCCTTCCAGATGTTCAAGCCAAGCTTGACCCAGCCAGACCAACCTGCCGTCATCTGGCAAGTCTTGCAAGAGGATGGGGGAAATGTCAGTTTGCCGGGTAAGGAGCTTCTTTTCCCAAGTCCAGTAAATCCAGTAAAGATTAGTTTACCATCTGTAGAACTGACGAGTTTAGAGATTAAAAATTAGAATTTATTGTCAAGAAGGCAACCTCCGCTGTTACACAGAGGAATATTTGTGCAGAGGAACCAAATATGCCCCGCAGTCCTGCAGAGGATCTTTCTAGTTCATGGAAGGCAATAGCAGGTTTCTTAACTGCAGATACACTTTCTAGCCCTTATTTGCAATTAATATTTTAAATTAATTTATCTTAAAATTTGTGCAGTAGTGTTTGATGTTGTATAATTTAAAAATGACCACCCCAAATGCAAGGAGAGGGTTGACTTCAGCACAAGTCAACAAAGGCAGAGAGAGATGAGGAAGAGGAGGAGTGCAGCAGAATGGGAAAGAACTCGGAAAGGAAAAGGGTTCTTGGTGTCTTGACAAGAAGCTCCAGAGCACTGGCAAAATTACGTTTTGTCTTTCTTCAGGAGTCAAGAAAGGCCTTCAAGCCAAGGTGGAGCAATCTGTGTGTGGGGAAAATGAACTGGAGCACAAAACCAGTTCAGCCCCACAAATAAGCCAAGTGGATGTTCAGGAGGCAGCTGAGGTGCAAGAGGAAGGACCTGAGACCAAAGAGGAACAAGGGAAGCAGCCACTGGAGAGAGAAGATGCATGCAGAGAGCCCACAGATGCCAAAATTAGCCAGCCTTCCAATGTGCCCACAAGGGATCCAATGCCCTTGTTCTCCAAGTACGGCAGAAAGTATTGCTACAGGCTAGAACTTGATATGAGTGACACCGAAGAGGACTACGATGACCATCCCATGTTAGAAGAATATTTCCCGGAAGACTCGTACTCCCCGAAACATCAGGGAATGATAACTGGAGAAAGTAAATCTGAATTGTCTGATTCTCAGAAAATGGTTAATGTGAACAAAGATCCGGGTGACCACACAGTTGAAGAACCTCATGACTCGCTTGAGTGTGGGAAGAGTCATATAAAATTGCTAAAAGACGATCATGGATTTCAAAATGAAGCAAGCCCGTGTGCATCTTCTCCCTGTAGCAAATGCTTCAGTCCAAAAGAACATTTGACCGATCAGCAGTTCTGTTCTGGAGAGAAAAAGCATGAATGCCCTGAGTTTGGGGAAATCTGCACTTTTGGGCATGCACTAGTGAGACACCAGGAAATTCCTACTGGGGAAAAACCATACAGATGTTTCGACTGTGGGAAATGCTTCACACAGAAAGCAAACTTGGTGGGGCATCAGAGAATCCATACTGGAGAGAAGCCATTCACATGTTCTCAGTGCGGGAAAAGCTTCACGCAGAGGGGGTCCCTGATAGGTCATCAGAGAATCCACACTGGAGAGAAACCATATGAATGTTACCACTGTGGGAAATGCTTTAGTGAGGGAGGCATATTGAAGAGACATCAGAGAATCCATACTGGAGAGAAGCCATACATATGTCCTCAGTGCGGGAAAAGCTTCACGCAGAGGGGAACCCTTACAGGTCATCAGAGAATCCACACCGGAGAGAAACCATACAAATGTTCTCAGTGCGAGAGGTATTTTCGACTGGGAGGAACGTTAATGGCTCATCAGAAAATTCATACTGGGGAGAGACCGTACAAATGTTCTCACTGTGGGAAATGTTTCATTGGGAGGAAAATGTTGAGGAGACATCAGAAAATTCACCCTGACCATACGGCACTTCTCGATGTGAGGAATGCTTCAGTCAGAGAAGGCATTTGAATGATCCTGAACAAGTCCCCACAGGAGAGGAACAGTGAAGATGCCTGGAATTTGTGGGCCGACGTGGTTGTGGGACGTCAGAGGTTGTTCAAGGGCTAAAGATCTTATAAATGGGGGGAGCATTTTGTTCAGAAAGGGTGAAGCTCAAGCTCCAGGGGGAAACGTAGACTTTCCAAAGCCAATTTATTATCTATGAGCAATCATTGCAAAGGTTCTGAAGAAAGTGCTTTAAAATTCCCATAACGTTTTTTTCATTTAGAGTTTCTGCTGGAATACAGTGTTAATTGACTCTGTGAAAGTCTCTGTCTGGAGTCCATGTTTTAAGTCCTGTTGGTATTATGTGAATTTTAAAACTTAGTAGGCAGAAGATAAATAATATTGGTTTTAATCATTCAGGATTTTATACTTTCTCTAGACACACAAACACCCAGACACACAAATTTCCAGACACAAAAACACAGTGACTCTCTGAGCATGCACAGAGTGGTTGCTGAACCCAGTCTAGTATTCCCTTCCAGGAACTCTCCTGATGCGAATGCCTGGGCTCCATCCCTTTGGAAGGGGCCTTCTGAAAACAATGCCTCCTCTTTGCATGGCCGTCCTCTAATAGGGCTGCCCTCCTCTGCTGATGAAGAGTCGTGGGCTCAAGAGCTATGCCCATCTCACCCGTGTCTGAGAAAGTCCCCTCTCCAAGTCCCCTAACTGCACATCTTCGTGATTCCCAGAAGCTGCCTGTCCCCCCGGACGGAGCCTGGCCTTGAGCTGAGCGTCTCCCCCATTCTGATTCTGATTCCTAAGACCAGCCAGCAGCCTTTGAGAATGTGTGCCCAAAGCAGGCGTCTTTCCCATTCCTTACACGGTGTACTCTCAGACTGGTTTTGCATTTTAATGGCATGATTATCAGTTACTGTAATGGTACAGTGATTATGTTGCTCTGCTTTGCCTGTGCATTTCTAGCTCTTCAGGAAAATGTCTTTGCCACAACAGCTTTTTTTTGTTTAGTCGCAAAGCGTGCCTGACCCATCGCAATCCAATGGACAACACTCCTCCAGGCCTTCCTGTCCTCCACGATCCCCCGGAGCCCACCCAAGCTCACACCGACTGCCCCAGCGACTCCATCCAGCCACCTCATCCTCTGCCGCCCCCTTCTTCTTTTGCCATCTACTGTTCCCAGCATTAGGCTCTTCTCCAGGGAGTCCTTCCTTCTCATTAGGTGGCCAAAGTATTTGAGTTTCATCTTCAGTATCTGGCCTTCTAAAGAGCAGTCAGGGTTCATCTCCTCTAGGACTGACCGGTTGGATCGCCTTGCGGTCCAAGGGACTTGCAGGACTCTCCGCCAGCACCACAATTCAAAGGCCTCAATTCTTCAACGCTCAGCCTTCCTTATGGTCCAGCTTTCACAGCCATACATTGCAACTGGGAAAACCATAGCTTTGACTATACGCACTTTTGTCGGCAGGGTCATGTCTCTGCTTTTTAGTATGCTGTCCAGATTTGCCATAGCTTTCCTCCCCAGGAGCAAGCATCTTTTAATTTCTTGGCTGCAGTCCCCCTCTGCGGTGATCTTGGAGCCCAAGAAAATAAAATCTGTCACTAGCTCCATTTCATTCCCATCTATTTGCCAGGAAGTGGCACTTTGATATTGCTCAATGCTGTTTTCAGTGCTAAGGACCAGATGCCATAAGCTCCACAAGAGTTACTTTAAATCTGTCCTTTGCTGTCTTCGGGACCTGAGTTCACTCTCCCCCTTGCCTCCTGCAGGAGAGCAGCCCTAAAGTGTTCCCAGTGCACAGAGAATGCTAAAGATTAAGAAGGAGGACTAAAGGGAGGTTCTCTGTCTCAAGAGAACTTTCAGATTTTATTTTTCATGAGGGACCAAAAAAACAAAACAGGATGGTTGATCTGGTCTACTTTTCAGGGTCATGTCATTGGATGGAATTCTAGGAATTAGATCATTGGAGAAATCTGAAGTCGGTGGACATTAGGAGAACGAGGCATTCCCTGTTGACATGTTCAGGGCATTTTCCATTGGAGAGGTTGCTGAAGAGGTCCAAGATGCCTTCAGTGGATGCTGGAAATTCATTCATAATTTCCCCCAGAAAGGAAGCGGGAATAATCCATGTAATCCATTCAGAGTCATGATTGTCCATTCCAGGAAACACTCAGATCTGCCTCTACAGATACAGACTCTTCCTCCAGCTCATTTAACACAGATGAGTTACTCTGCTGCATACTACCAGTGCTTCCACCCCTGTGAAGTTACGGGTGAAATGGCAACTGCAGTCGCTCCATTATTAACTGAAAATAATGAAAACAGGGTGCAATTACTCTGCATCAGCTAATGCATTTCTCAAGGAGAATAAGGAGATGGCAAAGAACCTGAATGAATCTTTCACGTCTGTCTTCATTGCCAAGCTCGTCGGGCTGCTCAACATCTGTTCTAGCTAAATTGTGGAAAGCATGATTAAAAATAACATCATGAATGCATGGAAGGCAGCGTGCTTTTGGTCTGCACTTGGAAAAATTGTGCAGTTGTGTTCGCCCTTCAGAAAGGATATTGTAGAGTTGGAAAAGAATAGCACTGAGCAAGAGCAAATTGCGACAGCGGCTCTCTTGTGAGGAAAAATTAGAATGTATGGGCCTTTTTAGCTTAGAATGAAATGTGAATAAAGGGGAATATGATACAGGTGTGTAAGATTTTGGACCATGTGAAGAAAGTGGGCAAATAGAAAAGTAAGTTCTCTCCTACCAAGGGAATACTAGAACCCCAAATGGAAAGAAATCCAGGATGGACAAGAAGGGCATCTTCACAGAGACCGTAGCTAAATAAAGGAAATAGAGAAATAAGTTCTCTCCTACCAAGGGAATACTAGAACCCCAAATGGAAAGAAATCCAGGATGGACAAGAAGGGCATCTTCACAGAGACCGTAGCTAAATAAAGGATTATCGTAAGAAGAGCCGTGTTGGATCAGGCCAAGGGTCCATCTAGTCCAGCAGTCTGTGCACATGGTGGCAACCCAGCTGCCGACAGGATCCCCTAAGTGGACAGATGCAAGGCCTCCCCCTGCCCAAGCCCCTCAGCAACTGGTGTGTGCAGCCATTTGGATACCAATGTGGCAGGTAGCATTTGGCCAGATCTGGAGCCCATTGGCAATCTTCCCCAGGAATATGTCCAGTTCCCTTTTAAAGCCGTCCCGACTGGCAACAGAAAAAGGGTCTGCAACCTCTTCTAGAGGAGTACAGATGGAAAATAAATGAAAATGAAATGTACCTCTCTAACTCCATGAAGAATTCACGGATTCCTTGGTGCAGCCTTCGCCAGCTTGGCACCCTCCCAGGCCGCAGCTGGCCATGCAGCCTTGTAGTCTGGTCATTTCAAAATTACGGGTAAAATGAAATGGTTTATTTGGTTTTCTTCCCTGTGAATGCAGTGAATATTCTCCAAGCAGCAAAGGAGGTGCCTCAGCAAGGATACTCTCTGCTTCTCAAAATGCAAAGGTAGCTGGGCTGGCTAAAAGAAAAATGCAAATATTCAGATCTCTGGAATATTTATTAGGCCAACTGGAGGGTCAAAAGGGAAAAGTGCTCACTTTCCAGAAACTGAGCTCTTCATCTTCCAAAAAAGCAGGTGGGGAAAGGGTGAAGGGTGAAGGCAGAGGCCAATGAACAATGAAAGGTGAACAAGCATGCAAACATTCATATTGGGAACATCTCTTTTTGCAGAAGCAGTACAGCTATTTCAGATGAGCTTTTGGGAAGCTAATATTAAAGTATTATTTTAACACATTCCAAGTCCGAATTGTTTTCTGTAGCTGATGGTCTCTCTAGTGACTCTTGGGCATCTATCTATGCAGTAGCACATTAAACTATGACCTGATTCGTATGTCTCGGTAGCAGCTCCTAAATGATTTAGCTAAATAATTGTGTGAGTGAGCAAAGCAGATCTTGAAATCCTGTATTATTTATTTATTTATTTTATTAAAGGATTTTTCTATCCTGTCCCCTACAAATGTCTCATATTAGACAACCCAGAGGTAACCCAACAAGAAACCAGGGACAATTATTGGGTTAGCAGTCTGGGTTCACACAGCACAAAACTACGTTCAACTTTTCAACTATGCAGCCCTGATTCTATTAAAGTTTTCTCAGTACTGCCTCCTCTTTCACTGGATTCAAAGATTTACTCCAAAGTAAATCTGCACAAGAGTTTGACATGCATGTGATCCTTGATGTAGTCTGGGACCTTCCCAATGTAATGCAATACTTACAGCAATCGTTTATTCAGATGTGTCTGATTCCTACGTTCACAATGCACAATCCTACCCATGTGTTAGCGGACTCAGCCAGGCAACAGCCAGAGCAAGCCCAGGTGGACCCTAGACCCTGAGTCAAAAGGAGGCTGAGACGAGACTTTGAGCCAAAAAACAGTTTTATTCTAGTGCACTGTAGAATAAACTGATACAGAAGGGAATAGACTTCCCAAATCAGCGTCTCAAAAGTTGCACCCCAGTACAGGTGTTTAATACTCTATGTAAGCAATCAGGTCACCTAATGCACATTTAACACACCAGTGCATCAAATTATGCAGCCCCGGCCCCTGCTGTTAGCTTTAAAGAGTTCTTTCTTCTGTCAAGGACCAGATATTTCCCGTGTCTATTTCTTATCTGAGATTCACACAGGCTTGCCATGTTCTTACTCCCTGCACATTTGCAACTTTTATGGTAGCTATAACTGGTTTCCACTGTCCCTTTGATTACTGTATTCGAGGTCAAGCTAGCTTGTTAGCTGCGGGTTACACAAAGTCAATTTTTGTTCTTATCCCCCCTCCCTTCTGGGACATGAAATTCAATATGGCTGTGGTGTTTTCACTATTTATTTATTTATTAGAACATTTCTATGCCGCCCCTTGCCAAAGCCTCGGGGCGGCTTACAACACAATAAAATACAAAAATAACAATATAAAATTAAAATTAACAATATAAAATAAATAAAAGATATAAAAGAAGTTACTATGTGGTCTCCCTCTGGCCAGCTATGTTTGGGGTGCTGCAACTGGTTTAAGACAGAAAAAAAGCCTTACAGCTCCCAGCATTTTTTTCAGTGGTGTGTCCCTGATCCTATTAGTGTTTTCTCAGAAATAGGCCAACTCCCACTGGATTCCAAGACTTATTCCAGACTAAAGCTGGATAGGGCATGTAAACCGATCTTAATCCTATAGACCTTCATTCTCAACTAGCACAGGATTGTGCCTTAAGGGCCTATTAACATCCTTAGTCTGGGCAGGAGCTTCCTCAGATATCTTCATAAACTTAAGGAAAGCTCAACTGTTAGAATAAATCTGTTGGCGAGCCAACAGGATTTTGGGCATCCTCGTTGCAGCTAATGTTGGACCCGCAGCGCTGCAATATGGAGTCATCCAGCAGCGGGCGCCCCCGGCAGCTCCACCATTCAACCACAGAGGATGAAGAGGAAGAGGAGGAGGAGAAAACCGGGACCGAAGCGATTGCAGCTTGGTGCTGCCGCGAACCAGCCGGCAAAGAAGGAGAGATTCCCGCTGGATCTGCCCCCTCGGACTAAACCGCGCGCATCTGCCTGGAAAGAGCTCAGCAGCCGAGCTGCAACAAACCCACCGGCCAGCCGAGAGTCACACCGGACTCCTCGGCACTTCCGGTATGATGCGACATCTCCGTTTAGCTCTATGTTGCCGTGCAAGGCTGCCTGCTCTTGCTTTGCGGCTGCGGTTCTGCCCGTACTCTCAGCAGCGGGGAAGCCTGACCTGCCCCGCGTTGCAGAGCAAGTGATTCCGACTCACCCCCCACTTGCAGGGAACAACGCCGGACTAGCGTTGCAGGCGTGTCCCACGTCGGCCCAGTCTCCTTCTTCAGCCTGCCCCGTGCAATATGCAGCTATTAATACAGGCGCCCTGTAACCCAAATGCTCTGTATAGCCGATCCCATTCCCCCTGCAGCCTGAAATAGGAAAAAAACAAGGCTTGCCTACACGACAGGGTCGTTGTGACTTGGTCTTCCTCTTCTGCAATATGAAGCTACTGGACAGGCCAGTTGCACAACCCCTGCTGCAGGGAAGGTTTTTGGAATAATAGAAACAAAGCCAGTCAGAAGGGGCCTCTCGGGCCATCCTGCCTGGCCCTTGGCTCCAGCCAGCTCCTCTCATAACATGCCTACCTTGTGCATGTCCAGCCTATCCTTGAACACCCTCCCCGACGGGGCCGCAACCACCTCCCGTGGAAGCCCGTTCCAAACCGTTGGGGTCCTTAGGGTCAGGAAGCACTTCCCGACATCCAAACTGAAACTTGGTTCTCTGAGCTCGGCTCCACTGGAGCGGGTCCTGCCTTCCTCTGCAGGGGAGAACAGGTCTCCACCCACCTCCATGTGACATCCCCTCATGTACCTGTATGTCGCCCACAGATCCCCTCTGAGTCTCCTCTTCTCCAGGCTGAAGAGACCCAGTTCCCTCAGTCTCGCCTCAGACGGCATCGCTTGCAAACTGGCCACCAACATTGTGGCCCTACGCTGCACTGACTCTAACCTGGCTATATCCTTCCTGTAATGTGGAGCCCAGAACTGAACACAATACTCCAGTTGTGGGCGCACCAGAGTCGTGTAGAGTGGTGGCAATACCTCTCTTGATCTAGAAGCCACACTTCTGGCTATGCAACCAGGGGTGGCACTCACCCTCTTGACTGCTGTGTCACACTGCTGGCTCATGTTTGGCCTGCAGTCAACCAGCACCCCGAGGTCCCTTTCACAAGTGCTGCTCTCTGGCCACTTGTCCCCTAACCTGTACTTATGACACCCATTCCTATGGCCCAAGTGCAAGACCTTGCATTTATCCACATTGAACGCCATCCTGTTGTCCCTTGCCCACTTCCATAGTCTGTCCAGATCCTTCTGGATCCAGAGTACCTGCTTCTCAGTTGTGGCCATTCCCTCACCCCCATTTTAGTATCATTGTGATAGAAAACAATATTTTATTACCACTCAAGGGCATCTGACACTGGGGATGCAGGAATGTCCCCTTTGCTTTTTGTTTTGCGTAGAATAAAATTCCCAGAGAAGCAGCTGCCTGGGTTTATTACAGTCAATTTAGGGAGAATTTCTACTTCCAAGACTTAAGGTGCAATCCTATGCACCTTCAGACAGAAAAAGGCAGTAGAAATTATAATCATCATCATCATTATTGATCTTGTTGCATTTATATACCATCCCAATAACCCAGAGGGCACTCTGGGTGGTTTGCAAACATGAAAACCCAATATACAACAATAAAATACTCCGATAAAACATGAAATGCTAAAAACATCACTACAAAATACAAGCAGCAATAACTCCATATAAAAATTTAAAGCCACACAATACAGCAGTAGCAAAGCATTATTAAAATTTAAACTTTAATAATGGGACATACAGGAACAGGCAATATTTCAGATATTACTGCTAAGGATAATTCCCTACTATTGCGACTTCAAATCACAGTCCACCCCCTGCCATGGGAAGTATGACTCTTGGGATCCAGTGGGCTTCACTCTCAAATGCATGTATGCAAAATTTCAGCCTAAGAAATTCAAGTATTCCAGTTTAGACAGAGCAAAGGCCTACAACTCCCACTATGCCCTAGCCAGGCTGGAGCATGCTGGGAAATATAAGCTCCCCCCCCCCCCCAGTTTGGGGCATAGCTTACTGGGCCATGCTAACATTTGTTGGTGTTTCTTCTGTCTAAAATACTATGGTGCCTTTATTGTGATCGAATATTTCAAACACTAGGGCATACTTCATCAAATGCATGAAAGGTTATCTCTACCAAATTTATCAAATTGAAGCCAAGATTTATTTTATTTTATTTCTATGCCACCCAGTAGCTCAAATGCTCTGGGAGGTTCACAACACTTGTTCAAAGTACAATTTTAAAAATATAGAACTAAAATATAGATAAAATAAAACACTGTATACAAGCTCCAGTATGCAAATTTAACAGTCTAAAATTGCAGTATACAAAATTTAAGACAGTTCAAACATCTAAAATTAGATGTTTAAATAAAATTAGACCTAATTAAAACTGCTTTCAGCCCTTCCTTCTGATCTGATCATTTGAATCCCTGGCCTTCTGCATACAATCTGTGTTAATAGGCAGTCCTTCCTTCAATCGTTCACCCCTTTACTTTGCATGTGACTCCTGGTCCAAATATACTTCTAAGTAACCTGTGATTATTTTTCCTATATTTTGCTCCTGTTTGACCATAAATCTTTCAGTTCTTCTGGTTCAATATTATAAAGATCAAAACGTAAATTTCTGCTGTTTTTCAGAATTGCTGTTGTAAACTTTGTTAGGTCTCTCAGATGTTTGTTATCTCCAGTCAGCATAAGGTGATCTAACTTGAAAATACTTTTAACTTTAGATTCGAGAGGGTAGAATCAGGAGGAAAAGCCATGAAGGAGGAAAAACCTAGAGGCCCAAACCTCAAAGAAGGACTGGTCAGAACAGGAAAAGCCACCGTTGCAATTCAGCCAGAAAATACTGCAGACCAGCCAGGATGGGGAACATCACAAGATGGCAAGAGGGAATCTTCAAGGACAAAAGAGGAGTGTGGAGAAGGCCAAAGAGTGGAGTTCCTGCGGACAGGGTGCCCCGTTCACACAACATGTGGAAACCCAGGGATGCCAGAGGCCACCCCGTGGGAAGACACCAAGGCCTTCCTGGCCTCCTTCGAGCAAGTGGCCAAGTCCTGCCGGTGGCCTAGAGTGGAGTGGGCGGCCCGGCTCCTGCCGGCACTGAGCGGGGAAGCCGAGCAGGCCTTTCGAAGCCTGGAGGCTGGAGACCGGGAGGACTACGGGAAGGTGAAGGCGGCCATCTTGCGAGGGGAGGCCC
>NW_025336429.1:156994-189629 GCF_004798865.1 Varanus komodoensis
TTCCTGATGGGCCAGCAGGAGGCTGAGACGGAGAAGTGGCAGGTGAGGCTTCAGTGTTTAATTTTTTGGAGCCTTTAGAGGATGCAGTCCTTCAAGCTGATCCTAGGTGATAATGAATAACAAAGAGATGGCAAAGCCTGAAATTCTGTGGATCCAGCTGCCAGATGCTGTTTCAAATAAGAACTCTGGCCATGCTCTGAAAAGTTATTCCAATTGTAGAAGTTTCTCACCTTGCAGTCTTGCCAGACATAATATATTTGCATCTTTATAAATATAAATTATTATTTTATGTACTATATCCTGCCTGACTGCAAAATATTACAAGGCAGCAAATACTGTGTTTAAGTAGTAAACAGAATAGTAAACATTCATAAAGTACATAGTTCCCACAGAACATTTTACATTTTCAGAATCAGTATTAATAACCATGCTTAATGATGAATCGGTATTGCTCTTTCATAGTTAATACTGCCTCATCCTTCAAACAGTTTAAAGCATGTCAAATCCTTTGCAGTATTTCTCTCCCTTATTCACACAGAAGCCCTTCAAGGTAGCTTCAGCTTGTGACATTTTATTTAGGGCCATCGGGAGCCCTGTACTGTTTTGCAAATTCGCATGGTAACTTTTCTTAGCATGTAGATGCAGCACTGGTGAGAACACAGTGTGGCAACAGCCTTGTGAAAACCAGGTGAAATCTTTCCTGAAACCTTTATTGTTGGTGGCGAAAAAAGTTGTTTGATTGCACCCACAAAAGAACAGGATTGAAGGGAGCAGAAAGCATGGGTGGTGAGTTTCAGGCTTAGTTCACAGACAGGGTTTAGGAAAGACCTTTGTAGTTTGTGTATAGAAAATTTGTAAGAATCCTTGGACAAATGTTTTGTGCCATGACAGTATTTCCCCGGCAGCTGGTGCATGCGAGGACTTGAGCGAAGAGCCGTGTAGTCACCATAGGCAGAAGCAAATACAACTTGTTTGCTGCCTATTCTCTCTTTCAAAGATTTTAAACACGTTTGAGCAATTCATTCTAACATTTCCTTAAGGAAGGAAGGAAGGAAGGAAGGAAGGAAATTGCACTCGGAGACACATGTGGAGCACGGGGAAGCCCTTTGATGGACTAGTGGGGGACTGCAGGCCTGGGACTTGAGGGATCCGTATCTGATTCCCATTTGGCCTTGAAGCTCACTGGAGAACACAGAGCTAGTCACAGACTCTCACCCCAGCCTGCATAGCAGGGCTGTTGTGAGGATAAAATGGCGAGGAGGAGAATCTTGAAAGCGACCTTGGGTTTATATTTATTTATTTAAGGTTTTGTATGCTGTCCCAATACTAAGACTCTTGGCAGCTTACAAAAAACAAACCAAACCAAACAAACAAAGGGTTCCTTACGAGAGAAAGAAAGGAGGGGTATAAATGCAATGTATTATTACTACGACTATTACTACTCTCATTTCCTTGTGTTCTGAG
This sequence comes from Varanus komodoensis, assembly GCF_004798865.1. Classification (NCBI taxonomy): domain Eukaryota; kingdom Metazoa; phylum Chordata; class Lepidosauria; order Squamata; family Varanidae; genus Varanus; species Varanus komodoensis. Next base: position 158,459 of record NW_025336429.1, read on the forward strand.
ATCATCCCCTCTGTTTCAGGGGCTGCTGAAGGAGCAGCGTGTGGGTTCTCCAGATGCAGTGGAAGATCCCTTGGATGCTAGAAAGGGACACACCTACAGAGAAGTCAAGCAAAATGGTGACAGGGAGATCAGCATGACAGGTAAAGTTTCCCTGAGCCATTAATTATTCTGCTTCATTTGCGCCTGTGCAGAACTTCCTGCATCTGTGTACAAGAGGCTCTCAGCAAATGCAACTTGTTGTATCAGTTTTAGAGCAACTGGATGAGCTGAATTTCTCTCTTGAGTGTGGCAGCAGAACCCACGGGATGCTCGGCTTCTTTTCATATCTGTTCAAAAGTGCCACATCCTGGAATCTATGCAAGGAATCTTAGCCATAGCCTGACAAATACACAAGCATCCCACTCTGATGAGAAGCTCAGTGTCTTGTAGAAGTATTCACACAACACACACGCACGCACACATACACGCACATCCCCTTTGACTTTTTCACATTTTGTTGTGTAACAGCCTGGACTCAAAATGGATATAATTGGCATTGTTACCACTTGACATACACAAGACACTCAATGCCATGGAGGTGCAATCAGTTTTTGTTCAGGCACAGCATTTCAGTAAACAAGGTAAAACTGGCACTTGTTGGTTGAGTAAGTTTTCGCCCTCTTTGCTGCGACATGTCTGAATAAGTTCTGGTACAACATTCTGGAGTTCACATCCTGCAGGTAGATGATTGGAGCTCTTGTTCAGTTGCAAAGTCGCACCCGACTCTTTGCAGCCCTGTGGACAACATTCCTCCAGGTTTTCCTATCCTCCACCATCCCCCAGAGAATACCCAAGCCCACACCCACCTCTCCAGGGACCCCATCCAGCCACCTCAACCTCTTCCATCCCCTTCTCCTTTTGCCTTCAATCGTTCCCAGCATCAGGGTCTTTTCCAATGAGTCCTTCCTTCTCATTAGGTGGCCAAAGTATTCAGCTTTAGTTCCTGTCCTTCTAAAGAGCAGTCAGGGTTGATTCCCTTGACTGGAGCTCTACCTGTGTGCAATTCCAGACTTATGTGATCTCTGATCATATACACCTGTTTTTGGAAGGATTCAGAGTTTGTCATAAGAACATAAGAAAAGCCCTGCTGGATCAGACCAGCGCTCCATCTAGTCCCGGACTCGGTGTACACAGTGGCAAACCAGCTGCCCACAGGATCCCCCAAGCAGGCGGGTGCAAGACCTCCGCCTGCCCAGCTCCTCAGCAACTGGCGTACGCAAGCAGGCCACCTCTGGGAAAGGAGGGAGCACATGGCCAGCAAGGCCAGTAGCCACGGGGGGCCTCCCCATCCCTCAATCTGTCCAGCCCCCTTTTATCGCCATCCAGATCGGCAGCCATCGCCGATTCCTGTGGCAGCAAATTCCACACTTTACATGCTGTGTGAAGAAGCCCGCCCTTTTATCCAGCCGAAACCTCCCACCAGTCAGCTTCACGGGATGACTCCAGGTTCATCCAGTATGTCGGAGAGCATAACTAATCAAGGAGTATCACAAAGCTCACAGATCTATCAAAACAACTTCAGAATAAAGCAAGTAAGGCATCAGTGGGTGGTTTTAAAAATCCCAAGCTTGGGTCTCTTGTTAAATCTCTTGTTGCAAAACGGGAAGAATTTGGCCCAACCTTGATTCTGCAGGAAAGCAGCCATGCAGCAAAACTCAGTGACTGGGGAAGGAGGGTGTTAGTCCAAGAAACAACCAAGAATGAGCTGGAAAGACCTGCGGCTGAGATGGGAGAAATGGCCCACAGGACCACAGTCATCACCCGAGTGCTCCACAAACCTGGCTTTCTGGAAGAGTGCTGAGAAAACAGCAGTTGCTGGAGCAAGCGCTGATATATCAGAGCCCCTTTGGAGTTCGCCAAAAAGCATGTGGGAGGCACAGCACCCATGTGGAAGAAGATCCTGTGATGTATGAGACCAAAATGGAACATCTTGGCTTTGCTGCAAAGTGCGATGTGTGGCCCAAAGCCAACAGTGCTCCTTGCCCTGGGGACACTTTTCCTCAGCATGGACTAGAAAACTGATCAGGATGGAGGGCAAGACAGAGGGAGCCAAACACAAGGCGAATCTGGAGGAAAACCTGTTTCCATCAGCAAGGGAGCTGGGACTGGTGTGAAAGTTTGCCTTCCAGCAGGACAAGGATCCGAAACACACGGCCAAAGTAAGGGCCTTCAGAACAAGCCCCTGAATCCTCAATTGGATTGAGAATTTGCAACAACACTTGAAAATTGCTGTTCACCAGAGATCCCCATCCAACTTCACATGGACCTGGAAGAGTTTTGCCAGGAAAAAGGGGTAAACCCTGCAAGATCCAGACGTTCAAAGCTGATAGAAGCTTAGCTATGAAGAGCTGACGCTGTAATTGCTGCTAAAGGTGCTTCTGCCAAGCCTTGATTTAGGGGCAGAGGGTGAATCTTCATGCAACCATTTATTTATTTATTTATTTATTCGTTTATTTATTTATTTATTTATTTATTTATTTAAAACATTTCTATGCTGCCCCATTGCAACAAAGCCTTGGGGCGGCTCACAACCATAAACATAAAAATACAATCAATAATTTAAAACTGGTACCATCTCGGCTATATATTAAAATCTATAAATACAATAATAATAAATTAACCGTTAAAATAACTTTTAAATAAAAAGGTCTTCACCTGGCACCGAAAAGCAAATAATGACGGCGCCAGGCGGACCTCTCTGGAGAGCGCATTCCATAGGTGGGGCGCCACCACAGAGAAGGCCCTCCTCCGGGTGCTCACCCTCCTAATATCCTTCATGGAGGGTTCCCAGAGAAGGGCATCTGCTGCCGATCGTAGAGGGTGGGCGGGCATATATGGACGCAGACGTTCCTTTAGATAACCAGGTCCATCAAGTGCTTCTTTGCTTTTGTTGACTTTTGTGCCAAATTTAAAAAAAAACAAACCCTGTCATGGTGTTGAGTGTCTTGTATAGATCAAGTGGTAACTAAGCCAATTAAACCCATTTCAATTGTAGGATGTAACACATGAAAATGTGAAAAAATAAACACGTACTAAGTGAGAGTTCCTGACTGCCTTGCTAGTTATCGTGATGAGGAGGAATTATAAATCCAGGTCCTGAGATGAGAAGACTGGAAGGAAAAAGCAAATATTAGCAGATACGTTGTCCCAATAATGAATTGCAGGGCCCCTGTATCAACATTCCCTCTTGTCTGGAACCCGTAAAGGACCATCCTTCCTAGTGAGGTAAGGCTGGCCCCTTCCTTGTTTAGTTTTAGGGAGGCTGTTAAAGCTTCTTCTATGCCACCTGGTGTCTGGAAATATTTGTTCACAGATTTTCATTTAAAATATTTAACAGATCTGTTCAAAGATTTGAAGGCGATTTTCTGCCTTTTTATTTACGTATGAATGACGTTAGGGTACCTGTTTATTATTCTATATGTTTTAATTTGCATGGCACATTGGCGTGCCCTTTTCAGGCTGCAGGGTACCCCCTAAATAATTGTATACATAAATTAGCAACAAATACGGTAAATGTAAGAACCCTGCAGGGATGGACTGCTTCTCCTTCCAAATTGTTGCTTCTGTCTTTGCAGGCAGGGGAATCACGTGCCCGAGTCATGGCAGTTCCTTGCTTGCTCCTGGAGATCGGGGCATGGACCAAATGGGTGTGAAAGAGGCTTGCCCCGTACGGGTGAGTGAGTTTGTTACTTCCAGAGTTGGGAGCACAGACAAATCAGGGCAACACGCTTGCTGTTACAGGTAGCCAACGATCCATTCCTTTCGGTACAGAGCCAATAGGACATGCTCGCCCTGCTGGCAGGTTGGGTGTAGGCTTGAAGGGCATTAATTTCCCAGAAAAAGGAACCACATGTCGCAAATACGGACCTGTCTTCTCAGAATATTTCTAAGTGTTGAGGTAGAGGGGGAGCGATTTTCTCCTTGAAAAATCTGAATATCTCCTTATGTGAGTATTTATCTGAGGCCCCATTGGTGAGGGTGTTCAAAGATAGGCTAGACATGCCCATGGTGGGCATGTCGTGAGTGGAGCCGGCTGGAGCGGGGGCGCGGTCAGAAGGAGGCCCCTTCTGACCCATTCTGTTTCTATGTTAGAAAATGCATTGTTCAGGGTGAGTGCCTCTTGTCTTTCTTTGCTCTTCCTCTGATGGGGAGGTTGTGCTGTCTTTTCCCTGCTGGCAGGAACTAACAGGTCTCCGGGAAAGTAGTCTGTCTCTGCAGACGGTCGAGCGCTGTCCGACCCAGCCAGGCCACCAGACCATCATCTGGCAAATCCTGCAGGGGGATGGTGTGAATCTCAATTGTTTGGGTAAGGAGCACTTCTGCTATCCAAAAAATGATACCCTGTCTGATTTGTGATTTTATGAGCTGACGTTTGTTGATGTAAAGAATGGTCCACTTTCTAATGCTGAACAGCTTTTTCTGAAAACCAACAGGAAATGAAAGGGCATCATTACATTTCCAGGTACTTTAAACGAAGTATAGACTGAAGACACATCAAAAAATGTCAGCCTCCTCCTTTTTCCTGTCCTTTTTGCCTCTTCCATCTGTTCACTGCGGTGGCGGGGACCGTGGACCATGGCAGGCTTTGGCCCTTTCTGTAATTTGAAGCAAGTTTATTGTTCGATTTGCAAATAAGTTTGAGATGAAGAGCCGGAATAGGCATAGTGGCTGCTGTTGTAAAGTCCTTGATGACTCCCAAAATGAACACCATTCCCCTACAGAGTTTGTAAGGATATGAAAAGATGCTATGGGCTCTTGTTGGGAGCAAGTCCTTTCCCTCTTTGCTTTGAGTCCCACAAACCGAAGACAATTCTTTGAAATGGGATGGTGTCACGTGGTGTCCTGCGACGGCAGGGGGTTGGACCTGATGGCCTTCTGGCCCTTCCAACTCTACTGTTCTAGGATTCTATGAAATGCAGCCCTTTGATGGTGACCCCACAGCGGACAGCACAATTTCACTCTAAACAGCCTTCTCCCAAAGCTGGAAGGAGAGGCCTCTGCTTGTGGACAGAGCTGAATCCAAGGAGACATTGTTCTTTCGATGCGTCTTTCTTGACAGCCTAAGTGGCTTGTTAAACCCTCCTCAGACATCTTTTTGTCCCTTTATCAGAAAGGCTGCCAGCGGTTTTGTGTTTCTCTTTGGGAAGGAGCTAGAACCCCCTTTTTGTCCCCCTTTTTCTGCATCTTTTCATGGTGTGTGGAATCCTTTTTGAGCTGACGAGAACTGAGCGCAGTATGTATGTATGTATTTAAAACTTATGTATGCCGGCCCTTATGCGTAGCACCTCAGGACAGCTTACTACACACTAAAATGGCATTAAAACAACACAATACAATGACAATAAATAGCAACCAAAAAATGCAATCAAATAAGTTAAATAAAAGCGACTGTTAAACATTAAAATTTTAAATTAAAATTTAAAATAACAGTTAAATAAAAAGGTTTTAACCTGGTGCCAAAAAGAATATAAACACGGCGCCAGGCACACCTCTCTGGCGAGCGCATTCCATAATCTCAACGCAGTATCCCAACACAGCTGCACCAGAGGGTTGTACGGTTTCTTCAGCTGTGCTTACTATTGCATAATGCACAGCACAACCCTATATAGGACTATCAGTGCTGTTTATAAAGTTAAAATGAAATAATAAATCCTGTGGCTTCCCAACATCACCTGGGAGGCCATAGTATTATTCCGAGCGTGAGCACCAAGCTCCCATGATCTTGGAGGTGGGACTCCAAAGGCTGAGCTTCTGCCCTGCCCGTTGCAGCTGGTGTGGAAAGGAATGAGGACGGAGGTTATAGGCATCAAAACTGTGAGGCATAGGCTGGTGCCCCTAAGAACTCCCCACCCCCGATATAAGGAGAGGGTTGACATGATCGCAGAGATGGAAGAAACATGGGTGAAACAGAGAGAGAGAAACATTTTCGAAGGAAGTCGGGGCATACAGCAGCTACAGGCATCTTGAAAAGAGGTCAGCAGAACATGGGCAAAATTCCTTTTTCTGCCTCTACAGGTGATGAGAAGGGAACTCAGCTCAAGATGGCGAATTCTCAGTGGGGAAGCAATGCCTCTGAGGACACAGGAAGTGCAGTTCCAGAAATAAGCCAAGGGGATGTGTTGGAGACAGTGGAGCTATGTGGGGAAGGAAGAGAGTCCAGAGAGCAGGGAAAGCAGCCGGCGGAGAGAAAGAAGGGATGCAGTGAACTCACAGAAGCAATGGTTGACCACTCTTTTAAGGTACACACAAGGAATAAATTCCCCATATTCTCCAAGTATGATAGAAAGAATCGCTACAGATTAGAACCTGATATAAGTGATACCGGGGAGTACTTTGACGAATGTCTTATATCAGAGGAAAACTTCCAGCAAAATTCATGCCTTGATGAACACAAAAGAGCAGTAATAGAAGGGGGTACTTGGAACAGAAATCCCAATACGCACACAAAAGAGACAGCTAATAATTATCCCATATATAGGAAAGACTTCAGTTGCATACCATCACTGAAAAGAAATCAGGGAATTCAAAGTGAAGAGAGAATCTATGAATGTTCACTTTGTAGCAGATATTTCAATCAGAAAGAACATTTGGTCAAGCACCAGCAACTTCATTTTGAAGAAAATAGACATGAATGTTCTGAGGATGGGGGAATCTTTACTTTCAGAAACATAGTAGTAAAGCCCCAAAGGATTCATGTTGGAGAGAAACCTTACCAGTGTTCTCAGTGTGGAAAATGCTTCAGTCGGAGTTCAAATCTGAAGATTCACCAGAGAAATCATACAGGAGAGAAACCCTACAAATGTCCTGACTGCGCAAAAAAATTCAGTCGGAGTGAATATTTGAGGAAACATCAAAGAATTCATACCGGAGAGAAACCATACAAATGTTCCCTGTGTGGGAAAAGCTTCCATCAAGGAGGAGATCTGAAGAAACATCAGGTAATTCATACAAAAGAGAAGCCATACAAATGTTTTCAGTGTGGAAAAGGCTTCAGTTGGAGTGAATATTTGAAAATCCATGAAAGAATTCATACCGGAGAGAAACCTTACACGTGTCCCGAGTGTGGGAAATGCTTCAGTCGGAATATCTATTTGAAAAACCACCAGAGAGTCCATACTGAGCATATGAAAGTCTTCTGTGTGCAAAAAGCATCAGAAAATGCACTTGAATGATCATCAGGAAATACATGCAGGCAAGGAACAATTGTAGGAGAAAAGTCTCCTGGACAGACGGGTTTCTAAGACATCAGAGAACTTGTGGGAGGCAGAACTGTTGTGAATGCCACAGGAGGGGTTTCACTGAGGAAGATGCAGTTATGACGGTTCGGGGGGAATTTGCATGGGTGGGTGGGGTGGGCTTCCCAACCATAATCATATGTAAATACAGGTAAGAAAATTAAGACAGGAATAAAATTGGGTAGCAGAAGCTTCCAACAGAGAGATACTCTGAATAGCTGGTAAGAGAAAATGGGTTGCTGAAGGGTGTTATTAGAAATAACTCTTTCTGCCTCCGCTCTCTTCATCTGCAATGTGGAGATAAGAACATACACAAAGCTTGGCTTATTATATTGGACAGTTTATTTCTCCCTCATTAGAGCAGCAAGAACTTACAGATGTTTTATGAAGTCTCTCCATTATAAGAGGCCCCACATCTGCAAGGACATGCCTACATTTCTTCCTTGGGGGGAGGGTGGGGCTGGAGATGTAATGCCACTCTAGATCTCTCAGACGTGACGTTCCTGGTACTGCCACTGCCTCCTTGGAAAGAGGTGGCCGAAGGTCCAAAAGAACAAGGAAGTCTGGTCTGTGACCAAAGGACTCTGCGGCTGCTCCTTCATTTCGATGGTTCCCACTCAAGAGCCATCATCTGAATGGCGTGGACATGAGCAGGGAGCTGGTTCGGGGCGGGACGAGGCTGATTTGCCTGGCATGGCTTCTCCCTTGTCTACTGACAACCTTCCCCTAAGAACAGGATCCACATGGAGATGTGTGTGTCCAGAGCTTGGTTTCCCCTTATTCAAGTGTCCAAAACCACAGGCAGCCTCTTTGCAAAATAGCTCTTTACTGTCAAGTCACAGCAACTGAAAGACTAGTCTCTGTGCATGCACAGAGTGGTTAGTTAAAGCCCTACTAGAAACTACTTCAGAAAAACCTCCTTTCAGTAAGACTGGGCCCCACCCCTCTGGATGGGTCCCTCTTTAGAAGGGTTAGCCTCTGGGATCTACACAGGCCCTCTAACCCGTTAACTCTTCTATCCCAGGGCCACATCATGGGGGTCAGGGACTGGACAGGACGTGGGGTCGTTTTCCACCTCTCCTTTGTCCTTCTCATCGAAATGCTGCCTTCTCCCAGGGTCTGTCTGAAAATCTGGAGGTGCTGGCCTTAAGAACAAGGCAAGCCACGCTGGATCAGACCAAAGGTCCATCCAGTCCAGCACCATCATGATTATGATTATGATTATTATTATAACATTTCTATGCCGCCCCTTGCCGAAGCCTCGGGGCGGCTTACAACACAATAAAATACATTGAAATACAATAGAACATAATAAATTACCACTAAATACAAAAAATACACTGAGATACAAACATAATAATATAAAATTAAAATGCACATGGTGGCAAACCAGCTGCCCACAGGATCCCCCCAGCAGGATGGGTGCAAGCCCTCCACCTGCCCAGCTCCTCAGCAACGGGTGTGTGCAGGCAGGCCGCCTCTGCTGGAGGAAGGAGCACTTGGCCAGCAAGGCTAGTAGCCACCGATAGCCTCCTCTCTCATGAGTCTGACCCATCCCCCTTTAAAGCCATCCGGATTGGTGGCCATCCCCACTTCCCGTGGCAGCAGATTCCACAGTTTACACCCTGTGTGAAGAAGAACTTCCTTTTATCTGTCTTAAACGTTCCCCCAGTCATCTTCATAGGATGACCCCTTTGGGTTTGAGTGTTATGGGAAAAGGAGCAAAATGTTTCCCTCTCCATGTTCTCCATTCTGTCCCTAATTTTAAACACTTCCACCATGTCTCCCCTTCCTTTCCCCCTTTCTAAGCGGAACAGACCCAGTTCTTGCAGCTGCTCCAGCCCCTCAATTCCCAACCCTCCCATCTCCCAGGCGCCACCATCTTCATCTCATGAGTCGGTGCTACCCTGACCTTGGAAAACACGCCAAGAGTAACTGTCCAGTCCATTTCCAATAGTGCCTTTCTTCGCCTAGCTCTATGAACCATTGCATGACCAAAGGTGGAACCGAGATATAGGGGAATTAAAGCTCCATGCCACCAGTCATAGCTAATTCCAGACTTTTACTGCTCTAAAGAAAGACACAAAAATACTTGGAAAGTGCAGGAGAGGACCAGATGGGTGATAAAGCTGTGCAAAGCACCTACCAACTACTGGGAGTGAGGAATCACAAGTGCATAATCAATGTCTTGTGCAAAAAAGCATTGTAACTCCTCTGCTTCCAAGCAGGGAGAATTTGAGGAAAGACAAACCTCTTTCTCAGCCCAAGGTGTAAAACCAATTCTACTCCATGGCTCCCTGTACATCCTCAATTCCCAGGATCTGAACCTCCTCAAAAGACCTGGATGACCCCATGATGACTCCACCTCCCCCAGTTTGTCCCAGGAAGCCAATCAGACCAGTGGGACAAACCAGTGAGGTTTGTCCCACTGGTCCGAAAAGGATTTTGTGATGCATATGGCTACTAGGATTAGCAATGTATAATTCCTCAGTTCTATCAGAAGCGGGAAGTGGTTGGATGACAATGGAATTAAAGCGGAACTAAAGGAAGATAAGGAGATTGCACAGGAGTTGGTGGCGGGGGGGGGGGGGAGTAATCGTACCCGTACGTGGACTCTGCAGAAGATGTAAGGCTGCTCGACTTAATCAACTTAAAAGTTCTGGGGGACTGCCAAGAAAGTAAGGTTGCAGGCCCGGATATGTGCAAAGCTCTCCTCCAGCACCCATATTTGAAAACCGCCAATTTCTTCCTGGCTGCTTTTCTCACTGCCCAGCTTTCACACCCACACACAGAGAGCGTGAATACACCGTGTGGATGATCTTGCCCCGGGCTCCACTGAAACATCCTTCACACGTGGACGGGACAGAAAACAGAAAAATGGGGGGGGGGGGACGACAGCCCTCAGCCTGCAGCCCCCAAGCAGATGCACTGAAAACAAACCAAGCACGCAATGTCCAAGTCCAGTGGCTGATTTCCAATGCGTGCACAATGGATGTGAAAACGCGCGTCTCTGCAGCCGAGATGCGAGTCGGGGAACTGCAGCGACGCGTCCTCCGGCAGGGGGCGACCGCGCGCGGCCTCGCCTGCCGCGGCGTTCAATGGCAGCAGAACGGGAGGCGGAGGCCGGAGGAGGAGGAGGAGGAAGGCGGGGGAGAAGGTGGGGACTTGCCGGGAGCGGAGCGCCGCTGCAGCCGCCAGCCAACCAGCGGAGCAAGGAGGGCTTCCCGGGGGCACGCTGGGATTCCGGCTGGGTCTTCCCCCTCGGACTGACCTCGCACAGCCGCCAAAACCGAGCCGAGAGAGCGGGAGGGAAGGCAAGCCGGGAGTCACGCCGGGCTCCTCGTCGCTTCCGGTAGGGGTCTGTCCGGCGCTGCTGCTGCGGCCGGAGGTGGCGCAGGGCTGCGCCGCAGGCTGCCGTCCGACACGCACGCTTCTCCGGGGCGGGGGGAGATCCGGGCTCCGGGGCCCGTCCGGGCGCCTTCGGAGCTGCAGGGCGGGAGCGGAGATGCTGTGGATCGGGGCAGGAGACCGCCGAGGAGAGCCGCGCAGGGTTGCGTGGCGAGCCCGCGTGCAATCTGGGGAAGGACGCTGGGAAAGGGGCATCGGGGTCTGAATCCCCGACAGACACCGCCTTTCCTAGTGCAAGATCGGATTATAAATCGTGGCCTGTATTACACATTTCCATGACGTTTCTCTCCGTCTCCTTCAGCCCTGGTTCCCATCCTCTGCTCCGTCTGTATTATGGGATAATAAGCATCATTACTAGGTTATTTTCAGTTTGCTTATTTCATTTCTGTACTACCCCAAAGCCGAAGCTCTCTGGGCGATTCACAACAATCAATGCAAAAGATACTGTAAAAATACAAATACAATAAAAACACCGTGTAAAATCCCAATATGAAAATTTAAAACAGCTAAAAATTCCAATATGCAAACATAAAAAAGAGTTTAATGACTAGAACATTTTTATTAAAAACTAGCCCTAATCCAAACAACACACATAATGCAGCATATGCTAATTGAAAGCCATGAATTACCTGGGTATAGAGGGCAGTTTTAACCTGATGCCAAAATGATGACAATGCTGATGCCAGGCAGGCCTCAGTGGGAACCACCGCACAATTGCAGGAGCCACCACTGAAAAGGCCCTCCTGTTGCCTCTTTCTGAGCCTCCCTTGGAAGTGACAGTCAGAGGAAGGCCCCAGTTGCAGATCAGAGCGTCCAGGTAGATGGAGGTCAGGAGGTCCCAAGCTGTGTAGGGCTTTATAGGTTAAAAAAACAAGCGCACTGGATTGTGCTCAGCTTTACACCTGCTCTCTCCACATCTGCAAAATGGAACTAATAATATTGGAGAGTCAGTTTTCCCTCCTTACCTCTAGATCAGGAAACACTTCGGGATTATTTTTAAAAAATGCATATCACTCAGGAAAATGACCCAAACAGACCAGGAATGTTTTGTCTTTGTTTTTCCCCAGTTTGTGGGGGATAGGAATCCCAGAGAAGTTCTACAGCCAAAACAAACGATCTTTGCTTGAAATATAAAAGACAGTTCTGTGTTTGAAAACGAGACTTTTACTCCGGGGCACGTACACCTTGGATCGCTGCCTTTTCAAACTTCTCTCCCGGCATGGCTCCCAAGCCTTTAACAAATGTGTAGTGGGCAAAAATTCAGCAGCTGTAATGTTTCCCAATATACTGGTAGGGAAAAGCTGCCATGTTATTTTAGATGGATGCCGTTGGTGGAATAGGTGGCATATAAATATTTTAAATAAATAAATAACTGGGGAAGCTAGTGCTTACGAGTCATGGAGATGCTGGTATATTTTTGCTGATCTTAATGAAGCAGCTAAGAAAATGAGCGAACTAGGGAAGACTCAAGTTCAAATCTGATCTTCATCTTAATATTATATGTTTTATTATTAAATTTGTATGCTGCAACCAATTATTCCATTCAGATTCTCTAGGCAAATTATAAAACAAGATAAAATCAAAACATATATACCAATAATAATTATTATTATAATGTACATAATATAAAGTAAGCCAATAATATAAACAAAAGCATAACAATAAGAACCATTTACAACAATGTAGACAAAACAACAATATATAGTTGAGAGTAGGATGGTGACATAAGGAGTTAAAACAATGTAGGCTAAAATTCTAAAACTCAATAAAATTAATTTGATTAAAATTTATAGGAGTTAAAATCAATTATTACATCTCACCTTCTCCCAGTAATTGGGACTCAAGGAAAGCTGCAACATTAAAATTCATACAATTAAAACATTAAACAATACAAAAGTAAAAAATATAATTAAATCAGATATTAAAATAGAACCATGATCCAGATTCAAAATACTACGTGACCGTCAGCAGTCTCCCAGTTTCAGATTAAAAACATTCAGCCGCCTCTCAGCTTCAGCCTACCGCTAGCATGATGAATATGCCTGTATATTTGCAGTTGTTTTAACTGAGTGACCACAAGGAGGAGGTCCAAGCACCTTTTGGTCCAAATTGTGTCTCAGCCATAGACTTAAGCAGTCTTTCTGCTTTGGTTTGGTATCTGCATAATGACACTATGTGTTCACCACACACACTGGCAGGGTAACTTGCAAGATTAATGAAATAACATATTTGAAGGATTCTGAGGATTATATATATAGGAGGATGTTCTTAAGTGCGCCAGGCTAAAACCTTTTTATTTAATTGCTATTTTAAAAACTAATATTTTATCATTGAATGGTCGCTCTTTTTGTTTTCTTTTTTGTCCTTATGTAATCTTTTATTGAATTTGTTATTTATAAAGATCATTTTATTGTTTTTAATTGTATATATTGCGAGTCGACCTGAGATGCCAAGGCATGTGGTGACGACATACAAAAGTTTGAAATAAATAAATAAAAATAAAACCATGTTAAGACTATGACATGTGCTCCCTAGAGAGGTTTACCTGGTGTTGATTTTATACTCTTTTCAGCACCAGGTAAAGACCTTTTTACTCAGCCATCATTTTAATAATTAAGGTTTTTAGAAGTTTTAAGATCTTTTTCCACAGTCGCATTTTCTATTCTTTTTCTTCCTTTTCTTTCCCTTAGTTTTATGAAGTGTTGTTTTAAGTTGATTTAATATCTACCATTTTAATTATTGTGATATTATATTTTATTTTAAATCATTGTAAGCCGTCCTGAGCCGTTCATTGGAAAGGACAGGATACAAATGTTTTAAATAAATTATTTATTTAAACTTGGAATCCTCTTCTGAGGTTCCAAATCCCTCTTCTCCTCCTCCTCTTCTTCTAGCCCCATTTGTGCTGCACCAAAACCCTTTGAATACAATCATCCTGCCTTCCCCATGTATTAAGGCCACATGACCCATGCCTTTGCAAAGCCAAGTCCTTCCCTGTGGGTTGTTAAAAGGCAGGCCCTGAGGAAAATGCTTAATTTGGCCTGCAGCTGGGAAAGGAAGTGCAGCAATGAAATAGGCATGCCATTTTCTCCTGAGAAGCGTGTTCTTGCCTAAAACCTCATGTGGAATTGGTGCTAGAGGTACATTTTGAAGCATGGATTTTCAGGGCGGTGGCTCGGTCTCTTTGCCACCCTCTCTTCCTGAACCCACACCAGGAGGTATGGATACGGGGATTGCAAGAGTATATTTCTGAGCGCTGTCCAAATCCATGCTTGGACTTCAGTTCCAGGCATCATTCCAAACAGTCATAGGATTCTCCTTCTGTACTTTTTGATCATGAAATCTATTACTTATACTCTTTCAATATATTTAGGAATATTTTACAAATTATTATTATTTCTATGCCTAATAGTTGAAGCTCTCTGGACAGTTCACAACAATTTCTCAAAAATACAAAGAAGACAGTTAAAATTACAGACAAAATTCTAATATACAAAAATATAAAAACAATTTCAACATTTAAAACACTTTCAATAAAAGTATATTTAATAAAACAGCCAACATAACACAACATATGCCATGAAATGCCTGGGAAAAGAGAGCAATTCAGAGGAAGGCCTCAGATGCAAATTGTAGGGCTCAGGTACGTTGAGGTTGGAAGAGTTGCTCCCAAAGTATAAATGTATATTTCTTCAGCTCTTCAAATTCTTTTTCTCCCTTAAGCATTAGTTATCTGTATGCTGTGTTGCAGAAAGTGATTTAATTTCCACATTAATTCTAGATTTGGGAAGGTGGTGTCAGAGCAAAAAGTGATGAAGGAAGAGAAACCTGCTGGCTCGCAACGAGGAGAAGCACCAGTGAAAGCAGGAAAAGCCACCGGTGCAGCTCAGCCTGAAAATATGACTGAACGAAGGGGATGGGGAACATCACAAGAGGGTGAAGGAGATCCATCCAAGGGGATGCAAGAGCGCTGGGAAGCCCAGTGGCAGGACTTCCTGAAGACACTGCAGCCCAGTCACGCTGGAGGGAAAAACCCAGTGACATTGGAGACAAGCCCGTGGGAAGACACCAAGGCCTTCCTGGCCTCCTTCGAGCAAGTGGCCAAGGCCTGCCAGTGGCCTCGAGAAGAGTGGGTGGCCCGGCTTCTGCCAGCACTAAGCGGGGAAGCTGAGCAGGCCTTTCGAAGCCTGGAGGCCCGAGACCGGGAGGACTATGGGAAGGTGAAGGCCGCCATCTTGCGAGGGGAGGCCCTGAGAAGGGAGGTGCAGCGCCAGCTCTTCCGGCAGTTCTGCTGCCAGGAGGTGGAGGACCCCCGGCGGCTGCACTGGCAGCTCCAGGAGCTTTGCTGCCAGTGGCTGAAGCCAGAGCGGCACAGCAAGGAGCAGATCCTGGAACTGCTGATCCTGGAGCAGTTCCTGGCCATCTTACCCCCAGATCTCCAGAACTGGATCCGAGCGGGAGGGCCAGACACCTGTTCCCAGGCGGTGGCCCTGGCGGAGGACTTTCTGATGAGCCAACAAGAGGCTGGAATGGGGAACTGGCTGGTGAGGTTTTAATGCTTTATTCTCAGAGTCTTAAGAAAATTCAGAATAAGTATTAGGTCGTTGGAACCATGAACATATAGCAAAGACTGAATCTTTTAGTCCAGCTTAACTTCTGCTGCTGAGCTCCATTCCATACTGACACCATTGACACAAATACCTCTTTTTGCTATCTTCTTCATCAATATATTTAGTAAGGTTACATCCTGCCTTCGTGCCAAATATTTCAGGGCTCTGAGTAGTATGGTTAAACAATTAAACTCAAGTTATACATATTTATCATGCTCTGTTACACCAACTACCCAGTTTATGACCATTTTCATATAGACAGTCACTGTATTCTTTTCCAAAATTAACCACAACAGGTTTGCCCATAATTGATGGTCATTGCTTTTAAGTATTTCTTAGCAATTTTTTAAATTAGTTGACTTGATTTGCATGATATGACAACCCTTCATGCTGAACTTGGTGCCTTTCGTGCAGAATGGATTGTTTTTTTCGTCAGCAAGGTACCCAGAGAACTCTTGGCTTGCTTTAGGGTCGCTGAGACCCATGATGGCTTCTTAGGTCATATAAACCTGTTCATAAGGGCTTTGATCTTTTTTGGAAAGTTAACCTGTGGAGGAATTAGTGGAGAAGAGCCGGATGGGGCTGGCTACTGGAGAAGAGGAGGCATATTGTAGGTGGAGAAAACGTTGCCAGAAAGGACGAAATTAACTAGGCCATTGGCAATGCCTTTCCCTCTGAGGTCTCAACATGCTGGGCTATATATCAGGAAGGCATTCCTGCGCAACAGCAAAATTCGCAGGAGGAGGGAAGGGTATTGCTGCCAGATGTGTTCTCATGTTCATAAAGTTCTGCAAAGTAATTTTTCTTCTTCCTTCTCTTTTCTCCTCCTATACTATTTATTTACTTATTTTATACTGATAATTTTAATTTTATATTTGTAACTCAGTGTATTTTTTGTATTTTTGTATTTAATGGTAATTTATTATGTTCTATTGTATTTCAATGTATTTTATTGTGTTGTAAGCTGCCCCGAGGTTTCGGCAAGGGGCGGCATAGAAATGTAATAATAACAATAACAATAACAATAATTCTTTCTGGCAACCGTCTGCAGGGTGGGGTGAGTTTCTCCCAGGGCCGTCAGCCCCAGCAGACCAGTTGCAGAAAATGCATTGCTGTGGATGGATGGAGGCACGAGAATTTTGCCCCCAAAGCTCCTGAGATAGGTGCCGGAGCCCATGGGAGGACTGAGGGGGAGAGAGAGGGAGGCAGCAAGCGCAATGGTCTGTAGGAAGTGTAGTGAATTGTCTGGCGAGCAACCAACCAGCAGTGACTGGCTTTCAGCGTGGTTCAGTGTGACAAGCATTATTCCTCGCAGTCTTCAGTAAATTGGTTCCTTCACAGGGAGTTTAAGGTGTATCTTCTGTCTGAAGCTGAGACAGAAGCTGTCAGTAGCTGAGTTGGGCCTGGCCTGCAAAATCCAGGCCTGTGTCTCAGCCTCTCAAAACAGGCCTGCGTGGCATGGATCGCACTGGCCGAAAGTAACCCTGCTTACCCAGTTAAAATAGTTATGGTGTCCTGGTGCTGAAGAAGATGGTCCAGGGACTAAACACGCAGCCATGTTTGGCCTGGGATTCCGCCTTCTCAGTTAATGATCTTCTGCTTGGTGTTATGATTAGCTTAACGAGCTCGTGCCTTGTACTATGCTTAGTTAACTAGCTTATGCTTTTGTATGTTGTGAGAATTGTGAAACTGATGGAAAGCCTCAGGTGTTACGACTTGACACCCGAGGTGTCAAGGTGTCCCGTAGAGGATGGCTAACGAGGATGGGAAATTCCATGTCCCATGGAGTGCAATGATGGGAACCTGCATATAGTCTACATTTGGGCTTGCAGACAAGGTTAACAGTTAGTTGTGCGCTGCTTAAGAGTGCAGGACTGGGACTCAGGAGATCCGGGTTCTAATCTTGACTCAGCTGTAGCTTCTGTATAGCTTGAAGTACCTGATCCTGCCTAATCTTGGAAGCTAGGCAGGGTCAAGTCTGGTGGAAATCTGAGTGGGTGATGCAAATGTTGTGAACCACCCAGAGAGCTTCAGCTACAGACAGTATAGAAATATAAAGTAATAAATAATGATGATGATCGAGCTAACCTGGTGAATGTGGGCCAGTCACACACTCTCAGCTCAGTCTACCTCACAAGGTTGTTGCTGTGAGGATAAGATTGAGAGCAGCAGGAGGAGAATCATGTAAGCTGCCTTGAGTTCCTTGAAAGGAAAGAATAAAAATAAAAATGATAAATACAAATAGAAATAGAAATATATTAAATATATGTTTAAATAATTAAATATATTATAAATAGAAGCAGTGAAATGTTCAGCTGCTCTTTTCTACCTCCATCATATCATCCCTTTGGAGTCCCCATCACCTCAGGAGGATTTTTTTTCCCCTAGAAATGAGGCCAGAGAGTGTCCTAAACATAACCAAAACTATTTATTTATTTATTTATTTAAAATATTTCCATATTTTATAGAACTATAATTATTCCTGGGGGGACAGGGCTTGGTTCTGAGTAAGTTTTAACAAAAACATTCCTGTGTTCAGAAGGGCTTGGGAAAGGATCTCCTTTGAGTGCCTCGGTGTGGAAGACGAGGGCGTGTGCCCCTTGTCAGCCGCCAACCCAGTGGGGTCTGATGGAGGCACATGGACTGCTGCTGCAAAGGCCCCTGGGAAATATGGTGGCAGTGGGGGGACGGACTGGGTGTGGCTGGGGGCAAAATACATCCCCGGAAACCTGCAAGCAGGCAGCTGTCTGTGGGGGATAAGAGAGGCACCATTCACTCACCATGGCCTCTTTTCGGGGAGATGCGCTATGCTTTTTAAAAGACTGGGGAGCACAAAGGAACGGGGTAACACCCAAACTGTGATGGCCGCCCGCTTGGTTGTTTCTGTGAATGCAGGTGCAACTTCGAGGGCTTTGTTCATCTAGGAGAAAGTTTCAGGAGCTCCACGCTCCCAAGTACAGGGGTACCTCGGCTCACAAACACCTCAGTTCACAGCCAAATCGGGTCATGAACAGAAATTTCATGAAAATTTTGCCGCAGGTCATGAACTCCGCATTGGGTGATGATTGTGATCGCACCCGCCTTCCCTGCATGAGTGCGCCCACGATTGCACCCATCTCCCCCCCCAGCGTGCCCATGATCGCGCCCGTCTCCCCCAACCTCCGAGCATGATTGCAGCCATCTCCCCCCTCAGCACGATCGCTGGCATGAGGACAGTTGGCCGCGGTCTTTGTTGTTCTTTATCTCATTGCTTCAATTTTGTGAGTAAAAAAAAAAAGTTACAGAACGGATCAACCTTATTTATATTGACCCTTATGGGGAAATTTGACTTGGCTCACAACCAATTTGGGTCATGACCAGAGTTGTGGAACGGATTAAGTTCGTGAGCCAAGGTACCACTGTATACCTTGGAAGGGCGGCAGGGCCGGACGCTAAATGTTGCTAAACAAAGGCCTTCATTCTTGCCTCTGGGGCACTGCATTGTATACGTACTGGGACTGGGTTGCCATTTTCCCCATTCATTTGTTTCATGGCATTTATCATTGAGTGCAGGAATCATGGAGGATTATAAAAATAGTTGGTCTGGGTATCAGGCTAGATATGTGATGCTTTGCCTTAAGGGTCTTCATTCTGCGACCAAATCTGATGGGCAATTGATGGTTGTCCTTTCTGCTGCTTACAGGAACCGACGGGTCTCAAGGAAGCCAGCCTTTCTTTGCAAATATTCAAGCAGAGTCTGACCCAGCCTGGCCAACAGACCATAGTCTGGCAGGTCTTACAGCAAGACGGTGGGGACGTTGATCCTTTGGGTAAGGACCTTTTTGCTGCATGTTACATTATTATTAATTTAAATGGCTGGCATGAGCAATTTTAAATGACGTGGTATAAATGAGGCTCCCAGGCTCCCAAAGTGAGTGCTTTAGGGGACAAATGTAGGTCCCTTGAGAGACAGGGCAAAAGATAGCAAGCCACACACAAAGGTCTTGTGATACTTCCCATCTTTCTCTTCAGACCTTTTTCTTAATATTCCTAAGCACAGAATTGGACTCCTTGAATTACCAAAACCCCAATATCTCTCCGAATCAGTAGCCACCACACCAAGTTCCATCACAGTATATGTAATTGTTATCTTCTTTGTCATTAAAAATGTTGGTATGCATTATCAAGCAACATATTACAATGTATTATAGTACTGTGACTTCTTGTATAATAGGAGTCTCTTTCCTGCTCCTCACTCCAACACCTTTCAGACCAGTAAATCTTGTTTGGAGGGTATCCCAACTGGGCAGAGAAGTTTTGGGGGGCTCATGAAATGAGTTGGGGGAAGGGAAATTCAATCCACTAGCAGCCTACTGTTCTACACAATTAAATATAATTCATTTTTGCTAGATTTCTTCTATGCCTAACAATTCTGTGGAGGAGTTTTCAAGTTTGCAGATGTTTCTATCATTAAAAAAAATTCTACCTCCTGTTGCATGTTGATATTTTTGGTGAATTTGTTGTTATGTGCCATCAAGTCTTCTCCAACTTATGGCAATCCTGTGAATGAACAGCCAGCCTCCAGATGCCTTATCCTTGACAGCCCTGCTCAGCTCCTGGAGATTCAAGGCTGTTGCTTCCTTTATGGAGTCGATCCATCCCATAATTGGTCTTTCTTTTCTTCTTCTGCCTTTGACTTCCCCCAGCACGACTGTCTTCTCCAGGTAGTCTTGCTTTCTCGTGAGGGGCCCGCAGATCAATGAATTAATTCATCTAAAAACTACCCAGATGTGGTTGTGGTGTTGCGAGATTCAAAATTGCAGCTCCAGATACAAGGAGAGGGTTAACATGATCACAGACATGACAAAAACAAGGTTGTGGAAGAGAAGCAATTTCTCTAGAAGGAAGAACTGGGCAAACAGAGGCTAAAACCATCTTGAAAGGGGTTCCCCAGAGCTACAGCCTAACTCCTCTTTCTGTCTCTGCAGCTGTTGAAAAGGGAAGTCAGGTCAAGACAGAAGATTCTCAGTGTGGGGGAAATGACACATCCAGGACAGCCCCACAGATAAGCCAGGTGAATATGTTGGAAGTAGCTGAGATGCACGAGGAAGGATGCGAGTCCAGAGAGGAACATGGGAAGCAACCGCTGGGGAGAGAGAATGACTGCAGTGAGATCCTTGAAGGCCTCACAGCTGCGATTATCCAGCCGTCTGAAGCACACACAAGAGATAACATGCCCATTTTCTCCAAGTATGGCAGAAGGTATTGCTACAGATTAGAACTGGATATGACCGAAACCATGGAGGACCACAAGCAATGTTCTATGTCAGAGGCAAACCTGCAGCAAGTTTCATATTCTGATAAATATCAGAGAATGAAAACTGGACAAAGTAAATCGGAGTTCTCTGAGGTGGGCAAGGGGGGTAATTTGAGTAGATTTCAGAGTAGTCACACAGAAGAAAACTCTCCTGGGTATGGGAAGAGCTTTAATTACACAAATTTATTAAAGAGAAATCAAGGAATTCCAAGTGAAGAACGACCATATGAATGTTCTCATTGCAGTAAATGTTTTAGTAAAAGAAAACATTTGATGAATCATCAAGAACTTCATACCGGAGAGAAAAGGCAGGAGTGCCCCGAGTGTGGGAAACTCTTCACCTTTAGGAAAGGATTAATGAGACATCTGGGAATTCATACTGCAGTAAAACCAGAAAAGTGTTTTCAGTGTGGGAAATGTTTCAGTCGCAGCGAGAAGTTGAAGATTCATCAGAGAAATCATCATGGAGAGAAACCCTACAAATGTTCTCAGTGTGGGAAATGCTTCAGCCGAAGTGACAATTTGAAGAGCCATCAGAGAATTCACACCGGAGAGAAACCCTACGAATGTCCAGTGTGTGGGAGAAGTTTCAGTAGGAGAGAAAATTTAAAGAGGCATCAGCGAATTCATACAGACAGTATAAAAGTCCTCAGTGTGAGAAAAGCTCCAGTTTGAGAATGCACGTAGGAGAGGAACTTGGGATAAATTTCTCTTGGACAGATTTGTTCATTAGACATAGGAAAACTTGCAAACTGCAGAGTTTATGAATACAGCAAGTGTGTGAAGAATTTTGTTCAGAAATCTGCAAGTTTTGGAAAGCATCCCGGTGAAAATCCGATGGGGGAAGTTTTCATTAAAAGCTATAAGAGAATGCAGGTTTTTAAAAAACCCTGCGTAGGAAAGAGATCAAGAGAAAATTCCAGCAGAGATTTTGATTGCCATCAGAATAGCCTAGGAAGAAAAAGCCAGTTAGGTGTTGGACTAGGACTTGGGAGGTGCTGATTCTCTTCCTTACTCTGCCGTGAAGCTTCATCCCTTTCTGCGAAATAAGAACAGGAGTGTAAGAAAAGCTGTGCTTGATCAGACCCCTCCAGTCTTGCATTCTGTTCACAACCAGCGTAGCTCACAGGTAGAACATCCAATCCCCATGCTCTCTTATGCAACAGAAGCCACCTTAGCTGGTTAACCTGCAGTATTTCTGCCTGCACCTTAGCAGCAGGTCCGATTGAACTAAATGCATTAAATACCTGGGAAATGTGCTTGAAATCTTGAGGTTAATTTTGCTTTTGCTCTTTTTGTTTTGGGGCAGATGAACCCTTTTGGAAAAGAGTTTCCTTTATATAATTTCAGAAGAACAAAGGAATGAAATGGGGCATTTTGCTCCCTACTTGGCACTCTGTATTCCTTTCTATAAAATGATTAGAAGTCTTCCAAGCCTTTGGTTATCTCCCTTTCAACTGCAGGGGAAGCCCAGGAATTCCACCCGGGGCAAGGACCCAGACTTTTCACCAAGCTGGAGAAATTTCTTCCATAGACAGGTGGGAAATTTCAGAGTATTCCACAAAGTTATTATCTAAAGATATGCCTCTACCAGCACAATCCTGTGGGATGACTGGAGAATGCTGGGGGCTTCAGGACATCTTTCTGTCTAAACGTGCATAGAATTGTGCCCTAAGCCTCTCAGATCTGATCTTCTGAAGATGCTGTGTTGGTCATGTCAGAACCTGTAGCTTCTCCCGCAGTGGCAGTGCGAAAATGGCCTCCTACCTTTTCAGATACAATCTCAGGCATTTCTCATGCTAACCATTCGATATTAACTGTATTGGGTTTTAGATGTTTCACTAGTGTTTGTTGTGGTGTGGTCTGCTTGTATGCTGTTTCGAGGTCTTAGATCACCAGGGGTCTGGAAATAAATAAAAACTACCGATGTTCAGTGTCTGCATTATTTCTCCATGGCAAAGCCTTAGAGTTTTTGGAGAAATCTAGTCTCTTCTCAGATTGCAGGATACTGAACATTTCCCATTCAGTGTAAGCAATATTGATCAGAGGAAACAGTGCCTTACTCAAGGATTTAGTCCATTTAAAAGTAACTTTAAAAGTAGTGCAAATTCTTATTTCTCAAACCCAATTCTTTGGCATCTGTGGATCTCATAGAAGCAAAATCTTATGTTTTCCTTGTCTACAAGATAGAAACATAGAAACTGAGTGAGTCAGAAGGGGTCTCCAGGGCCATCTAGCCTGACCCCCGGCTCCAGCCAGCTCCGCTCACAACATGCCCACCATGTGCATGTCCAGCCTATCTTTGAACACCCTCACCGATGGGGCCTCAGCCACCTCCCATGGAAGCCCATTCCACACCCTCGGGATCCTAACTCAGGAAGTACTTCCTGGCATCCAAATCAAACCTTAGTTCCTTGAGCTTGGCTCTGTTGATCCTCGGGAACAAAATATTAAGCAATTGATCTTTAAGGTTTTGCTTTTCCAAAGCTCTTCTGCAGTCTGTGATTTTTGTTTTAAATCTGACAGTCTCTCCACTGACGCACGTGGAACTTACATAGCCATTCCATCCGGGTTTAATTTTGAGACTAACAGGCATGAGGAGAGGGAGTCTTAATTTTTTTGTTTTGTTGTTGCTACTGTTATTAACTTGTAGGCATGGCATGGTGCAACTAGAGTGGAAGTCCAGGGGCCTCCTTGAAAGGACCACCCAGAAACAGAGGTAGCAGCAATGACTGGCAGGCCCTGTGGCTGCCCAAACTCCCAGTGAAGTAGCCCAGGACAAACCATGACCAAACTAGGCAGCCACTGCCTCTTACGTCCAGCTGAGGCTGAGCTAGAGGACTGGGAAAGCTCACAGGACACTCCTGGGGATTAAGAAATAAGCGCCCAAGCCAGCTCCTTCTGCTTCAGAGTCCTAGACTTGACTCTTGAACCAGTGGGCAAGGCCCAAGCAAAAGTCCAGATTTAGTGCTGAGGATTTCTGGGAGGAAGAACACCATGACTCTGGTGGTTGGTGTCTATGGGGAAAGTCGTTGTCATTGTTCCAGGCCGTCAAGTCATCTCCACGGCAACCCAATGAATGAATGTCCACCAAACACCTATCCTTGGCAGCCTAGCTCAGCTCTTGTAAACTCAAGGTGGCAGCTTCTCCTGCTTAGCCTTCCTTTTCTTCTTCTGCTTGTGTCTCTATCTACCATGCCTGCCTTCTCCAAGGAGCCTAGCCTTCTCAGGATGTACCCAAAGTAGGCCTAGCTCAGTTATGTCAGCTTTGCTTCCAGGGAAAGTTCATCTTACTTTGCTCTAGGACCCCTTCTGTTGATCCAGGGTATTCGCCAAGCTCTCCTCCAGCACCATGTTCTGAACACATCAATTTTCTTCTCACTTTCTTCCCTGTCCAACTTGCACAAACATACATGGTGATCAGGAATAAAATTGTGTGGATGATCTTGACCTTTGTCTCCGATGAAACATCCTTACATTTGATGATCTTTTCTGTTAGAAGAGGAATAGAAAGGTGTACAAGAACCAGTGAAACTTTTGGAAACAATACTTTAGCCAGAAAAGTGCACAAATTCTGCCCGCATTTTTTCGTACTTACCTTAGTACAAGCCTTCACACAGAACCAGGCCCAAAATCCCAATCCAGAATCAAGACAAAAACTGCAGACAGAGAGTAGCGGCACCCTGTTATACTCACAAACCACGGGGGGGCTCCTTATCTAACCACTACCTGACTGAATAGTTTCCCCACACTTTTGGGGTAGGATGAAAACTCCTCACAGGAGCCCAGCTGAAAGCATGCAATTTAACTGGAAAGAGTTTCAGCCTCAAAGCCAGAAAAGCCTGAGGTGACCCATGTGGGTGGTTTGAAGTGTGCAGAGGGACCCTCTCACCTACCAGGTCCTCCTGCAGACTTTTCCTTCAGTTTCTATTTTGAAAAACTTTCACATGTTCACAGTTACAAGTGTTCATATTGTTTTTCAACTGTATTATCCTTTTCTACATCAAAAAGGTACTTTCCCCAAGTTTAGCATCAGGGCAGCAAAAACAAAGTCCTTTTTAACCAGATAGTGTTATAGGCACGACGGAGCTAGGATTGAAGTGAAACTGTATATATGTGGAATATTTCTTTTAATCAGGGTTGGTAAACTGCTCTTTTGCTGTAATTTATCAGGAATGTAGATGCGGTTGTATAAGAAGAATGGCAGTGGGCACAGAAAAAGATCTGTTTAAATATGCATAATATTTATAACCCATCATTTGCCCTGCAAAGAACTGAGGATAGCTTAAATTACCCCCCTCCTCTTGATTTTTTTATTTAAACCTTTTCTAGACCATCCCTTCCAAAGTCTCAGGACAGTTTAACAATACAACAATATTAAATAAAACACAGTGTCCCTAACCCTAAAAAAATCAACTGACAATAAAACCCCAATTAAAACAATCAGATCTTAAAACGTTGGGAAAATGCAAAGGTTTTGGCCTGGTGTTGAAAAGAATAAAGTGATGGCGCCAGGTGAACCTCTCTGGGGAGCAAATTCCACAATTGGGGCACTACTGCAGAGAAGGCCCTTCTCTGGATAGTCACCTTCCTAATCTTCAGGGAGGACACCTGGAGAAGGGCGCCTGCAGGCACGTATGGAAGGAGACTCTCCTTCAGGTAACCAGGCCCTAAGCCTCCACAACAAACCTGTGAGATAGACTGGTGCCTTGAAGCAACAGAAATGCCCCTCTCAGCCTATCACATCCACCCACCGCAAGACCGTTAAGTTCATGTCGACCTGTATCCCTGGAAGCATGCACAGATTTCTAGCTGTGCAGCTTTGATCCCATGCGTGTTTTCCCAGAAGTCAGTCCTGCTGAACGCAGGGGAGCTTGACATGCATCCAGTCCTTGATCTTCTAGGCCTTCTGGGACCTGAAAACCTTAGCATATCAATTCTGGCATGAGGCCACTTCCTCAAAGGCTCCCTGTGTGATGCATTTGACACAATTTCTGTGGCACAATAAATCTGAAAGTGTGTAGAGAGTATTCTATGGAATCCATGAGTGATTTGTGGAATCAAAGTGTGCAAAGAGTATGCAATGAATTATGAGTGTCAGTGAATTCTATGATTATCCTATGAAATCTGAAAGTGTGCATGAATAGAGTATTTTTTGCATTCTTTTTAGTTTAGATCCGGAATTCAGGAAATGTAAATATCAAGTCCTCTAGTAGGGAGATTTGTCTGTGTGTACCTTTGCAGCCCCATCATTAAAAGCACAGAAGAAGAGGTAGGGATTTGCCACAGAAGCAGCTCATCACCTGCCATTTGGGGCTGTCGGGGGGGGGGGACAGGATTTGGCCCTAAGGTCCAGCTGCATTGCACTGGCTTGCTGCATTGCAGCTTAGACCCAAGCCAGTGGGGAAAAGGTGCGGGGGAGCAGCTACACTCGACCAACAACTAGGAGCAAAACAGATTTACAGCCTAACAAATGAAAGCCGCAGAGCTGTACAAATTCAGGGCAGCTAGCAACCCATGATGCAGAAAAGGGGAAGCACTTGATGGGGGACACTGGGCATTGTAGTGCAGCACATCAGGAAGGCTGCTGTCGGTTGACTTGATCCCCCATGGTAGATCCAGGATCCATCTGGAGTCATCCTTTTCCCCCATCCTGGCCAACTAAGCCAGAGATCCAGTATGGTACAGTGGTTAAGAGTGAGGGACTGGGACTCAGACGATCTGGGTTCTAGTCCCCACTCAGCCATGGAGCCAACTGGGTGACTCTGGGCCAGTCACAGACTCTCAGCCCAACCTACCTTACAGGGTTGTTGTGGGGATAAGATTGAGAGCAGGGGGAAAGAGACTGATGTAAGCTGCTTTGAGTTTATTGGAAACAAGTGGCTATAGCTCCAATAAAATAAAAAAAAATGCCACAGAGGGACACTGAGTGTCACAGAGACCCTGAGGAAGGGGAGGGTCAAAAGATGCTGATATTTTAGCATGCACAGAATTGTATCCGATCTCAGTCCTACTTAGAGGAGACCCACCAGAATAAATGTTCTCTTAGTCATGACTCAGCCCCAGTCATTGCAGGGAGTTTACGGGTGTCCCGCAGGCCTGATCTGAGGAGTGTTTTCTCAGAAGCAAGGCTCACTGGATCCAAAGGAGACAACTCCCGAGTAGAATCGGCAAAATGCAGTAGAAATTTGTTTGTTTGTGCTTTCATTTATATGCCGCCTGCTACCGTAGTCGCAAAGCGGAATCCTGAAGTACCTCCAGCTGCCCTGGTCCTGGGGTGGCAAAGCCTAAACCGACTTAGGCAGGCAGCGGCGCCCTTTCGCCGGTGCAATTAAAGGCTTTTTCGGCATCCCCGCAGGAGGCGCGAGCGGGGCGGCTGCAGTGACTGAGCCGCCCGCCAGGGGCGCTGGCGAGCAGCCTCGCCACCGCGGGAGGGAGGGAGGCGCGCGCGGAGGGCGGAGACCGGCCCGGGACGGGGTCGCGGCGGCCTCCCCGAGCGCATCCAGCCGCTCCGCCTGCTCTGGCCTCCGTTGCTCGGGCTGCGCCGCGCCGGAGCGGAGCCGCCCGGAGAAAGCCAAGCAACCCGCCGGGAGTCGCACCGGCCTCCTCGTCGCTTCCGGTAGGATTTGGGCTCGCCCTCGCCCTCCGCTGCCTTGGCGAGCGCCCCGGGAGCCGCACGCCAATAGGTGGTGCCGCTCAGGTTGCAGCGGGACGCGCATGCCTCCCGGGGAGCAAGCCTTCCGTCGGAGTAGACATACCCGCAACATGCCCCCTGCCTGCTCGCTCGGGAGCCGAGTGCGTGCGGCTGAGTCGGGGCCCTGACTCCCGTGTAAGCCCGCGCGGGGTGGCAGCGAAGGCGGCTGCCTCTTGTGCGAGGCGCGGCTTCACCGCATGCCTGCAGCGACTGCTGCCCCCGTTTGGAAAAGAGCCAGCTCTTCGGACGTGCTCGCGTTGCCTCTTCATGGTAGAATTGCACGCAAGATGGCCTATGCCACAGTATTTTTTAAAAAACCCGTAAACCGTGAACTGGAAGCTGTCCCGTATTAATTCAAACCATTCGCGCAAGTACCTGGATATTGCCGGTTGCACCGACTGACAGCGGGTTTTCAAGGGCCAGGTAGGGCTTTCCTCAGCCCACCAGTCTTGTGGATTGAAGTGTTGACCTTATGCCTATAACGACTTATTTATTTCACTTCTGGGCCATCCCAGAGCCAAAGCTCTCAGCGTGGCTCTCAGCGGTTCCTGGAACAAGTATTGCATAAACAGCATTCCAGAAATGCTGGTGGAAAACAGCAGAAAATCGATTTTTCCAGGATGGAAAGTCTAAAAAACAATTCAGCCGCTAGAATAATTTGAGTACAAGCAGAGCTGTGACAAGCAGCTCATGATGTAAATGTCCCTTCGTGCCCATGTCATGCCTAAAAAGCTATAACATGAAATGCTGTGTTTTGGTTTGTTTGTTTTTTTGGTCTTCCTTTTAAACCATCCTGAGATTATGGTAAGGGACGGTCTAAAAAAGTTTTAAATAAATAAAATAAATAAATGCTAGGAAATGGTGATGTAATCTGGCACCGAAAAGTTGACAGACCTGGCACCAAGCAGGGCTTGGTAGGGCAGAAGGTATATGCGATTCTCTGTATGTGTTTGACAGCACTCTGCACTGTAGCCTTCCCTCAGTCTTCTATGCCCACCCCAAAATTCGTAGTGGCACACCTGGAGGCCCGTTTCCGTTTCCAACAGCAAAAATCCAGCAGGTGTATCCTCTCCCACTATGGTTCTGATGGTGCTTTAAAATGGATGTGACGGTGGTTAACGGGAGGCAGAAGAAGCTAGTGTGCTTTTGGTGATTCTAGTTTAGTGGCTAAGAATGCCTGTGAGAGGCATGATGCCTTAACCTGAAGTCAAAGAGATGATAAAATTGGTTCCAGTTGGGGGCCACCACAGAGAAAACCCTGCCCCTTGTTGCCACCATCCAGGTCTCCCTTGGGGTTGGCAAACAGGGAAAGCCTCAGAAGTGGATTCTGTCATCCAGAATCAGCCATGGAAATGTTTTGAAAAGCAGGAGAAGCGTGGGGGTGGCCTTCATAGTAAGCTCAGCAGGCCATGGCGAGTGACATTGGATGGCACTGTTAATACAAGCGTTTTTAATGGACTGGTAATGATTAAAAGATACGACGCAGTAGCTGCCATTCTCTCTTGTGGCTGAGAGAACAAGAGAATTGGGAAAGCTCCGACTTCAAATTTCATCTCAGCCATAAACAGATTAGACGGCATTGGGTAATCTCTCAGGTTTGGCCCCTCAGCTGCAAAATTTATTTATGTATTTGGGTCTATGAGTACCATCCCACCTGGCATCCTCCTCGAAGGATTACTGAGGTATATAACCGAAGCAGCTGAAGCTGCCTCCGCTTAAAGCACTCTTTCCATCTGCTTGGCAGCCTTTCTCTACTTCCTTCCCTCTTCATCCCATTTGTGCAACTCAGCTGCCATTTCAAAACAAGCATCCTTCCCTGCCTTCTCCGCTTACAAAAATCCAACTGTACAAACAAAGGAAAGGGAAGCCATCTTTGCAAAGACCAAGGTCTCATACAAGGCAACATTGGGAAGAGGCCAGCCCTGCAGAAAACAGTTTGGCATCTCCTGGCCTGCTGGAAGAGAAAGTCCGTTAGAGTAGCAAAATGTACTTTGCTTGCAGATGTTTTATTTCTGTGTTATCATGGAAGAGAAGTATGATTTTCTTAAAGCCATCAGGCATTTCTAGTCAATTAGGCACAAGCTATTTATTTATTTATTAAGCTTATATTCTGCATTACTAGTGCTATTTGGACTCTCTAAATGAATCACAACAAATGAATATATAACAATGGACTACAAAATAAAACACAATGCAGCAAGCAAATAATAAACCCCAAAACAAAGATATACAAAAGGATGTAATAATATGCTGTAGCGATATACAGTGGAACGTTAGGGATCTAAGTTAAAACCCTAAAGCCATATAAAAACTGAATACCCTTAAAATTATACAGACTAAAATCAGTTGTTAGAATGTCTGGAGAATAAAATCGGTTTTGCCTGGCATGAAAAAGATTGTAATGAAGGCACCAGGTGAACTGTTTGCAGGAGGCTGTTCTCTAAATGTGGTGCAACCACTAAGAAGGCCCTTCTTCTATTCACCGTCCTTCTTACCTCCTTGGAGGATGTCTCTCAGAAGGGTCTCCAAACCCAGTCTTGGGGGTATGGTAGGTACATATGGCAGCAGGCGGTCCATCAGGTATCCTGGTCCCAAGCTGTTTAATGCATGTTTAATCTAATGCATATTTAGACAGAAAAAAGTCTAAAAAGAAGAACAAAAGTTTTTTCTAAAAAGAAGTCTTTTTTCTGTCTAAACATATGTGGGTTTGCACCCTTAGTCACCCATTACTTCCCTGTTCCCACTTGGAGAAGTCCACACATAGGTGCTTTCTAGGGAAGATTATAAGAACTTTCTTTTCAGATAGACTGTCTAACATACAGGTTTATGTTTCTTTTTTTTTTTTTTTGCAACCTCTCCTGTTTTTTCAAATATTTTGTTCTGTCTTTTTCATGCAGGGAGCACCCCTTTAATTCAGGAATATGACTGAGCAAATCTCCTTGGACTGTCGAAGGCTCTTGTGTCGACCATTAACTGCTATCAATACGAACTCTTCTACATCAGGCTGTTAATTGGATCTCAGTCTGCAGAATTGACTTTTGAAGTGTTTCCTTTTTTGCTTTTTTTCTAAACAACCTCTATGTGGCACTAGAATAGTGCAAAGACGCACGAAGGGATGGTGTTTTCTTTCACTTTCATCAATGCTGCATTTCTGCTCTAAAAATGGTCGTCAGAAGTGCTGGTGAGACATAGCAATGAAACTGGAGGGTCACAACATTGTAAGCAACTTTGATGAAGGCATCATAAATGTCTCATGAAGGAAAGCTCTCTGACTGGTCCTTCTGGAATGCTAGAGGTAGAATCAAGGAAGGCAGAAGTAGTCTTGGTTGTCTCCTTTATTTTTCCAGGGATTGACAGCAAAGATTTTGCCAGGAGCCAGCCTTCCCGAAGGCTCATCACTTGCTCTCTAAGTCTAGACTGGATTGGCCAGTGGAAGGGATGAAGGAGCAAAGGTTTGCAGGCACAGAACTAGAAAACGAACAAGAAAGAGCAGGAAAAGCCTCGGCTGGCATTCATCCTGAATACATGAGCAAGCGACCTGCACAGGGACCCTTGCCAGCGGGCAAGGGAGAACCTTCCAGGGGGGTGCAAGAGCTCTGGGACACCCAGTGGCAGGAGTTTCTGAAGACGCTGCAGCCCCCTCACATGGGGTGGGGAAGCGCAGTAATGCCAGAGACGACGCTGTGGGACGATGCCAAGGCCTTCCTGGCCTCCTTCGAGCAGGTGGCCAAGGCCTGCCAGTGGCCTCGAGGGGAGTGGGCGGCCCGGCTCCTGCCAGCACTAAGCGGGGAAGCTGAGCAGGCCTTTCGAAGCCTGGAGGCCGGAGACCGGGAGGACTACGCGAAGGTGAAGGCGGCCATCTTGCGAGGGGAGGCCCTGAGAAGGGAGG
>NW_025336429.1:189729-288488 GCF_004798865.1 Varanus komodoensis
GAGCGGGAGGGCCGGACTCCTGTTCCCAGGCGGTGGCCCTGGCGGAGGACTTCCTGATGAGTCAACAAGTGTCTGAGACAAGGACGTGGCAGGTGAGGGTTCCCAAGGAACTTTTAAAGGTGGTGGAGTGTGAATTTGGGCATTGGAATAATCTTCGGTCATTCAGTTTAAAATGATAACACACAGGAAAGCCTGCAACCTTCCCAAGCAGCCCTACTTCATCCAATGAATGCCATTCCAAATTTGCTGCATTGCTACAGACAATGCCTGTCTTTGTACATCAACCTTATACTTCCATAAATAAATATATTTCAATTAATATAGCTGTACCCTGCCCTGGTGCAAAATGTTTTGACGTAGTAAATAGAGAGCCAGTGTGGTGTAGTGGTTAAGAGCATGGGACTGGGACTCAGACGACCTGGGTTCTAGTCCCCACTCAGCCATGGAGCCAATTGGGTGACTTTGGGCCAGTCACAGTCTCTCCCAACCTACCTCACAGGGTTCTTGTTGTGGGGTAAGATGGAGGAGAAGAATGATGTAAGCTGCCTTGAGCCCTTTGTAGGAAAAAGGCAGGATACAAATCGAAAAAATAAAAAATAAATATTGTGTTTGAACAATTATACTCATTCATTTTTATCACATCCTAGTATACATGTTTGCCAATTTATCAGTGGTTCCACAGATTTATCAAATACACTTTATGGCAAGATAGTTCTTTCCTTTTTACATTTTAAATTAATTTTTCAATATAAAATATTTTTTTTAAAAAATGCACAATTAAAATGAAAACATGGCATTAACCATTAAGCATACAATTGAAATAATTCATTTAAAAAACTGTAGCCCATCATTGGGACCATTGGATACATGTTGAAAATTCAATTTTTTTTTCCAAGAAATTTCACACTTCCAAAATTGCAATGACTCTCATAAAGGTTCAAATCCTTTCCCTTTTTCAACAAACATTAAATAAATGCGCTCCAAATCTCATTTAAATTACTATTTTTATATACCCTTTTTCACTTTAATATCTCAAGTTAATTTATCATTAATAGCTATATTCCAAACTTCTTTACAACAATCACACAATTGATAATCATATTTTATGTTCCAGTTCTTGGCTATAATTAATCTCACAGCTGTTGTTAAATGTGTTATCAATATTTTATTATTCCAACTCAATTTTTTTTACCAAATACCAAGCGTAATGCAATCTCAGGACATAGTTCAATATTTAAACTTAATATTTTACTACCTTCTTTAAAAAACTCTTTCCAAAACTTAATTATATATTCCCATTCTCACCACATACAAAAATATGTACCAACTCCACAGGCATATCTCCAACATAGATTGGAATATTTACTATCTGTACAATGCGATTTAAGATAGTTCCTTTCCAAAACCAAGTGCGATGGTTTATTTATTTATTTAAAACATTTGTACGCCACCCGTTTGTGCCACGGCACCTCTGGGCAGCTTACAACACGAGATAAAAACACAATAAAACATAATAAAAACCATAACATATTACACATTAAAAGCAGCAATAAAATACAGTAAAACATGCAAAACAAAACTATTTGGTGAATAACAAAGAAGCATTACCATGACCATCGCTTAATGACCAATCTCTAAGAATTTTTCCTACTGTTCAGGGTTGGAAACAGAGCTCTGACTTTGGAGCTGCTAATCTGTACTCTGATTCTCTGCTCGCAACATCACAGTGCAGAAGGATCAGGAAGCTGATCTCAGGAAGGGACTGAAGGGGGAAGGAAGGCGATGACCATGCCAGGTCTCCCGGCAATGCTCCACCCTCCTTCCCCCACCCTCTGAAGTGGCCCTGGTAGGCAACCAAAAATGGCCATCAAGCCAAAGTGCCCCTAGCTCCAGTCAAGCCAGAGCTTGCTGTAGAGGTAAAACTGGCCAAACTGAGCCTGTTGTTCCTTGGGCGCATCGTGGGAAGGCGAGACTCCCTGGAGAAGACAGTCATGCTAGGGAAGGCCAAGGGCAGAAGAAGAAGAAGAGGAGAAAGCCCAAATATAAGTTGGATCAGCTCCATAAAAGAAGCTGCAGCCTTGGATTTAGAGGAGCTGAGCCCCTAGGGTGTGGAGGACAAGATGTTTTGGAGGGGCTTCAACCGTACGGTTGCCGAAACTTGGAACCGACGTGACAGCATGCAACGACAGAGCAAAAATGCAAAGTGGAAGGTGTAAGGAGATGACACTCTTCCTTCTTTGCATTGGATGCTCTGTGTTTCGGAGCTCAGGACGCATTCTCAGACCTGGAGGGTGAATTATTGTGCTGCCTGAACCCAGCCAAAGGAACCGTCTCACCTTCTCCTGCAGACTTTTCCTTCTGTTTGTTTGTTTGTTTAAAACATTTGTATGCCGCCTATTGTGCCACAGCACCTCTGGGTGGCTCACAATCATAAGATAAAAAACCACAATAAAACTAAGAACAATTTAAAAATACGGTGCTAATAAAATAGAGATAAAAATACAGAACCTTCAAAGGTATGGTGGCATCAACTATTAAAATGATTTTTAAAAAGGAAGGTCTTTGCCTGGCACCAAAAAGAGTATAAAGAAGGTGCCAGGCGAATCTCCTTGGGGAGAGCACTCCAAATATTCTGTTCTGAGTGAGATTCTTTTTCTGGTTTCAGTTGCCCCTGAAGGAGGCGTGTGTCGCTCCCTTGGAGGCAGACAGAGCATCCCTGGATGTTGCAAAGACGCGGATTTACAGAGAAGTCATGCAGGGAAGTGATGTGGAGAGCAACATGCCAGGTAAGGATGCGCTGAGCTATTTATTGCTCTCTTTCTCTTGTGTTTATTGAATTTCTGCTGACTAGATTAGAAAGTGAGGCCAGCTTCCTGCCCTGTCGTATTGGTCTTCTGGATGAGGAGATTTTGGCAACTGCAGCTAACTATGAAGGGAAGCTGATCAACTAAACCTTGTGTTTCTGACCTTTTTGCCATGATTTGAGCTCCCTAGAACAATATTTTAGCAGCTCTTCAGTGAGAGGATTGAAATGTTTGAATCTCCTGAGCTGTTGCATCAAAGCAGAGTTTGGGAGCTGAGTTCCCCCCTTGTGCTCTCAAAAGCACAGTCCTTTCTTTGGGAAGAAAAAGGCTTTATTCTCCAGCGTACATGCAGGGAAAACTGCCTTCCCCAACCTGTGGTCTGAAGGCATTTATACCACAACTCCCAGAATTCTTATCCAGCAGGGCCATTGACTGGGAATTCTGGGTGTTGCAGTCCAAATGTACCTGGAAGGCACAAGGTTAGGGGAAGCTGCAGCAAAGCATAATCAGCAAAGAAAGAGTCTCTGAGCATGCACAGAGTGGTTTGTTGAACCCACAGTAGAAACAACCTCTGGAAACCAGCTTTTTGAGTAATCCTGAAATCCACCCCTTCTGGAAGTGGGCCAGCCTCTTAGCAGCATGCTGCCCTTCTAGTTGGCCAGCACTTCTCTCCCGATGCCACATCATGGGGTGAAGGATCATATTAGGCTTGCCCAATTTTTATTTCATTTACTTATTTAAAGTTGTCATATGCTGCCGCAATATTAAAAGTCTCTGGACAGCTTACAAAAAGCAGAAAACCAAAAACAAAGGAATCATAACTATGACAACACACAGGTCCTCTGCCCCCTGCCCCACTCAGCCTCCTGGCAGTTGCAGGTTCTGGCTGTTCTTAGGGTCTGCTTGAACACCTGGAGAGAGAAACCTTCCTGCCTCTTCCACCTCAACTTCTGGAGGCCCTGATTCCCAGGGCTCTTCCTCCTCCTCCCACTCTGAAGAGTCCGAGTCTCCCTGGCCTTGAAACACATGCCAAGAACAACGGTCTGTTCTTCGTCGTGGCCTCTGTGCATCACACACATGGGTGCTGCGCCTGCGCAGTGCCTAGGCCGGAAGATTAAAAAGCTAACGGTTTTTGGCGGGAAAACTCCGCTCCCCTCCCCCTTCGTGATATAAATAGAGTGGAGTGTCTGCCATTTTGTTCAGTCTTTGCGACCGCCGTTCGCTGTGCCTCGTGCCTGTTAACGTCTTCGCTAAGATCTTGAGTCCTTACTGTTCCTTTTGCCTTTATCCCTCTCTTTTTCTTCTTCTCAAAAACAAACAAACAAACAAAAAAACCAAAAATGCTATCTTACCCTCTATCCTGTCATCTTTTCTTCTTTTTCCGCGATGGTGCAGCGAGCGGCCTTTTGCAAATGCACCGCATGCGGATCCGCATGATCTATGCCTCCTCTGCCTTGGCGAGGGGCATAGAACTGACAAGTGCGGCCATTGCTTGGCCTTTACCAAGCAAGCATGGAAGAACAGGGAGAACCGTCTCCGCAAGCTCCTCTGGGACCAGGCCTTGATGCAGTCGGACCAACTGCTCTTACGGCCTGGTTCCTCTTCAGCCACACCGCCTCCTCCACGCTCCACCCCAACTGTGAGCGCTCCTCCGAAGCGTCCCGCTTCCACCGCTCCTCCGGAGCGTCCTTCAGCTGAAGGCACTACTCCAGCGGAGACCCAGGTGCTGCCTTCTTCCCCAGCCAAAAAACGGGAGAAGCGCAAGCACACGGGGTCGGATAAGCCTTCCGCTCGTAAAGTTCCGAGGAAGGAGAAGGTAGATAAACCTGCTCACAAGACCAAGAAACCCGATCGCCCCAAACACCGGGGCTCAGGTTCATCTGTTTTTTTGGTACCGTCCGCCACCACGGTACCGACCCCTTTGGGACCGGACCTGCAACTTACTATGCAGGTAACACCGCCGGGATCCCCCAGGCCTCTCATTCGGCCTGAGAGCGTGCCAACCCAACAAGTGGAGGAGCCGCTTCGGGAGTCTATCTCTGATGGCGAGATTAGAGACTCCCCACCGAGGGAACGGTCTCCGACTCCAGTGCCCACGACTGAGCCACCTGTGGAGTCACCTTCTCCTCCAAGGCGCCGCAGCCGCTCGTCCGAACACAGGGGTGACAACTGGAGGATGCACGGATATGGTGCCTTCCCAGACTGGGGTGGCTATCAGTCTTATTTGTACTACCCTCGGGATCGTGCGTCTCCATCAGCCCCCAGAGATTCGCCTTTGACGGCCAGGCATGTGGAGAGGGGACGTCCAACCTCCCCAGAAACGTCGTCTTCGAGCGACCGTCCACTTTATTATCCGGATTCGGACAAATCCGAGGTTGACTCTACATCCCCCGATGTAGCAGTCGCCTCCCAAGGACCGGCGTCGCCCCATGAGCCACATGTCTCCTTTACGGAGCTCATGTCCCGCCTCGTCCGTTCACTAGAGATTGAGGCTAGTCAACAGCCGGGCCCATCCACGGATCGCTTCTATGATGTTGTGAGGGAGAACAGTCTGCGGCCATAGTCCTGCCGCTTATTACCACACTTCGGCAGGCTATGGTCCAACCCTGGGATGAACCGGCCCAACCGCAAGCGACCTCCCGTTGGTATGAGACCATGTACAGAGTTCTGGAGGACGACATTCCGTTCCTGATTCATCATCCACGCCTGAACTCTGTTGTTGTCGAATCCTCCCAGGGCAGGGAGTCCAGGGGACACATAGCCCCTCGCGACAAGGAAGGGAGGAAGATCAATATGCTCACCCGCTGAGTCTATGCGGCCTCTGGACTTGGCATGCGCATATCGAACTATGAAGCAACACTGGCATGTTACCAGTATTTTATTATGCAAAAACTGGATAACGTTGCTTCCTCCCTTCCAGACCGCCAAGCCGAGCTTGCCAGGGTATTCATCAAGGAAGCTATGCAGGTAGCAGTGCAGCAATTATCTACCGCACGACATCATGTAGATACCAATTCGAGAGCTCTCATGAATGCCATCTCGCTGCGCCGACATGCATAGCTTCGTAATTGCAGTTTCCCTGATGAGATGAAACGGAGGATCGAGGACATGCCATTCGACGGTACTGGGTTATTCCATCAGAAAACCAAGCGCAAGTTAAAAGCGATACACGAATCACATATGACCGCGCGCCGCATGGAGCTTCCTCAACAGAGGCGTAAATGGCAAGGGCCTCGTTCCTCTTACCATCCACAATTCCACCCTCGGCAATACTACCAACAAAGACAGCAACGGCGAAGACAACAGCCGCAGCAACGTTTCCCCCAGGGCCGGCGGCACTTCGACGCTGACAAACGTCCACATTGACGGTCCGGGCGAACCATTCTCTCTCTCCCCACACCACCTTTCCCTCTCCCTTTTGGGGACCGGCTCCAGGGCCGACTCACCATTTGGGAGTCCATTACATCTGATAGGTGGGTGTTGTCTATCATTCAGTTCTGATATAGGATAGAATTCGATGTCGTCCCTCCACCGTGTCCGATTCAATTTACATCTTCTTCATCGGTACTGTGCGAAGAAGTCTCTCAGTTGCTTTGCAAGGGCGCGATTCAACAACTATCCCGCTCAGAGGGATTGCACGGATTCTACTCCAGATACTTCACGGTCCCGAAAAGAGACGGTGGTCTTGGTCCAATTTTGGACTTACGGAATCTTAACAAATACATCAAAACAAAAAAGTTTCGGATGACCACTTTACAGAGTATTTTTCCATTACTGAAGAGAGAGGATTGGCTTGCCTCCTTAGATTTGAAGGATGCTTATTTTCATATTGCTATCCATCCTTCACATAGACGTTTCCTGCGTTTCACTGTTGGGCTCGACTTGTTCGAATATGCTGTGCTACCCTTTGGCCTGGCCACCGCACCTCAAGTTTTTACAAAGTGTATGGCACCAGTATGTGCACACATCGACTTTATCAGGGCACATCTCGACTCCACACGGGAAAGAGCTTTCCTCTCTCCGGACCGTCGCGCTACCTTATGTGCCCACATCCATCGACTCCGAACGCTAGGAACGGTTCCGGCTATATCCATTCAGAGACTATTGGGGCACATGGCTGCTACAGTTGCCATTGTCCCGTATGCCAGACTACGGATGCGGACCATGCAGCTGTTTTTCAACACGTCGTTTTGCCCACAGCGAGATTCTCCCAACAAACTGATCCGAATTCCGTCTGTAATACTCGACACTCTAATTTGGTGGACCATTCTGAGCAACCTGTCTGTCGGTGTCCCGTTCCGAACACCTCATCCAACGAAGACCCTGTATACAGATGCGTCGCTACTGGGATGGGGCGCAACATGTGCGGACCTTCAGGTTCAGGGAACTTGGAACTGACGGGAAGCAAGGAAGCACATCAATGTCCTCGAACTACAGGCGATTTTCAACGCCCTAAGGGCTTTCGAGACTGTCCTATGCCAACAAGTTGTCCAGATTGCATCGGACAACATACCGGCTGTCTTCTACATCAACAAACAGGGCAGCACAAAATCGCCACCTTTAGCACGTCTCTCAATGGCCATTTGGGACTGGTGCATACCGAGGGACATTATGCTTCTAGCAGTCCACCTCGCAGGGACCGACAACACCGAAGCAGACATGTTGAGCAGACATATGTCAACAACGCACGAATGGGAGATGGACAGACAAATATGCCACGACCTCTTCCATCTGCGGGGCTATCCGGACTTGGGCTTGTTTGCCACTTGCGACACCAGAGTGTGTGCCCTGTACTGTTCCAGGGCAGGCATAGGATTGGGATCGATGGGAGATGCCCTTATGATCCCCTGGGACAACATAGCCTTTTATGCATTTCCCCCAATTCCACTTCTAACGAAAGTGATAGCAAAGATATCTCAAGAGAATGCCACAGGAATAATAATAACTCCATGGTGGCCAAGACAACCGTGGTTCGCCACCCTTCTTCGTCTGTCCAAAGGGATGTTTCTTTGCCTCCCATCTATTCCTCAGCTATTAACACAGCAAAACAGAGCGATCCAACATCCGGATCTGACTGCCTTGAGGTTGACAGCATGGCGGATCACTTGAGTCATTCTGCTGCGTCGGTACCAATGACATCCGAACCTCTACCGGAATGTATTCACTCCCCTGTACCGACGGCCCCTAGGTCGGTTTCGACGACAACTGCTTCACTACCGGTGACTGTTGACCAGGAAATTCAGGCAATTCTCACATCTGCTCTAAGACCGTCCACTCGTCGCTCTTATGCGGCTAAATGGAAGAGATTTTCCTCCTCTGCAGAACGCCATTCTTTTTCTCCTGGAATGGCCTCAGTTAACAATATTTTACAATTTCTCTTGGAACTTTATCATTTGGGACTGAAACTGTCATCCATTAAAGTTTATGTAGCCGCTATTTCACACTATCGTGGTGCGCTTCAAGGGATTTCAGTTTTCTCTCAACCTCTACTTTGACGTTTCCTTCGGGGGTTACAGAACCTACACCCTTCTATTCACCCGCCTATGCCAACCTGGAGCCTTTCGGTCGTACTCCAAGCACTTACCAAATCTCCGTTTGAGCCACTGGCGACTGTCGACCTATGCCTGGTGTCCTGGAAAACAGCTTTCCTCATAGCGGTGACATCAGCTCGGAGAGCAAGCGAACTTTCTGCTCTCCGCATAGACCCTCCATATCTTAATTTCCATAAGGAAAAGGTCGTTCTTCGTATGGATTCTTCCTTTCTTCCTAAAGTGGCTACACCATTCCACTTGAGTCAAGATATCGTTCTGCCAGCCTTCTTTCCAGCGCCATCGAATCCAATAGAGCGGGCTCTACATACCCTTGATGTTCGCCGCTGCCTGGCTTTCTATCGCTCCTATACGGAATCCCTCCGTCATAGGAACAGACTCTTTGTTAAGTACTCCGAACATGACAAAGGACTTCCAGTCACACCTCAAAGGCTGTCGCACTGGATCACCCAGTCTTTTGTCCTGGCCTATCAACTATCAAAAATAGACTTACCTGTTACCCCCAGGAGTCACTCCACATGAGCTGTTGTGACTTCGTCCGCCTTTGCCGCTGGGGTCCCGCTCCAAGATATCTGTAAAGCTGCAACGTGGTCAGGGCCATGCACTTTCGCCAAGCACTATCGGCTTGATGTGCGCGCCAGGCAGGACTGCTCTTTCGGCAGAGCTGTTCTTTCGTCCGTTCTTCACTGACGACACCTCCCTCCTCCGAGTTGGGTAAGCTTGCTAATCACCCATACGTGTGATGCACAGAGGCCACGAAGAAGAAAGGCAGGTTGCTTACCTGTAACTGATGTTCTTCGAGTGGCCATCTGTGCAGTCACACAACCCACCCACCGGCCCCATTCGGTGTCCATCATTACATACTGCCTCGGTACCACGCTGTAATTCGCATCGGTACCGATGGTATATGCCGGTGAGTGGATATTGTTCTCGGTACCATACTATACTTTGCATCGGTACCGTTGGGGCTCAATGCCGTTTGCAACTAATTTTATTCTTAACCTGTAGAGGGCGAACATTCGGTCTTCAAGACTGAACAAAATGGCGGACACTCCACTCTATTTATACCACGAAGGGGGAGGGGAGCGGAGTTTTCCCGCCAAAAACCGTTAGCTTTTTAATCTTCTGGCCTAGGCACTGCGCAGGCGCAGCACCCATATG
This sequence comes from Varanus komodoensis, assembly GCF_004798865.1. NCBI lineage: Eukaryota > Metazoa > Chordata > Lepidosauria > Squamata > Varanidae > Varanus > Varanus komodoensis. The sequence goes on from NW_025336429.1 coordinate 199,244, forward strand.
TGTGACTGCACAGATGGCCACTCGAAGAACATCAGTTACAGGTAAGCAACCTGCCTTTTCCGTCTCATCGTGAAGCTACACAGAGTTCTGAGGGGCGCTTCATCTCCATGGTGAGATGCAGGGTTGGGGAAACGGCCGCCCTCCGGCTACGGTTGGACTGTCATTCACAGGATTGCTGTCTATGGGCCGAGCTCCCAGGGGCTGATGGGAGCTGAATTCAGACCAGCAACACTGGGAGGGCCACTGATGCCCTCGCCTTGGTGGAAAGAAACTGGGTAGGAACAAGGCTGAGCAAGGAATACCGAGCGAGAGTTTCTGGCCACCTTCCTGAAGGATGGAAAGGTGCAGTGGGAGGTAGGGATGCTGTTCCTTCAGCAACTGCAGAGATGAGTCTTTATTGAGAAACTGAGCATCCTTCCCCACTTCTGAATCACATCTTCCCTGCACCAAAATTCCCTACAGTTTTCTTGCCTGGCTTTGGAATAGCTTTGTAATTCTACTCACTGTTGAGGAAGATGATTTACTATTGTTATGACATTGCATTTATGTTCTGCCTTTTTTTCTTTTGCAAGGAACACAGGACATATTCCTCCCCTTTCCATTTTATCCTCACCAAACAACAACCCTGTGAGGTTGGTTAAGCTGAGAGTTTGTGACTGGCCTCAAGTCACCAAAGTAAACTTCCTGGCAGAGTGGGGATTTGAACCCAGATCTCCTGAGACCCCAGTCCAATACTCTGACCACTACTCCACACGATCTCTCCACTCCTCATCAAGGATTCACTTCTGGGCTGTTCAGAGAATTTCTCAAAGAAATTCTACAATTTTGGGCAGGATCCTATTGCTATTGTCACATAGCACTGATATCCCACCTTTTTTTCCTCTTGCAAGGAACCCTGGGTGGCTTACATAGTCCTCCTTCCCTCCATTTTATGCTCACAACAACAACCCTGTGGGGTAGGTTAGGCTGAGAGTGAGTGACTGGCCGAGAGCCATGCAGGGAGCCCCAGATCTCTGAGGTCCCCAGGCCAGCACTCAAACCATTACGCTGCACCAGTTCTCATGATGCAATGTTGTAATTATTCTTCTTTTTCTAAAAAAATTATTTTGCTATTGCTTTACATGTTTCAATTTTTCTACCTTGTGGGTTCCCTTTTCAGGGTGTAACAAACTCATAAATTATGGTGTACATCAACCTTCCCCAACCTTGTGCCTTCCAGACACATTGGGACTGCAGTACCCAGAATTCCCAGTCAGTGGCCCTGCTGGATGGGAATTCTGGGAGTTGCAGTCCAAATGTCTTTAAAGGCCACCAGGTTGGGGAAGGCTGGTTGTACATAAGGTTAATAGTAAGTGCGGCATCCTAAAGATGAAGGGGCAGATGGCTTCCCCTAAAAGCTTCCTTCTGTCCTTTGCAGGTAGTACAATCCAATGTCCAAGCCATGCCCGTTTGGCGCTTCCTCCTGAAGGACAGGAAATGGTCCAAACTGGTGTGAAAGAGGTACGTGATGTTCTGGGGGAATCAGGGTAGCATGGAAACTATGACATGACGCCACACGCTTGGTTCCTTTGGCAGCAGACTCCACTCCCCGGGTTGTGCTCATCTTAAACAAGTACACAGAGGCTGAAAGAGCACCCGTACCTGAGTAACGGACTGCATCCAGGGTGGAAACGGCCTGTTCCATGTTGCAACTGCCTTCAACACGACTGTAATATTTGTGAATATGTTGTAAGCCTCTAGCTAGCAGGGTGGCATATAAATTAAATAAATAATTTCAGATGAATGAATAAATGGTGGGGTGTAAGGCGGGCTGCCAGAGATGGAGCCGTGTGGTCACAAGAGATGAAGCTTGTAAAGTTGTGACTGTGTAGGCCATAGACAGAGGCAGAGGAGCTTTTAAAGGCGTGGATATTGGCCACAGTGGGCATTGGCTGAGGAAATCCCGAGAAAAGAGTTGGAGAGCAAGCAGTATGCATGCATTTCCTTCCAGGCAGCCAGAGACAAGAGAAATGTTTTTCGGCCACATTGATACTGCCAGTTGGTAAGCCTGGATGAGAAATAGAGTCATCCTATTGCAGACGGTGACCAGGTTCTACAAGTAACGACAAGTCATGGTGGTTTCCATGCTATGCCCGGTGGAGTTGTCCAAACCCAGAACCTTTTGACACCCAGAGCACCTTTTGGCTGTTCACAGTATAAAAATGAAGTTAATGAATTAAATTTTTAAAACCCTGTCTCAGCGTTAACTGTGTGGTATGTTTGGTTTCCATGGAACTACAGAGAGAAACAATGGTTTGCTGAATGATTTTCACACACCACCATGGTTTATTTGGTTGTCTGAACCTGTAAGTGCAGTTTATGGCTACCATAAAGTCCAGTGGAAAGAGTGGCCATTGCAGGAGCCACTCTAGCCATCCAGGCTCCACAGGGAGACCAATGCGGAAGAGGCAGCGAAGGTAGGCAGGAGTGGCGCACCCTGGAATTGAACTTCAGCCATGGTGGCCGATGGGATATGTGCCACCAGTGGAAGGACCAAGGCAGGAAGGTGGAAACCATGGAAACCTCACCATCGTCTGCCAGCCTCATCCTGGAAAGAAACCGCTCTGTGCAGAATCCTTGCAGCATGGTTTAGCGCTCCATGCAAATGCAGTCAATTTGCATGCATTGGCACAGGCAAAAATGCATCCTTCTGCCACATACCACTACAGCTTGCAGGGGAAATGAAGAATGCCCACCCACAAAGAGAGAGAAGATTTTAAATGCCCTCCGCCTCCCATGGAGATGCAGTTTTAAAAATTAATGTGTGAGGGGGAAATGCTTAAGGCTCAACCACAAAAGTAAGAGGGGAACGGTCTCCTCCAAAGCGTCACCCCGTAAGTAAAGAAATAACACCAGTTAAGTTTGGGTCCGTCAGAGCAAATTGCAGAAGCAAACACAGAAGGGCTGGTCATGACATACCAGCGCAATTAATGTGGGCAGGAAGAAAAGATGCCAGGTGGAGCAGCGCTGACGGCAATGCCTTGAACCCGGGTCGAGGCTTGGCCGCTTTTGAACTGGCCACATGGCACAGCCACAAGTCATCCGATTGGCTGGTTTGACTCGCCAACCAGCCAATGACTTCAGGATGCCCTTGGGGAGGATGGGCTCAGACCTGACTGGCTGCCTGGCAGGCAGTGGGAGCGGGAGCTTTTGCCCTCCAGGATGGCTTTTCCTGGGGAAAGGGGTAGCACGTGCATAAAATTTTTTTAAAAAATGATGCGGCAAGACCAGGCCCCTTCCCAGTTGGCAATGCAGCCAGAGGAAGTGGTACAAAGGTATAGTTCTGCATCAGAGTTCCTGAGGAGAAGCTGGTCTGGATTCTTTTGGGATATTTTCATGGGAGCAGACTGCAGCCCCCCTCCCCCCGTCACGTACATTCATGGGCACCATGGCAGAGTGGAGGGAGAGTTGCTTCTTTTTATTTGTTCCGCTGAATATTTATCCGTAGAGCCTTGTAAAATGCATCATTCAGACTGGGATGGGTGTGTCAGTGCTCCATTCATCTGCCACGGAATTGGTGACTTCTTTTTTCCTGCCTGCAGGAACCGATGGATCCCAAGGAAACTAGCCTCTCTCTGCAACTGGTCAAGCAGAGTTTGGCCCAGTCTGGCCAACAGACGATCGTCTGGCAAGTCTTGCCAGAGGATGGCAGAAACACAGACGCTTTGGGTAAGGGGCTCCTCTGCTCAGGACCAGTTGAGTTATTTGTAGCCTCGGAAGGTGTGGAGAGGCAGAAAGACCTGCCTTCTTCCAAATATAGAATACATATTTTGTATGTATTACATATGATAGCTTTTATTCCTTTCCTTATTACTTCAGTGGTGAGAAGATTCTTGGATATTAGGACACAAGGAATATTTAAACATTGGGAAGACTTAGGGAAGAAGTGGCCATCAGGGATGCATCTCAGTGGTGGTGTTGGGGTTGCAATACCGGACTGGGAAGCCGGGAGATCCGGGTTCTAGTCCTCTCTCAGTTGTGAAGCTCACTGGGTGACTTTGGGCCAGTGAATCATGCTCAGCCTTACCCACCTCACAGGGTTGTTGTGAAGATAAAATGAAGCTATAGAAGCCGCCTTGGGTTTCTCACAAAAAGAAAAAAAACCAGGATATTATTATAATTATAAGGAATAAACATGCATAGAACTGCACCCACGTGCTAGCAGTGTGTGAAAAAGAAACCCATCCTTTAATCCACTTCCTTCACACTATGCATTCTTTATAATGCATCATGTCTTTTCTCTCCGCAAGCAAGTTTAAAAGATATTAGGAGGGTGAGTACCCGGAGGAGGGCTTTCTCTGCGGTGGCGCCCAGCTTACAGAACGCGCTCCCCAGAGAGGTCCGCCTGACGCCGTCATTATTTGCTTTTTGGCGCCAGGCCAAGACCTCTTTATTTAAACGTTATTTTAATTGTTGATTTTATTTATTGAGTTTAAATTTTTTTTACCAGGGTGTCTCCAATATTTTACGTATTTCTATTAGTGTATTTCTTTATGGATTGGAAGCCGCCCCGAGGCTTATGCGAATGGGGCGGCATATAAGTTGTCCAAATAAACAAAAAATAAATAAATGGGAATTGCAAAATAAAATACAATAGCACATTAAACTTTTCAGAACTTTTGTTGTTACATGCCATCAAGTAATCTCTGACTTATAGTAACCCAAGGAAGGAAAGCCCTCCAAAATGTCCTTTTGCTCAGCTCTTGTAAACGTCAAAACTTAAGCAAGTAACATAAGCAATTGGAGTCAGTTTTCAAGCCTCCTTTACTAATGAGTTCAGACAAATGTCACCTGGGAGGGAAAATATGTGACAGTTAGGAATATAATGGCAATGTTTCTATCAGTCCCTTTCGTAATAATGATCATTAATGAAGTAATTTGCCTCTAAAAAGTGCCTCTTTCAAAATCACAACCCAAATAAAAAGAGAAGCATGACCATAGAGATAGCAGGTATCTAGATCTAGCAGACAGAGAAATATCAGAGGTGAAAAGGAGGTTACCAGCAACTTGAAAAGGATTCACTGGAGAGCACATGGGAAAATTCCTCTTTCTGTTTCTTAGGTGACCAGAAGGAGAGTCAGCTCAAAACGGAGGATTCCCAGTTTGGAAGAAAGGAGCCAGAGGAAACAGCCAGGACAGCCCCACAGATTCGCCAAGCAAATGTGCCGGACACGGCTGTGATCCATGAGGAAGGGAATGAGTCCAAAGCGGAGCAGGGAAAGCAGCTGATGACAAGGGAGAATGGATCCACGGAGCTCATCAAAGGTCTTACGGCTGGGATTAGCCAGCCTTCCAAATTACACAGAAGTGATATAATGCCCTTCCTCTCCAAGCATGGTAGAAGGTATCATTGTGCATCGGAACTGGATACGATACATACCTGGGAAGATTATGACAAACATCTTGTGTCAGAGGAAAGCCTCCGGCAGAATTTACACTCCTACAAGCAGAGACCCGTAACAGGAGAGAAAAAAACAGACTGTCCTGAGAGTTGGAAAATCTTAACTTTTAGACCAGCGTTAGCAAGTCACCAGGGAGTTCATACTGGAGAGAAACCTTACAAATGTCTTCAGTGTGGGAAAACCTTCCGGCAAAGTGGAGCCTTGAAGTGTCACCAGAGAATTCATACTGGAGAGAAACCTTACAAATGTCCTGAGTGTGGGAGAAGCTTCAGTCGGAGTGAAACTTTGAAGAAACACCAAAGAATCCACACTGGAGAGAAACCCTACAAATGTTCTCACTGTGGGAAAAGTTTCAGGCAAAGTGCAGCATTGATGAGCCATCAAAGAACTCATACTGGAGAGAAACCCTATGAATGTTCGCAGTGTGGGAAAAGATTCACTCGAAGTGAAACTCTGAAGAAGCATCAGAGGACTCATACAGGGGAAAAACCATACAAATGTTCTCAGTGTGGGAAAAGCTTTAGTCAGAGTGGCATTTTGATATGTCACCAGAGAATTCATACTGAAAAGAAGCTATAGGTATGTTCTGAGTTTGAGAAATGCTTCAGCTGCTGAAGCTTAAAGAGACAACAGAGATCACACACTGACTGCACAAAAATCCCTGGTATGAGAATAGCTTCGGAGAGGGCACTTTGAGAACCCATGCAAAGGATAAAATATTCAGGTGCCTTTAACTGGGGAGAAGCTTCTCTCTGACAGGTTTGTTTAACCGATATGAGGGAACTCACACGGGACAGCCGTGTGGTGGCTTCCTTGAGCATATGGAGAATTTTGTCAGAAAAGTGCAGTGGTTGAGCTTTGGAGAGGATGCAATTCATGTCCGAGGGGTGGGCTGGGGGAAGCTCTGAACAGTTCCCACAGGAAGCAGTGTTGTTGTTACTGCCCGGCATGAGGGAAACGTCCGAGATGGCAAGAAGAGGACGATCTGGCTGGCAAAGGAAAGGATTCTCCATTGCTTTATTTCTGTGGCTTCCATGTAAGACTCACCCTTGGGTGACAGACACATGGCTCCTGGGAGGGGGCAGCCGCTTTCCAGTTTGTACTCCCCCCAGCTTGCCTCACTTCCAGTCACTACTTTTAGTCGAAAACGGGAACTGCCAAGCCATCCACATCCCTTAGGATGAGGTGTGTCCTTAGAATTTTGAAACAACAACCTTGGCACAGTTTCTAGGACTGGTGTCTGTTAGGAAGGACAAGCCCCTTAGAAGAAAAGGGGAACCACTTCTGAACAGCTTCATTCTGTTTTAAAATCGAGATCTTTTGTTGGATGCGGGGGAGGGGGAGTTGAATACTTTTAATACTTTTCTGTCAATAAAACTTATATAAATTCTGCTGACATGGTGACATTGAAACCAAATGACAACAATACATATGTGCACACAGAATCCCTTTGGTAAAAAGCCTATTTATTTATTTACCAATTTATATTCTGCCTTTTTCCTCAAAGGGCTCAAGGCAGCTTACATCTCCTCCTCCATCTTATTCCCACAACAACAACCCTGTGAGGTAGGTTGGGCTGAGAGTCTGTGACTGGCCCAAAGTCACCCAGTTGGCTCCATGGCCAAGCGGGAACTAGAACCCTGATCATCTGAGTCCCAGTCCCATGCTCTTAACCAAACACCACATTATTCTTGTGGTCTATCTATCATGCTTTCTTTCCTTGCCCTTTTTTCCCACAAGCTAAAAAAAAAAAACAAAACCAATTGTCATAAACTTGCCTCAAAGGGGAGTTGCTGCAGCCCCTCCATCATTTGAGTTGCATTTTTTTGCATGTTCCCACCAGCTTTTCTAGATAGCTGCAGCTTGAAGAGGCATTCACAACTCAAGGCTCATATTTTCCTAGGGAGGGCAAAGCTTTCCATAGGAGATGGCACTGTAGTTGCAGCAGTTTTAAAATGATTGATGAGGCTGAAAAACATCCCCATCTGGGGGTTAACGGCAGGAATCCTAAGCCACAGCCCATGAAAGGCATTTGTTGCCCTCTCATTTTAGCACAGTTTACAGCTCTGGCCCAAAGCAATTCTTGGAGTATGTACCTCTCAATACTTTGTAAAGTTTACACAACTTATATTGAGCTTTTGCTCTCCTGGTAGACCCAAGATTAGATGGCTGCTAGGTTTTCTGTGTGAGGAAAACATTCCTTGAACCTTCCGCCACTCAGCTTCATGAGGTGACCCCTTTGGGTTCTGGGATTATGAGAAAGGGAGAATAATTTCTTCCTAGGGGACTCAAGACCTGCAACAACCCTCAGGTTTTTCTGCCTCCCTGTACACACAGAGGACAACAGTCCGAGAGTCTCTTGTAGCCAGGAAGGCGATCCATGCAATCCAGGAGCCTGGAAAAATCCTGGTCCTGGATCGTTTGGGACACCTCCGCAGGAATGGAAGGTTCTCATCTTTGGACTTTCCTTATCCATATATACAGGGTCATAGAATCTTAGAATAGTACACTTGGAAGGGGCCTTTAAGGACTTCACAGACAACCCCCTGCTCAGTGCAGGACTCCCAGTTAAACCGCCCCTCTCAGATGGCTGTCCAGTTGCATCTTGGATGCCTCCAGTGTGGGGGAACCCACAACCCATCTTGGCCATGGCTTCCTTTGCTGTACTGCTCTAGCAGTCAGGAAGTTCTTCCTGATGGCCAGCCAGAATCTGGCTTCCTGTAACTTGTGCCCTTCATTCTGTGTCTTGCACTCCGGGATGATCAAGGAGAGATCCTATCCTTTGTGACAACCCTTCAAATACTCGAAGAGTGCTATCTCCCTTCAAGTTTCTCTTCTAGAGGCTAAGCAAGCCCAGTTCTCTCTCCTCATAGGGCTTTTTCTCCAATCCCCGGATCACCCTTGTTGCCCCCCTCTAAACCCTTTCCAGCTTGTCTGTGCCTTTCTTAAACCGTGGTGCCCAGAACTGGTCACAGGACTCTGGATGAGGCCTAACCAGTGCTGAGCAGAGGGGAACTAGCACTTCACATCTTTTGGAAGTGATCCTTCTGTTAATACAGTCCAACATAGCATTGGGTGAGGAGTGGCTGCAACATGGGAGTGGTGTGGAGATGGAGCACTCCTCTCCGTATGTATCCAGTGAATCCAGTAAGAATCCCAGAAGCAGGCACTGGGACTCGTCATCGTCATCCTCCTCCTCCTCCTCATGCATAGCCAAAGCTCTCTGGGCAGATCACAACATTCAAGTCACCCATCCAGATTCCAACCATGCCAGATCCTGCTTAGCTTCCAAGATTAGGCAGAATCAGGCACGTCAGGCTAAGGGGTCGAGATGCCTGGAAGCCTCCAAGCTCGGAGGTTTCCCAGCATCCTGTGCAGAGCAGAAGGAATGGCCAAGGCGGTCTCCACCTCCCTGTGTTTCCTTCCCACACTGCATTTTCCCAGGGGACCAAATTTGACCCGCCAGCTCGAGCGTTTTGGAGATTGCCTCCTGCCTTCTCTCTCTCAGGTGAGCCCCCTCAGAGTCTGTCAGGAGCTAAGTTTTCTCCCTTCGCACTTTTAAAGCCCCAGTCCATTCCTTTGCAAAAGCTCTTTATTCTCCAACGTACGTCCAGTAAAGCATCGCCAGCAAGGAGGCTCTGAGCATGCACAGAGCAGTTTGTTGAACCCAAAGTGGAAACCCTGCTTTATGCCCGCACCCTGAGGGCAATCAGATTATCTTTAACCAAGCAGGACTTGGGTTGCCCTGTCCTCACGCCATGTCAAGGGTGGACAAGGCATCTTCTCACCAAACCTGTGGCGCCCTGATGCTCTTGCACCTTGGATGCCAGACAGCCTGGAACAGGTCAGCTATCTGGGCAGTGAGCCATCCAGGCCTTCCCAGGGCAGTCTCCCTGTTGAGGCCTGCAGGAGGAGAATAATTCAGAATATTCATGAGCCAGTTAAGTCCCCAGAACATCTTTCTAATCCACGTAATTAATGTTTAACCTTCCCCTGCAATGATGAAGTTGTAATAATTCTCATCCTCCCTGCCCTCCCCTTCATGATGGGGTTCATTTACACAAGAGAGTTTAATTATGTATCTAATTGTGTTTTTTACATACCATGCCATTCCCATAGGTGCTGAGTGATTTACGAGAGATTAAAACAAACATTACTTAAAACATTAACTAAAACCAAGCCAATTAAAATGAATCTGGGAAGGCCTGTCGGAAGAGACAAATCTTTAACTTCCTTCTCATCGTTAGCAGTCTGGGACATCCAATGCATCTCTCCCAACAAGCCATCCCATAGTTGAGGGGCAACCTCTAAAAATACTCCTCTGGGTAGTTGACATTAGTCTTACAGAAGCAAAACTCAGGTTATCCCCAAAGGACCTTAGCAACCAAGGTGGAATATATGGGCAGGGGAACTCCTGAAGCTATTTTGGACCTGAGACATGAAGGGCTCTGAAGAGAATTATCAATACCTTTGCACTAGGTGAGGTTTCCAGAGAAGGCAGAAAGGCAGCACTCTATTGACTGCATTGCAGAAGTCAACTGGAAGTTACCAGCACGTGCACTGCTGTTTTCAAGCCATTCTCCTCCAGGAAGGGATGCCGCTGGCCAATCAGATGAAGCTTCTTTCTTCCCTCCTACTGCAGGAAGGAATCAGAGGTTATCTTCATCCTAAGGATAGGAAAGTCTCCGTTTTGGTTTCTAATGTACAGGCGCAGCTGGGGTTATAACGCCATAGAATCGCTGCAACTACGAAGTCCTTGCTTGGCGTGCCGTCTTCTACAAGCAGCGTGGTTGTTCCCATCCTGGGGGCAGAGGTGGCCAAAGCTTCACTGCCACCCGAGAAAATCCAGCCAGCCAACGGAAGGACTCTGCAGCTATCGCTTTCATGCTGTGATTTCCATTCAAGAGCCACGATTTGGGTGGTAAAGGTGCAACCAGAGAGGGGAGAGAGAGCAATTGCTGTACCCCATACATCTAAAAGAGGCACGGTCTACCTATGTGGCCTCCATCACCAATCCTACCAAACCACCACCTTGAACTCGAAATGGGGGTTGCTGGTCTGTTTGCACTGCTGCTGTAACTGGGGTAGGACCTGATTCTTCTCATGAGCTGTCAAGTCATGTCTGACTGTGAATGAGCACCCTCCAAACAGGGCTTCCCCTAATAGAAAGCTCCAGAAAACTCAAGACTCTGCCTTCCTTGATGGAAGGAATCCCCTTAGCTGGATTTCTCTTATTTTTCTGCCGTCAGCTTTCCCTGCCATGGGTTGCATGTCTGAAGCTATCGCAAGCCAAGAGTTCCAGGCTCACAGATGCTGTACGACAGAAACCAGCATTAGGACCTCACCAGTGACAAGAGAAGATCCATTTTATTCAAAGAGCGAACCATCCTTTTCTCCACAACACCAGGCATAAATTTGCACACTGCTCTCTATTACGGATACTTGGAGGATCAGTGATGTGCACATTTCGGACTACAAAAAGAGTGCGAGGAGGCGGGAGCCACGGGAAAGAAAAGTCATGGACAGGTTCTCAGCAACTTGGGTACATATGCATCCTGCCTCTGATACTGGAGGTAGCCTATGGCCATGAGGACTAGCAGCCCTTGATAACCTTCTCCTCCATGCATTTGTTCAGTCCCCTTTGACGGCCATCCAGTTTGGTGGCCATCTCTATATCTTGTGGAATGAATTCCACAATGGAACATGCACTACATGAAGGCTGTTCTCAGGGTCCAGGGCCAGGATGTGGACGGCTAGAGACAAGACAGCGGCACGGGGATGAGGGCAGCGGAATGGGAGGTGAGCGAGAGTCTGAAGTCCAAACATGAGGTTTAATGGCAAATCTAGGTCCTAGCCATGGTACGGGCCAAGGTCAGGAACGAGGGAGACCAGTGGAGGTGCAGATTCCTTGAGGCAAGGAAACTGGGCAGCCTATACGGCAAGGCAGCGTGGCCATCTTGCGAGGGTCAGGGTTAGGGAGCTGGACGACGACTGGCAGGAAAACCTGCATTGCTGAGGCAACACGGCAAGGCGGAAAACAACAGGAACCCAATGCAGCAAGAGTCAGGCAAGGAACAGGAGCTCAGGCAGAGATAGCAGGTGGACCTGCATTGCTAAGGCAACAAGGCAAGGCAGGAGACATGGTGGGGCAAGGCAGGACTGGGCAGGAAAAGAGACATCCTGTGAGGTCAGGCCAGGGGCAGGCAGAGCAGGGTCGTGTGATGCTGAGGCCAGTGCTGGAGGGAAGACTTTGTTCTTCTGTAGCTTTTCCCCAAGGCTCCCAGCGGGTGCTCAGCAGGAGGCTGAGAGCTCCAACAGGGCCTGGGATGGATCTTACGAATTTGCTGGTGGGCTTCTGGTCCTGACCCAGAGCAGCCCAGATCTTGACATCCACCCTTGTATCTGCCATAAACCTCCCACCAATCAGCTTCATGGGGTGGCCCCTTGAAATTCTCATATTATCAGAAGCAACACAATGTCTCCCCGTCTACTTCCCGCACACCAGCTGTAATTCTGTGCTTCTTTCCCATATCTTCTCTTACTCAGTTGTAGTTTAAGCTAAATAATCCCAGCTGTCATAGCCTTTAATTGTGTGGGGGGCCACTTCAGCCTCTTGACCATTTCAATCACCCTTTCTTGCATTTTTTCTAACTCTACAGTACGCTTTTTTAGGTGTGGTACCACATCATCATTGGGGGGTGGACTTTGGAGGCCACCACTTGGGAGAGAGATGCCCTTCCTTACCTCTCCAACCACCTAGAAAAAATGCCCCTTCCCTGCTGAATTTGGACCTGGAGAATGCCAGGTGGCTCCCGCTGCTACACTAGAAGTCCTCGGACTAGTTAATGTTGTTGTTTAGTTGCAAGCAAACAACTTGCTCAACCCATCGCGACCCCATGGACATCACTCCTCCAGGCCTTCCTGTCCTCCACCAACCCCCGGAGTCCACTTGAGCTCACGCTGACTGCTTCAGTGACTCCATCCAGCCACCTCATCCTCTGCCCTCCCCTTCTTCTTTTGCCATCAATTGTTCCCAGCATTAGGCTCTTCTCCAGGGAGTCCTTCCTTCTCATTAGGTGGCCAAAGTATTTGAATTTCATCTTCAGTATGTGGCCTTCTAAAGAGCAGTCAGGGTTGATCTCCTCTAGGACTGACTGGTTTGGACTAGTTAATAGTGGAATATAAATTGAATGGATGGACAGACGGGCTTCTGAAGAAACATCTTGCCAGTGCATGCAAGCTCGCACACACGCGCGCATGCGCGCGCACGTGTGTGTGTGTGTGTGTGTGTGTGTGTGTGTGTGTGTGTGAGAGAGAGAGAGAGAGAGAGAGAGAGAGAGAGAGAGAGAGAGAGAGAATGAAGAACAGAAGTCTGAACCCCAAGGAAGAGAAACTGCAAAAGAGCAGAAAGAAAAGGAAAGCCCAGAAGCTCAATCCAAACCTGAATGCAAGGGATAAATTTCACGCCACCTGGGCAATGGAATCAAGCATCTCTCCAACAGGTGTGTTTTCTCTTCTCTCGCCAATCCCTTTCCTCTTCTATTTCTTGACTGCGACTCAATGGCCAGAGACTGCTGATTCAACAAAGCTGCTCTGAAATGTTTGGAATAAATAAATTATAAAATGGATGTTATGGGGTAGAAGGCTGTGACTTTACCGTGTATCGGGTACATATGCACCCATCCAGAGGAACTTACAGTATAGACTTGGGGGGATTTTGGGGGGAAGGGAGAGGGGCGAATAAGTATCTCTTCTATTTGGGCTCTCTTCTGTTGTGGGAAGAGAGCTGAGCAATAAGGCAAAGTCTTCACAAGAGATCGGAGGTTTTGAATGAAATCCGCTCTCCGCAGTTACTGAGTAACTTCCCCTCTGCTTGAGGGCTAAAGGTTGCACTCCTTCCTCCATCTGCCTTCTGGGGCCTCTCCATTTCCCCAATCCCCTTCTTTCTCGCCTGTTTTAACTCCCCTCTCCTGCCATCATTCAGACAAAATTCCCTCCAGGGAGAGAGAGGCGAGGGCTCCCGATTGACCTCTCAATCCCAGTCCATATTCCTCAAGTACTCTGGGAGCCAAAGTTTCACCCTTTTGAGTTTCCCCAAAACCAGTCCTGAGAAACCAGATGCACCTCTTTCGCCTCGTCTAGTCCCCTACACTTCCTAATTCTGAAAAGGGCTCTGCAAAGCTTACAGTGGCAAATATAATATGGCAGTGAGTATTCTCCAGCCACTGGAGACGGACGGAACGGGCAAAGGGTGAGCGAGGATAGCGACACCCCTGCAGTGTAGTCCACAGCTTGCAGAGGAGGAGAGCTGGTGGCCGAGGAGGGGAAGCGATTTCCTGCAACTCTGCAGAGTGCTCCAGTGCAGTCGGCCCCATTTTGGAAGAACTGCTCAGGCCCCACCTGGAGCCCTGTGTCCAGTTCTGGGCACCAGTTGAAGAAAGATGCAGACAAGCTGAGAAGGGGTCAGAGGAGGGCAGCAAGGACGATCCGGGGACTGGAGACGAAGTCTTGTGAGGAGAGCTTGGGAGAACTGGGCTTGTAGCCTCGAGGAGAAAAGTCTGAGGGGGGGAGATGATTGTGCTCAACAAGTCCTTGACAGCCTGTCCCAAAGACAAAGGACTGGATCTTGTCTCAGTCATCCCAGAGTGGAATAACAGGGTCAAGTTACAGGAAGCCAGATTCTGGCTGGCCATCAGGAAGAACTTCCTGACTGCTAGAGCAGTACAGCAAAGGAAGCCATGGCCAAGATGGGTTGTGGGTTCCCCCACACTGGAGGCATCCAAGATGCAACTGGACAGCCATCTGAGAGGGGTGGTTTAACTGGGAGTCCTGCACTGAGCTGGACCCGATGGCCTTCCACTCTATGATATCGAACAATATAAAGGTGGGAAGATATTGGGTGGAGGGAGAAAAAATGGATGAAAGAAATCCCTCAGCCCTTCAATAGGGTCTACAGCAGTGGCTTTCAACCACCGGCCTGCAGGCGGGTGCAGGGCCTGGCTGTGCTTCACCACCTCTTCCCCGGTTGGCATTGCCTCCGCGGGCTGCGGGTGGGTGTCGGGGGGGGGCAGGGAGGGGAGAGACGGCTTGATGGGAGCCACACTGTGCCGATTTCGGTATTTTGTTCTTTCGTCAGCATTTTCTGCTGCTTGGTTTCTGGGTGTTTTGGGGAATTTTTGTTTTTTTTGGTATTCTGTTTGGAAACGAATGCAAGGAAGACTGTATTGTGTGTGGTGCTTCTTGTTTCTGCTTCAGCGTCCCTGAGGTGCTTTTCCTACTTGTGCCAGTCCCCAGCTGCGGAAAGGTTGAAAACACTGGTCTGCTTTGAGATCTGCGGGAGAGTCCCTTCTCCGGGAACCCTCCATGAAAGAAATTAGGAGAGTAAGTACTCGGAGGAGGGCTTTCTCTGCGGTGGCGCCCAACCTATGGAATTCACTCCTCAAAGAGGTCCGCCTGGCACCATCGTTACTGGGTTTTCGGCGCCAGGTAAAGACCTTTTTATTTAAACATCATTTTAATTGTTAAAACATATGATCTGGCCAGGGCAACTTCTTCTTCCTTCCCTTTCTCCTCCTATTTTTTTATTTACTTAATTTATACTGATAATTTTAATCTTATATTTGTAAATCAATGTATTTTTTGTATTTTGTAATTAATGGTAATTTATTATGTGCTATTGTATTTCATTGTATTTTATCGTGTTGTAAGCCGCCCCGAGGTTTTGGCAAGGGGCGGCATAGAAATGTTATAATAATGATGATGATGATGATGATGATGATGATGATGATGATGATGATGTGCCGAGCCTGAAAGTAACTTGGCACGTCGCCCAGCGATAAGCATCTCCACAACACCAGGTGTGGTTCGGGCAGATTCATCCTTTATATACTGAACGTAAACTCAGGTACTGATGTATCTAGATGTACATGTCTAGCCTTCCTTTTTCCCTCTTGAAAGGAACCCGAGTTGGCTTAGCTGGTCCTCCTCCTCTTCTCCATTTTATCTGCACAACAACCCAGTGAGGTAGGGTAGGTTGAGAGCTGGTGCCTGGCTCAAAGTTACCCACTGAGCTTTACAGCCAGGCTTACTTTTAGTGCCTCTCTTTCTTAATATTCCTTTATCGTAGGATTTCTTTCCCTAAGCTATCTATCAAAACCCATTATTTCTTTCCTAATTTGTTAGTATTTTATTTTATTTATTTAAAGTTTTTCTGTGTTGTCCCATTACTAAAAAAGTCTCTGGACAGCTTACAAAGAACAAAAACCATGACGACAACAACAACAACAATGCATAGCACACTGCATCTAAAAATAGTGATAAAAACAAGGATAAAACCAATTAATTGTTGAAATACTGGGAAAATAAAAAGCTCTTTGCCTGACACCGAAAAGAATAGAGCAACGGCGCCAGGTGAACCTCCCTGGGGAGTGTATTCCATATCAAATGTGAATATTAAGCTATATTATAATATTTATTTTATAATATTCATATCCTTCCTTTTTTCTTCTTTCAAGAAACCCGGCATAGCTTCTATAGTCATCTTCCTCTCCATGTTATCCTCACCACAACCCTGTGAGGTAGGGCAGACTGAGAGACCGCACTAGGCCCAAAGCCTCCTACTGGGCTTCATGAAGACTAGAACCTGAATCCCCCGCATCCCCAGCCCAAAACTTCCACCACTATACCATTCTGGCTCTCAAAGCCCCCCTCCTCTCCTCCCTGTACTTCTGCGCTAGTCGTATTTGCTCTTCCGGGACCCGGGACCCTCAGGGAAGAATTTTGGCATGGTAGCCAGCGGGAGCGAGGAATGGGAATCCATTCCATCAGTGATGCCCATTCAGTTGCTGGAAAGCTGGTGCTGGATTTCGCCCAGTGCACTGGCTCCGGGACACGTCTTCTGTGAGATGCAGGAATCTACACGGAAACCAGCTAATTCCCGGGAATCCCCACTTCCTATCCCATTCAGCAGGACTTCCTTCCTCTGAGTAACATTTTCAGGAGGCTGGAGGGACTGCTAGAAGGAAAGGAATGATGAGGCCCACTTCCCACCTTTATAAATATTTTCCACAGTGGCTTGATCAAATCAGTTTAGATACCCTCATCCTAATTTCAGTATTTTGCCATGTTTATTTTTAGCTTTAAAATACAAAGGGAGAGAACAGTGAAATTGAACCACCGAGGACAAAGGAAAACCTACATCCCTCACATGGAAAATCCTTCATCTTCCCACAGGTTCTGTACAGCATACGTAGCCAAAAATCTCCTAATAGATGCTCTTCTACAGAGAATTTTACACTGGCTGTATGAAGTGCGTCGTGCAACATCTGGAGCTCATACACTTCCTGTTGTTAGTCTATTCCAAGATGGACAACCCATGGGCCATTGAGTACATTTAGCCGTCGACCTTGTCCATGTTTTCCCCCACATGGGAGATGGGAACCCACAGCAGCCTGACATGGAGTCTTCCCTACAGCAACATAGTGGTTAAGAGCACGGGACTGGGACTCAGGCGATCTGGGTTCCAGTCCCCGCTCAGCCATGGAGCCAACTGGGTGACTCTGGGCCAGTCACAGACTCTCAGCCCAACCTACCTCACAGGGTTGTTGTTGTGGGGATAAGATGCAGGAGGAGAGATGATGTAAGCTGTCTTGAGCCCTTTGTACAAAAAAGGCAGGATATAAATCAAAAAAGAAATAAATATAAATAAATAAAAACGGCCACGCTCTAAGGTTTCTTCCTTAAGAATCTTGTTCTTGAAAGAGGAAGCGCACAGCACCCTTCCAAAAGTTGTCTGTGCGCATGTGAAACTATGAGCAAATGTTATGGGAAATCCATCTGAGTTGATGAACACTGAGGACTGAATGTGTGGGCTGTGAAGAGGGAGGCAGTGTGTGTGTGTGTGTGTGTGTGCATGCATGAGAGAGAGAGAGAGAGAGCGAGAGAGAAAATGGGAATGGTGGAAGGGGCCAGAAAACCTGGCAAAAAATACCTCTCCCAGTATGACCCTATCCATATATTATAACCACTAACTGCTTCCTTCGAGAGGTTTGGAAGACGGGACCATCTCAATAGTAACCCTGATTGTGCCACGCGCTCCTCAGTGAGGTCCACCTGGCACCAGTGTGGTCATCTTTCCATGCCTGGTCAAGGTTTTCCTTCCATAAATGTCACTTAGATGAACTTCTTTAGTCTTTTCAAAAAAAAAAAAAAAAATCACCTTTAATGGAAATGGCAGTTGGCAACTGCTTTTGAATCATGAACCTTGGATGTTTCATAGATGAATCTAGAACTATCTTCTTAGATGAAAGGCTTTGAGACTTATCTAAAATAATCTGGGTTTCTTTCATTTGTGAACAATCGCTATTCATCAACAAAGCAGAATCTGTTTTGATATCAATTACAGTTAATGAATTAATTCGACCCAACAACGATTCTAGATCAACCTGTAGCACCTTCCTCCACTCCTCTGATGTTATTTTCTCTATTTTTTTCTCTATTTTTTATTTTCTCTAGTCATTCTCTATGTCCTAGATTACCATATATATTAACATCAGTTGTTTCTTTTATTATTTCAATATCTTTTCATAACAAAAGGTCATCCAATGCATTGTTACATACTGTCAAGTTGTTTCTGACTTAAGAATTAGTGCCTTCCTTGACAACCCTGCTCAGCTCTTGTACAAGGTTGTGGCTCCCTTTGTGGAATCAAGCCATCTCACATTTGGATTTAATGAATTATTGATATCTCTAATTTCCTGATTAATCAATTATTTTCTCTGAAGTTTTCATTACTTTTTCTTCTACCATTGCCAGACCTTTATCTAAATTCTTTTCCGCTTCTTTAACCCTCTTTACAGTTTCTTGGTATAGTCCCATCAGATTCTCTCTGCCAGAAAGTGGATTCTTTACCCTGTAACAATATGAAATCTCTTATCAATGTTGTTTTTCCTTCCTACGGAATGTGGTGCTTTCAAGAACATTGACTAGAATTATGCCCTAAATGTATTATTTGATGTCTAATGAATGCTTTTTTCTGAAGGAAGCTTTTCCCACACCCAGGGCACTCATAAGGTTTCTCTTCAGCATGGGTTCTTTGATGTCTGATCAGAGTATCTCGCCGAGAAAAGTTTTTCCCACAGTCAGGGCACTTGTGTGGCTTCTCTCCAGTGTGGATTTTCTGATGATCGATCAACCTGCATGGATGATTGAAACTTTTCCCACACTCAGGACATTCATAAGGCTTCTCTCCTGTGTGGGTTCTCTGATGTTTGATCAACGTGTCTCTCCGAGAAAAGTTTTTCCCACACTCGAGGCATTCATGGGGTTTCTCTCCTGTGTGGGTTTTCTGATGTTCAATTAAGTTACATGGATGATTGAAGTTTCTCCCACAATCGGGGCATTCGTACGGTTTCTCTCCTGTGTGGGTTCTCTGATGATTTATCAAAGTATCTCTCCGAGAGAAGCTTTTCCCACAGTCGGGGCATTTGTGTGGTTTCTCTCCCGTGTGGATTTTCTGATGTCTCTTCAAATGCAATTGCCACCTGAAGACTTTCCCACATTGCGAACACTGAAAAGGTCTTTCTCCCGTGTGGATTCTCTGATGACTCATCAGGTTCGTTCTTTGGCTGAAGCTTTTACCACAATGAGAACATTTATGTGGCTTCTCCTCAGTATGGATTCTCCGATGTCTCATTAACGTTGCCCTGTAGCTGAATCTTTTCCCACACTCCGGGCATTGATAAGGTTTTTCTTCCATCGGACTATTCTCACGGCCATCCCAGATTTCTCTTTGAGGAAAGGCTTTCCCACTCTGAGACCTTTCATATGGTTCTTCTCCTGTGTGGATTCTCTGGTGTGCAGCAAGGTAACATTCTTGCTGGAAGCTTTCCCCACACAGAGAGCATTCATAAGGATTCTCTTCGGCATTCAGCTTAAGTCCCAAGCCGTACTGGTCAATCCTTCCATAACTGGAGAGCAACGGCTTTTCTGTCCCGATGACCATTGTGCTTTCATGAACTGGAGCTGTAAGGCCTTCCGAATGGTCACAGCATTTGCTCTCCCTCTGTTGTCCTTTGGACTCAAATCTTTCCTCTGGGATTTCGGTCACCAGAGAAACATTCCCTTGAGAGATTCCATCCGGCCTCGTTTGATGAGAAGTCTCCATCTTGATCTCTCTTCTGTTACCTGGAGAAAGGGGAAAAGAGAATCAAGATCCAGAAGTGGTATCCGTGTTCTGGCCACCTTTTCTAGGATATGCTGCCACTTATTCCCGTTGGCTTTCTTTCCTGCCATATCTTTCCCCCAGCTGATTCATGCAGCTTCTTTAGGCTCATCTCTCTTATCTAGGCTTAGCTCCGTGTCGTTCTCGTTTCCGCTTCAAGATTCCAGCTCTCAGGCTTCAAGGCTTCATTTTCCATTCTGTAGGGACCCAGGAAGCAGTCCTGACACTCCTCCCGACTGATGGGCCACCTCAGGACTGGGGGCAAAATCTGGCCCTCCTCCGAAACACAAGGCCACAGTCCTTTCCTCCACCCACCACCTCTCCCCCAGCTACTGACCACTTGGGGGTTTCTTGTGCAATTTGGGGTGCAGTTCTTTCAAGGTGATCATAAGCCTTTGATTTGGGAGCGCACACACTTCCGATCTAGGGCAAGAGGAATAGCAAAAATGATTTTTGGCTCCCCACTCCTCCCAGGTTGCATTTTTGTTAGACAGCTGTTTCCGGGATCCAGAGATGGCCTCTTGAAAGAGCATGGAAGGAGGCTGGGGCAGCTTCATGATGGCTTCTGCCCTGGCCACTTCAGTCTCCTTCCCTCTCTGGCTCCCAAATGCCTTTTTACCCCTCTCCAGGGATGCCTTCCTGACCTCCAAGCACAGCTCCTGTACCTCTTTCTGCCCCAGAAAGGGCAGGGGGTTGGGCCCGATACAGTTTGGAGACCTCGACATCCAAACGCCGATGTACATCAGGGGGTGTCACATGGGGGTGGGTAGAGACCTGTTCTCCCTTACAGAGGAAGGCAGGACGTGCTCAAACGGAGCAAAGCTCAGGGAACCGAGGTTCAATTTAGATGCCAGGGAGTTCTTCCTGATAGTTAGGGCCCCCAGGGTATGGAACTGGCTTCCCCAGGAGGTGGTTGAGGCCCCATCGGTGAGAGTGTTCAAGGATAGGCTGGACATGCACATGGTGGGCATGTTGTGAGTGGAGCCGGCTGGAGCCGGGGGTCAGATTAGATGGCCTGGGAGACCCCTTCTGACTCACTCTGTTTCTATGTTTCTATGTCCCTTCCTCAGGCAATAGCTAAGGTCAGGGGATTGTTCCCTTATTTAATAAATATGCTAACATTCCCCAGAATCCTGGTTTCCAGTTGTGTACGAACATGGCTAACATGGATGCCATGATGGATTGATTTTTTATTTTACAAACTATCACTCAGGCTTCCACATTTAAGATCATCAAAAGCCATTCAGAGCGCTCCAGTCCCCAGATCAAGCATTCTTGCTGCTGTTTAGTTAAGAAAAATAGGGGCCTATAGCATTCTCTGAATTACTTCAACACCCCTTCACTCGAAGCAATTTGAGGTCCCTGAGGTGTTATCCTAAATCGCTCTCTTTGCCTAGTAAGCCCTGTGCTCTTGGTAAACACTATCCAGATGCTACAGAAGTCCCCCAGGAGTAGCAATTACAATTATGCACTAATTAACACCCTGCTTTCTTTTCTTTTTTTGGCGGAGCAGCAACCCTCACGCGGAAGGAGGCACCCAAAGCTCTGAACGCACCGTGGCCTCAGGACTCCAATTAAACTTCCCACAAAGAACCACCTGATGATTCAACCAACTTCCACAATTAAGAGATGAACTTTGAGTTATCACTGATCCATACCAGCAATTATGTTTTACAAGCCTGGGGACTTGAATTATGGAGTTTCTTCCCTAGGGGCACTGCTAATATGGCAGATCTCCAGCGTGCCTCATTGCAATTTCACCAGTGAGACTCAGTTTGCTGCAGGCACAGTTTAGTCAAAGTTTTAGGTTGCTGCTCTAAAAACAATGGTTTGGACTTTCTTCCAAACCAAGGTAAGTGCCGGATATAAGGAGCTGTTAATTCTAAGCACTGGAGTGAAAGTTCCCTATTTCAAGGGAAAGGAGTCCCAATCCGGTGGCTTTAGGAGCCAAACATTACTGCGCAAAGTCCACCTGAATGTATACACACAGCTGGCATTTGTGGGTCCACCGGTCCACCAACCTGTCAAATATTCCCAGTTGTCTAGCCAATTATCAACTCTTTACACAGCCAAATATTTCACAAAGTCACAGGACAGATAGATGCTGGTCTGCCACTTACTTTGCTTTAATTTTCTCTTTATGCCTATTTTAATTTCAAGAAAATTAAAATCTTGTAACTGCAGGCTGACCCTGTGTATCAGGATAAAAAGCAGAGTGAATTTTTTCAGAGGGCCATGAATTTTTTAGCATTTATAGGGACTTTTGCTATCATGATAAACATCAACCATAATTCATTACCATTTTTCTTCAACAAAAAGGATTCCCAAGAAGGCCAGCCGGGGCAACAAAATTGGGGCAGCAAGACACATTCTTACTGATACAGTGCATTTCACATCCCAGTGCTCCTCTGTGAGGGCGCGATGGGATCTATTGGCCATCCCTGGGTTTGAAGGAACCTCAAATCATCACCCTCTATCATCCACCCAGGCTTTGGTGGCCTGACCTGGCCTTGCACCAAGCCACTCATTTAAATGCCTATAATGCACCTGAGTGAAGCTAAAGGGAAATGAAAAGGGTGGCTGGACCCATCTGCCCAGCTCTGTCTGGAATGCTGGTCGAGAAAAATCTTCTTAAGACAGGTCGGGCCAGTGGTCCGAGGAGGGCAGCTTCTGGCACCAGGCAGCCTCCCAGGGCTTTCTCCAAGGGGAAGCACCCGCAAGCAGATTTTGCCTTTCCCATTACCTGAATCTGAGTCCCGGAAGAACATCTTGTCCCCTTTTCCGGGATGAAAGGAAAGGTCAAGTCTGGGAATCAGAAGCCCCTCTTGGAACAAGGAGAAAGAACAATGGAATTGTTATTCAGACAATTCAGGTCTAAACAATGTAGATTGCTCTGGTTTACTGCCAGTTTTTCAAGGGACAATTTCATGGAACTTTCAACATTTCCCCCCTCTTAAAAAAACAACAACTAAGCACTTGAGAAAAACAAGACAAAATTAAATAGGCCACAACACAAAATTGATCTAGTCATGTTCATAAGCATTAAACTGGGACAGTGGATTTAAAAGACATATTATATAAATGGAAATGCACGCATACAAGCAATATACACATCACACACACGCGCGCGTGCGCGCGACATGATCTGACAAGAGCAGTGTGGCCAAAATGCCAGCATGTTTGTTTATTTATTTATTCATTCATTTTATATGCTGCCCCATGCTAGCCATAAGTTCTCTGGGTGACTCACGTCATAATAAAATTCATACATTATAAAGCAGCATAAAACTATACAATGTACAACATAGCAACTGCCAGTTACGAAAGACCAATAACAATAAAATCCATAAGTAAACACCCAGAATTAAATAAAATAGGAATAGCAAAGCAATAAATAGAATATATATTATAGAAAAACTCCAAAAATCAAATTTGAATCAATTGAAATTAGGTTATATCAGTATCTAGCTTTAAAACTTATTGAAAGCACCATATAATAGCATGAATAATTAAAACCAAGATCAAAAATCAAAAATTCACCTCTTAAAATAACTATGGAACAAATACATCTGAAGTTGGAGCCTAAAGGCCAGCAGGGCAGGTGCCTCCCGTTTCAGCCTAAAGGTCCAAGAAGCTAAGCCTTGGGGGGCATTGAAGCCTTTTGGAACAGGGGAGAAAAGTGCAAAATCCAAACCTCAGTGGTTGGGGAAGGCAGGTGAGAACCGGGGAAGGGAGCACTCCTCTCCGGGAAGGCTAGATCATGTTCCCATTTGGGCTGGATTTGGTAACCTACCCAAGGACGGTTCGTTCCCACAGGTCTCCTCTTTGACTTGCCAGAACACGGTCCCTTGGCTCGGATGCGCTGAAGCTTGCTCTTCCTTCCGGAAAGAGGTCACCTTCTCCTCGAAGCTCAGCAGCCCCTGGAATAGACACACACCCCTCACCTGCTTTCACTGCCTAGAGAGTATTTAAAGATTCGGGCACACTTTAACTCAGGACTAAGGTGAAGCAAGAACCCTAAACAACAATCACTGAAAACTGGGCCAGAGGGTTGCCGTGATTGCTAAGCGGAGCTGGCCAAGGTACTCTGCACATGCTCCAGTGTACTCTGGCTCTTTTGTTAGCTTTGCTCAGCTTGCCTCCAAGCAAAGCAACGTCCCACATACCTCAGTCAGGCCAGCTTCGGCCATTTCCTGTCGCTCGGGGGGAAGTGACAAACAGGTCCGGCTTGGGAACGCTGCTCCACTGGCTGCGGGGACAGAAGGGAAGAAAGCACGGCTGTGGGAGCGCACGGGCAGAAAGAACGGCGTAGCAGGGGACGGGGATGGACCTGAAGGGACTGCCTGCACTGCAGCTCTTCTCCCAAGTTGCTTTTCCACAAGACTTTATTGTTCCATATCTCCGAGTTCACCCGGAGCGAGGCCTCTTTGACACCCTGTAGACTTCCTCCTCTGTATTCCCCTTTCGTGTACACAATCCCTGCGGGCGGAGCACCGCGAAGACCAGTCCTTCGGCAATCCTTTGGCAACTCCATTTCCTGCCTTTGCTCCCCCTGTGTCAGGCAGGCCGCTCAGCTCATGCTGTGAGACACGTTCCAGCCCCCGTCTCCTCCTCTTGGTAGACTGGGGCTCCCATCAGCCCCGGCTGCCAACTCAACCTCCTGTTTTGCTATCTCTTCATTCCCACAGGCTGGTTGGACATCACGCTCATCATACCGGTGTGAGAGCCAGTGTGGTGCAGTGGTTAAGAGCATGGGACTGGGACTCAGGCAATCCGGGTTCGAGTCCCCGCTCGGCCATGGAGCCAACTGGGTGACTTTGGGCCTGTCACAGACTCTCAGCCCAACCTACCTCACAGGGTTGTTGTTGTGGGGATAAGATGGAGGAGGAGAATGATGTAAAGCTGCCTTGAGCCCTTTGTAGGAAAAAGGCAGGATATAAATCACAATATAAATAAAATAAATATAAAATACTGGACTGGCAACTCTTCCACTCATTCCCCAGACATTTCCTGACCCTGGTCTGATTCTGGGGCTTGCTGAGACTCCCCAACTTTCTCGTCTTCATTGTCAGAGCTCATCAAAACTATACTCTGGCATGTACAAGAGGGACGCTGCCAACCAGAGTGGGCGTAATTGGGCTAGACAGACAGATGCTCCAATCATATAGTTGAAGGGCTGTCAAAAATCAGCAGTCCCCAACACGGCACCTCCAATGGCACCCACAAAACTCTCTACAGCCTCCCCTCTTCAGGAAAGGTTATTAATAAAAACCTTGGGAAATGTTTCAGTATTTATTATATTTATAGTCCACCTTCTTTTCTTTCAAGGAATTCAAGGCAGCTTACATAATTCTCTTCCTCCGCTCAGTCCTATTACCCAATGAGCTTCATGGCCACACAAGGACTCGAGCCCAGACCTCCTGGATCTTCACGTCACCACCCTGCCACATTCCCGTCCTTTCTTTCTCCCCTCGTACCCTCGCTGGTGGCCCCACCTGCTCCTTGGGACACCCAAAGAACTCCGTCTCTGAGGTTGGTCTTACAAGCTCGGAGCCACAGGTCACATGCTGGCCAAGCAGATGAAGGGCAGACATGCCAAGTTCAGAGTCCCAGCTCTGACCTTGGACTCTTTCCAAGGCTGGAACTGGGAGTCCAGATTATGCAATAAGCCCATCGAGACACCCTCTTGAGGCCACAAGATCATTCCCTAAATAAATAAGACATGACCATTGCACACGGCTGCTGCAGACTCTTGTGAATTGCACAAGTCTGAACAGATCACTGATGCCCGGGAAGATCAGCCCACCAACTTCTTCTTTGCCTACCCCATAAAAATTCACCCCATAAGCATGAACGAAATATAAACCCTCACCCAGCAAATTCATGTCTCCGTCACCTTTGTGTGTCACATCCGTGTAGACGTGTCTCTGATGGATGTCCTTGCCCTCTAGGGAACTCCCGATCACCTGCTGCAACGGCACCTGAAATAACAAAGAGGGTCCAGTTCAGAGTGGGGCCGGACATTTTGTTTCACAACCTAGAACCAGGGACAAGCGGCAGGCAAATGTGTTGAACTTCAGTTCCCAGCATTCCTGACCATTGGCTGTGCTGGCAGGGGCTTCTGGGAGCTGAAGTCCAGAACATGTGGCGAGCTACCTTCTGTGCAAGAGGCTTTCTGGTGCGGTGGTTAGAGTGCTGGACTTGGTTTCAGAAGATCCTTGTTCAAATCAGGCACGCTCAGCTCTGACCAGTCATACCCCCTCAGTCTGGCCTACCTCACAGGGTTGTTGTGAGGCTAAAATGGACAGGAGGAGGATCAGGTACGCTTAGATTACGTGGAAGAGGAAAACAGGTGGGATATGAATGGAATGTGCTAATAAAGGGAATGCTTCTTTCTGTCAGTATTTCCTTCTTGCACCTCCTCCATGGAGGTGATAGCCACTTCAGTACTCCCCTTCCTGCTCCCTTACAACATTCACATGACAGCCCTGTGAGGTAGGCTGAGAGGTAGTAGTCACTGGCCCAAGGCTGAGCAGGTATTGAAACAGGTATTGACCCATCCAAGTTCAGCAGTAGAACCGCCCCTCCAGCCTTCCTAGTCTGGTGTCTTCTGGATCTTTTAAACTGCAGCTCAACATTCCTGACCACTGGCCATATTGCCTGGGGCTGATGGGAGTTGGGCATCAGGTTGGGGAAAGCAAATTTCAGGATTCTTGAAATGGCTATACCCACTAATTCCACACCTTTCCTCTACCATCTTTGGTGGTTCCCCAGCTTTTGTCCTGGGGTCCCCCATTCCAGAATATCCAGTGACACTCGGGGTTTTAAGCTAAAACTAGGGATGGTATTTTGGCTTTTGGCCATATAAACACCACTGGAATGTGGCCCCAACTCCCCGAGCTTCTCTCGCACAACATCCGCCAGAGCCTTGCATGACGTCTCGTGTACGACATCTTACACAGGTGCTCAGGGCCTGCAGGAGCACCAGGCACTGTGGGAGATGCAGTTCCCATGATGCATCAGGAAAATGCAACTGAGACGAATCCCAGGGAACAGTTCAGATTAAAACCTTCCTCAAAGACAACCAGCAGTTCTCAAATGAAACATTTCCTTAGGAGAGAAAGGTGCTTGCAGTTCTGACCTGCCACTTCCATGCCTCAGCCTTCTGGCGACTGAACAGGAAGTCTTCCACCAGGGCCACGGCTTGGGTGCAGTTTTCCGGTCCCCCTTCCCTGGCCCAGCTCTGCAGGTCATGAGGCAAGATGGCCAGGAACTGCTCCAGGATCAGCAGCTCCAGGATCTGCTCCTTTGTTCGCCTCTCCGGCCTTAACCACTGATGGCAAAGCTCCCGGAGTTGGCTGCAAACCTTTCGGGGGTCTTCGACATCCGGGTAGCGATACTGCCTGAAGTGCTGCCGCAGTGCCTCAATTCTCAGGGCGTCCTCCCGCAAGATGGCGGCTTTCACTTTCCCATAATTTCCCCGGTCCCTGACTTCCAGCCTGCTCAAGGCCTGTTCAACATCCTGGCTGAGTGCCGGCAGGAGCCGGCCCACCCACTCCTCGCTCGGCCACTGACAGGCCTCAGCAATCTGCTCGAAAGAGGAAAGGAAGGCTCTGACGTTGTCACACGGGGGCGTTTCCATCAAGAATACGTGCCCCCATTCCCTCTGCGGAGAATCGGGTGCCCTTGGAAGCGGCAGACACAGGCCTTCTCCAGGGTGCTGCAGCGCTTTGCGCGGTTCCTCGCCGGCCACTCGCCATGCTGGCTGCTGTGACAGGCTTTCGGTGCGCCCTGCAGAGGTGGCGTCCTTGGACATATCCAGCCCCCCCTCCAGTTCGGGGCCGGTGGGAAGGGCAGCCTCCATTTTCACCCCCAAGTACGTTCACAAGCAGGAACCACACAACGGGATGGTCCCGGATGGACCCACAGGGTTTTACCGTGCTGCTTTTGCAAGGAGCACTTGGGGAGACCGAAACTCTGCCCTCTTGGTCCACACGTTGGTTGAGTCCAAACAGCTGACGCTGCTCCAGTCTGGAGGGGCTTCAGTCTGTGATCTGAGCAGGGCTGGATTCCCAGATGGACAGGAAGATGGACTTCTCTCTGTATGAAACATACGCGGGATAGTCAATAAGAATACTAATTTAAAATTATTCAGGGTGGTTTGCTGGAAGCTAGTGTCACGCGGTTTTGAGAGTGCTGGACCTGGGAGATGGGAGATCCATGTTCGGGTCCTCACTCAGCCATGAAGCTCCCTGGGTGCTTTGGGCCTGTCCTGGACTCTCAACCTACCTCACAGGGTTGTTGTTGTGGAGATAAAATGGAGCTATGTAAGCTCTCTTGGGTGCCTCAGAAGAGGAAGCAAGGCAGGAAATAAATGCATTGTAATAATAGTAATAGTAATAATAATAATAATTTTCAGGCCAATTCTATGGGTAGGACTCCCTCAAGGCAAAGAAGCTTCTGCTAACTGACAGTATAAACATGTAATAAATACTATTCAAAATTATGCAAAATCCAGTAGGCAAGCAATAAATGTTTGATTAAAACAAAAAAATGGAAAATCCTGCAGCCCTCATAATATGGTGTAATTCCCAAACACTAAGGGAAAAATGGAAAATACATTACAGTTCACGAAAATGACAACTCATATACAGAACTGCACCGCAACTACTGTGGTAAACCAGCTAGAGAGCTTCAGCTATGGTGCAGTATAGACATTAAACAGTAATAACAAAACTATGACGGTGTACGTGTTCTGGAACTCCAGAAACCAAAACAAAGTCCCCACCCGGGTTGTAAAGGAGCTCTGTTCCTGAAATCCTATTTAAGTCGATTTTGTGTATAAGTCAGGTCACGTAGATAAAAATAATATAAAACACGTAAGAAACACTTCTATTTACACTGAAACATTTTAAACACAATACAGCAGTTTAATAATCATAATACAGTTATAATAAAGTAACTACAGGTACCAAAGGGAAAGAAAGAGAGTCTGTATGTATGTGTGCAGGTATACACTACAGTTGTTAAGATGGAAAGATAGGGAAAAGAATGAAAAGATTATTAAAAGGTAATGCTTCTTGAGCTAACAGTGAGCCTAGCATTAACTGGGTGATGGTGGAGATGGAACTGGCGTTGAAGAGGATGGACCCCAGAGCATGAACAACTACTGTAGTTCCACTGCTGCTGTGGAACCAGTTCTGACTTTGCCTCTTGCGGCTTTTCTCATCCCTTTCCTTCTTTCCTTCCTCTCCTCACCACATGCTTGCTGCCCGCGGGTGTCCACTTGCCCCTGAAGGGTGAGGTGGGACTTCCAGATTTGCTTGTTCATAAGTAGGGGTTGTTCTTAACTTGGACGTTTGTAACTGGGGTACTGGGTGCACTTAAAATAAAAGAAGGAACCATGCTGGAGATGGTGGTGGCATTGTCTGCCCCCTCATCATGACTGGGGACAGTCTGGTACAATCATGCTTGTTAATGATTACTGCGGAAGATGGAGGGTTGGACTGAGGGACAGCAAATGAGGATTTACTCAGAAGTAGACCCCACAAAGTTTAAGATGCAGGATGAGCTGGACTATGCCTTCCATCATCTCTCCAATCCACATGACAGCGGGAGGCCAAATAACTACTTACAAGGAACAGTCCTCCATCTGAAGGACTGCTGAAGGACACTTCGGTGTGAGGGCCCCTCTGTTTGATAGAGGGTCCAGCCCAAGCACGGTTTACAGAAAAAGTAAGACAGGAGGGACAAACAGGGGCAATGAATTCACCTGAGCAGGTACTAAGGTTCTTTCTAAGAGCAACCTTGGACCAGACTAGAGGTCCATTCAGTCCCACCTGGGCCAATCAGCTGCCCCTGGGAATCCACTCCTGCCCATGCTCCCCAGCAACTGGTGCACACAGGCACACTGCCTCTGATACTGGAGAAAGCTGACAGCGCTAGCGGCCGAAGGTAGCTGTCTCCTCCAGGAATGTGCCCAGTCCCCTTCTAAAGCCGTCCAAATTGGTGGCTGTCGTGACATCTTGTGGAAGTAGATTCCACCATTTCACTGTGTGGATGAAGAAGACCTTGCTTTTCCCTGTCCCGAACCAGCATACTTCCTGGGGTGACCCCGTTGGGTTCTAGTATTATGGGCCAGGAAGAAAAATGTTTCCTCCCCACAGCAAGAGTAATTCTGGCCCCCTTGGCATGCCTCCCCTGGCAGTGATGGGCAAGCAGCCAGCTAGCCAGGGAAGGCTGGTCTTCCAGCCACAGGCTTCTAATGATTTTGGGAGGGGAGGCTGGTTCATCCATCGCAGCCAACGCAGGAGTGCCTTGTGGCGCCTTCAGCTCCCTTCTCCGACCCGGTGCCCTCCAGAGGTTGGGGGACTACAGCTCCCAGCAGGCCCCAGCCTGGTTCTCGGAGACCCCACACCTCTGGAGGGCATGAGACTGGAGAAGAGTGCCTTCAAGGCTCACCATTTTAAGGGGCCAGCAAAACTTCCAGTACAGGCTCCTCCAAGACTACCTCCTCCTGGGTTTGTTTATTCCCATTCTCTCATGTAGACCGGATCCTGCCCTACTCCATCACTAAGTTGTGAGTACTGAAGATCTACCAAGGAGTAGCACAATCAAGCACTCCAACTTCCCTGGAGAGCAGAGAGTCAC
Source organism: Varanus komodoensis (assembly GCF_004798865.1). Classification (NCBI taxonomy): domain Eukaryota; kingdom Metazoa; phylum Chordata; class Lepidosauria; order Squamata; family Varanidae; genus Varanus; species Varanus komodoensis. The sequence continues at coordinate 229,556 of NW_025336429.1, forward strand.
CTGGAGGAAAAACAGATCAGATTTACTGAAGGGATCTCTTCGGTTGTGAACCAAACTAACCCTCTCCTTTCCTTCCGGGGAAAGGGACCCTGAAACTAGCTGCACGGACCCCACATCCTTTACGGTGCGCGGGTCCTTTCTCCCCTTGCTGGCCTCATTTCCTGGCTCTCCATCTTACACAAAGGCTTGCAACTAAAAATTAAAAGCGGCACCAACTCACCTCTCCTGCGGCCATTCAAAAGCAAAATTCTCTCCAAGGGAGGAAGAAAAGATGGAAAGGGGACATCTCCACCCCTTTCGTAAATTCCTCCAGAAGCCAGAGGGTTAACCCCTTCAAGTGTTTCAGAAAAATAAACCCCTTGGAAACCGCGACCATGTTTGGAGAGAAAAAAAATAAATAAAGGGTCCCATCATGCGCCCTAATTCTCATCACACTGTGATTTTATTATTATTTTTTCCTGGCATGAAGATGAGCTGAAGGGAGAAAGGTGACGTTTTCCCGTTTCGCTTCTCTGTTTCAGGCTGCTGTTAAAAGGCACAGGAACACAGACTAAGGGAAAGTTGGCATCCCCTGGGATCCAGGAGGCAAAAGAGGATACTGGATTGCAAAAGGAAGTTGACCAGGGTCAGAATTGCTCCAGCTTTGATATTTTTGGAAGGTTTTCACTTACCTTCGCTGTCTAACCGATGCTACTTGTTGAAGGGAGGGTAAAAATTGTACCAGGTGTAATTCCCTAACAGCCCTTTGTCTTTCTTCCAAGAGGATATCCTACTTTACTGCTTTCTGATTTTATACTCTGTTTTATTCTTATTAATATGTTTTACTGGTTTTATCTTGTGATTGATTAAATTTGAATGGCTGCATATGTTTTTAAATTTGTAATAAATTGTAAACCAGCCTGAGAGCCATTGTCTAAATTGGAACAGTACAAAAAATCTCAAATTAATAAATAAAGCATGTTGTGGAAAAACAGTGAATCTGGTTGGAGAAATCTTACTGTTTATCAAATAAATATTTGAGAGTTCTGACTATTGTAATAAAGAGCCAAAGAAATGTAACAAATGAATATCTCCATGATTGGGAAGCATGCAATACAGACTAGTCCAAAACTTATCTGGGGACACTTGGAGCTTTAAAGGCTGAATTCCTCTTCAAACTTTATTGTAAACAGAGAACTGGTAGCTATTTCAGCATTCTGGATCTTGGTCCGTAGTTTTGTTCTCTCTCATTTCTTTTGAAGAAATCAAAAGAGGATGGATGTTTGTCCTGATAATATGAGGACAAACATCCATCCTCTTTTTATTTCTCCAAAAGAAATAAAATGCTGTTTAAAAATTCTATTTGATTTTCTTTTGTGTTTGATAAGCACAGAACTGACCATAAGCTATCCTTTGTTACTGCTGAGAAGAAAGTTTGATTGCATTCTATGGAGCTGATTCCCAGATAAGAATGGAGCCTAAGGGTGCGATTCTATGGAAAGTTTTGAGAGAAAAAAGTTCCCAGGACTGCAGCAGGCAGTGAGTTGTACACCCTTTTGTTATGTCAACATGCAAGGATTGCATAGTAAACACATTATTTTTTAAAGTCCTATGCAACTCAAATTAGGAACAAAAAATAAAGACGTGGTGCCGAATTTGGCGTGCCTTCCCTCCACCCTTACAAACTGGTGCAGTTCTTCCCATGCTGGCTGAGGCTTGGAAGTCACAAAGACAGGTTTGAAGCAGGCAGGGGAGAGGAAGAGAGAGGTTTTTGTGGGTTGTAAAGAAACCCGTTGGTGCCTCAGCCCTTCCGTGCAAGCAGAGTGAAAACATATAGACAACTGCAATTGGACATCTAAGAGTTTTGGACAGCAAAGGAAGCATGGAGACAATTCTTACCTCCCCACAGCTCTGACTCTCCTTCAGATGCATGTAATCCTCCAAGTTCAGAGGGTTATGAGTGGCCACATTGAATGGCATCGCCTGTACATTATACCTCTCTCTGATTCTTCCCTCTGCAACCATTGCTTTCAAAGGAGGAGAGATCTAGCTTTTTTCACTTCTGTGCAGCAAGGAACACATACTAAAATGTCCTCTTCTTTCTCCAAAATTATGGAAGGTCCATCTTGTCATCAACCTCTTCCAACCAACCCAGCCAAGAAAATCATGACCTGGTACCTTTTTCTGCCCCTCATCAAATGGAGTTAAAAGTACATACTGTTAGGGGTCAGGTGCTCAAGAAGGCAGAATAACCAAATTAGGGTTTTATTTAGTTAAAACTTTTGTACCCCACCCACCACTGGTGTCTCAGGACAGCTTACAATAAGAAACAAATAAAATAACAAAACAGACACAGCATCCAGCAGTCAAGATGAGAAAACCCAGTTAAAACCATCTGAACATTTAAATAATGGGGAAATTAAAAGGTTTAATTTAATGATGCCAAAAAGAAAAATTGAGTGAGGCTTTCTGGGGAGCACATTCCATAACTGGGGTGCCACTGCAGAGAACTCCCTTCTCTGGGTAGCCACCTTCCTGATCTCTTTCAAGGAGGGCTCCTGGAGCAGGACGTCCACCTCAGATCTGAAGGGGTGGGAGAATACATAGGGAAGAAGGTGCTTCTTCAGGTACCCAAGCCATTTAGGGCTTTATAAGTCATTATCAGCATCTTAAATTGCCATCATTTGTCAAAGGCACCTTCCTAGTGCCTTTAATGTGACCCCAAAGGCAGAATTAGGCTGGGCCTGATATTGACATAAACAAACTAGGCAACATTTCCCCTGCCAAAACACCAAGCAGTGTGATAGCATGTTTTCAAAACAGGAGCAAAGTCAGTCTGAATAACAGGAGCTCTGACCCAAATAATAAATATATCTGACAAGTTGCCTACCCTTGACCTACGTTTCTAAGCTAGCACCCTCCAGTATGTCAGACTATAGCTCCCATCATCCTCAACTGGCATAACAGAGTTGATGGGAGCTGTACTCCATTTCTGCAGGGCACCAGGTTTTGGAAGGCTGTGTAGATCTTTCTTCCTATAGTGTCCTTATGAGACACATCCATTATTATGATTTTTATACTGATAATTTTAATTTTATATTTGTAAATCAATGTATTTTTTGTATTTTTGTATTTAATGGTAATTTATTATGTACTATTGTTTTTCAATGTATTTTATCATGTTGTAAGCCGCCCCGAGGTTTTGGCAAGGGGCGGCATAGAAATGTTATAATAATAATAATAATAATAATAATAATAATAAATACATATAATGTATATGTATGTGCATATTTATTTATTTAAAACATTTCTATGCCGCCCCATTTGCCGAAGCCTCGGGGCGGCTCACAACATAAAATTAAAATATAATACATTCAAATATACAACAAAATTAACAATATAAAATATTGTTTATATTTGATCCATACACCTTTGTATACCTTACACGTGCCTTTGGGCGTGCAAGAGCTACTTCTGAGTAAACACATGCAGCTTTGCATGACTGCGAATTGGAGCCCTCGTTCCCTGCGCACACTCAGAGGTTCAAACCACCAGTTCAGGTTCATCACTCCTGCTGTTGAAGAACACTTCCTGCTGCTGCTGCTATTATTATTACTAATAACAATAATAATTTTATTTCTACAATACCCTACAGGCAAGACTGGCATGCCTGGGACCTACTTTTAGGCCTCCACATTTTTTGTTGCCTTTTAAACTGTAGTTTGAACTAGAGACATTTAGCAGATTAAGTTTCTTCTTTTTTCCCCATGCTGTGTTCATACTCCAAAACCCCGAAAGCATCCTAGATTTAAGGCAGAGGAAAGCTGGGTTTTTTGCTTTTAAGGGCAACTTTTGACAAGAAGGACTTGCTCATTTTGAGCTGTATCGCAACTAGAACTTAACATCCTTACTGGATCAGGCCAAGGGTCCTTCTAGTCCTGGATTCTGTTCATCCAGCTGCTACAAGAAACCCTAAGTAGAACACGAGCATAACAACATTCTCCTGACCCTAGGAAGTAGCATTTCACAATGAGGACTAGTAGCCCTTGATAGCATTCTCCTCCCTGAACTTGTCCAGTCCCCTTTGAAAGCCACCCAAATTGGTGGCCACCATTACATCTTGTGAAAGTGAGTTCCATGGTTTATCTCTGTACAGTGTGAACAAGTCCTTTTTTTAATCCCTCCTGAATCTTCCACCAACCCAGCCTCATGGGATGACCCATTTAGGTTCTAGTGTGGTGAACAATATTTATTTGCTTTCTCCACATCATGCAGAATTTTGCACACTTCTGTCATGACTCTCCTTACTCACCTTTTTTCTAAGCTAAACAAGCCCAGTTGTTGCAACCTTTCCTCGTTGGGGAATCGCTCCAACCTGTTGATCATCTCAGTCGCCCTTTTCTGCATTTTCCCCACCTCTACAAAATATCCCTTTTTGTGACCAGAACCGTGTCCACTATTTTCAGTGCACTATCACTATAGTTTTGTCTGAGATTGGCAACTTTAGTATCAGATCCGTTCCTAACACAGACGTTGCCTTTCTGATAACAGCTGCGCACTGGGTTGACATCTTCGTCAGGGTGTCCAACCCAAAGACCTCTTTCTTGGGCAGCCCTGGTGAACACCCGTGTTTCAGGAAGCGTTCACAAGCAAGAGATGCTCGCTGGAAATGCTCGTCTAATGCTCGGCCAAGAAAGAAAGAAATTGGCGTCAATCCGATTTGCTTTGTTCTTATTCGCTGCCCGGCACGGCTTTCTTCTCGGCTGCTATTCCTGGCCAGCAGAGGGCCCTGGCTACGCGCTGAGGGAAGGCAGAAGCCGTCTCTCTTGCATTTGCGGGCTCGGTGTAACAACGGCAGTCACGCTTCTTTCGACACCATATTCCGTATCCGGGCACTGCCCATGTGAACGGTGAGTGCAAGGTCCATGACCGGCCCCATCCTAACAGAGGGATGCGAACGAGCTAGGAAAAGTCCTGATTTCTTACTCGGGGGAAGTCACCTGCGCAGCAAGAGCTTAATCCGGTTTCAGACCGGATTGTGATTTGTGATTCCCCTTCGCTCCTGAAAGAGACAAAACTCCAGGACAGGAAGCGGGTTGTGTGTATGTGTGCTTTAAGACTGCAGCACCCGGTAATGAAGAATAAAAGAAAGCCCCGCTTTGGTGGTCTCTTTAAAGGCTTATTGTTCCGAAAAGTGGTTTCCAAGCCAGGCGTTCGCTTAGAGCAGTTGCATGCACCAGGCGTCGTTGCAAGGAATGCTGGGAAATGTAGTCTTGGGGTGACAGGAGACTTTCCAAAGCGGGATCCTTTCCTGGTAGGCAGAACTACATCTCCCAGGGTTCCATGTTAGGGGAAGCCCGTGGGTGTCTAACCGGTTTAAGTTTGCAATATAGACATTCCTCCTAAAGACCCAAGGATTATTAGAGGCTGGACTTACGAGCTGCCTTGAAAGATTACATTTTTGCCTCCCGATCTCCCACACACTCCACCTTCTGATTATTTTTTTAAAGAAAACCTTTCTTTGAGGAAAGAACCTCCTGCCTGGAAATCTCGTTCAGAGGTAAAGGGTGGGAAGGACGGCACTCTGCACATGCTTAGAGGCATTTTCGAACCTTGGTTGCCGCCCCAGGCATTCTTCTTTCCTTTTTGTCCAAGATGGGTGGAGGAGGGAGGAATCGTTCTGCGTGATCATGGGGGGAGGGGCGGTGGTGCCCTTTGCACATGCTCGGAAGGTTTGCCGTCTTAAGTGTTGCATCACCCTTTGCCTCGTGAAAGGCCTTCACTTCGCCTCAGCCTCCAGATGGGCTTGGGGGAAAGGCTTCGCTTCAGCATTCGCGTGTTGATGCAGGAGGAATACTTTTTGCACATGCTCAAAAGCTTCGCTTTTTTAATTTCCTGTCGCTCCACCCGTTCCTTCCTTGGCTGTGCTTTCTTCTTTTTCTGAAGGCTGAGACGTGCTGCTTTCGCTTTCTGGGGAGGGGGATTGCACTCTGTGTGTGTTCAGAGGCACTCTTTCCTTCTCAAAATAGCCCATGTTGAGGAGCTGTGGCCTAGCGCTTCAGGTAGGAACCCTTCTCAGATTTCAACCCTGGCTGATACAGATTGAGCCTTGCGTGGGAAGATGGAGAGAACAACCCTGCTTTCTCCCCGTTTTTTAAAGCTTTTAATTATAGCCTAACCAAGCAAAACTTCACACATCTCCCACACTATTTCTCCACCTCAGTGAGAGGATTACATTGCTGCCTTTTCCCTTTCTTTCCTCTTAATCCCTTTCTACTAAAACCTCTCTTGTTTTCTTCCACCTCCTGCCATCCCTTCTCTCCCAGCCAGATCACAGTATTTTCTCAGAGACTGTCACACCTGGATCATGGAAACTGGGCTTGAAAAGGCTGGAGAAGAGAAAATACAGGTAGGACCCATTTTATGGGTGGAGAAGTAGAGGGCTAGTGGATGGTGGAGGAAGGATTTCAGAGACCTGCAACTACAGCAAAGAGAATCTCCCATTTACTCTGTACCTGAAAAAATAATGATCATGCAGGCAGGGAGCAGAAAAAGTCCGAGGTGGAAATTCCTACTGTGCCCATTTTAAAGGAAGGAAAAGAAGGATTTTGGGTGGTAGAACTTGGACAGCTGCAATAAGAAGAGGTGGAGAAGATGTCGCTATGGCCAAGCCTAAACTGTTCCTCGGTGTTAGATTATCTACAACTCGCAACATTCTTAGAGCTGGTGTGTTGCAATGATTAAGGGTAAGGGACTAGGAACTGGGGAGTCCTGGGTTCAAATCCCCACTTGAAGCTCATTGACTTTCAGCCTAGCCCGCCCTACAGGGTTGTTGTGAGGATAAACATGGAGAGCAGAGAATCCTGTCTGCTATTTGCCTGGAGTACCTCAGAGGGAAAGATGAGACCTAAATATAACAAACAACCATTTCTAGGGGGCACAAGGCTGGGAAAGACCAAGCCTTGTGGTGCTTTTGTGTTGAGACCAGAAGCTGTGTTGGGTGGAGATGGCGATATTTGTGGTTCATGAGAGCAGATACATTACTGGAGCAGTAATGAGTTTTGATCTCTCTCCCATGTTTACCATCTCTCTGGGTGGTTTAGAAAAATTAAAAAGCATTAAAATACATTATTTGTTGTTCAGTCGCAAAGTCATGCCCAGCTCTTTGCAACCCCATGGACAACATTCCTCCAGGTTCTCCGCCATCCCCCAGAGTCCACCCAACCCCACACCCTCCTCTCCAGTGACCCCATCCAGCCACCTCAACCTCTGCCATCCCCTTCTCCTTTTAATTTATTTATTTATTTATTTATTTTTTCGATTTATATCCTGCCTTTTTCCTACAAAGGGCTCAAGGCAGCTTACATTATCTCTCCTCCTCCATCTTATCCCCTGTGAGGTAGGTTGGGCTGAGAGACTGTGACTGGCCCAAAGTCACCCAGTTGGCTCCATGGCCAAGCGGGGACTTGAACCCAGATCCTCTGAGTCCCAGTCCCATGCTCTTAACCACTACACTACACTGGCTCTCTTTTGCCTTCAGTCGTTCCAGCATCAGGGTAAAATACATTATATATAGCATTAAAAACCATTTACATATAGACTGACACGTGTGCGCCTGCACGCAAATACACATACATCAAAAGGGTTGGTGGAGGATAGGGCTATCAATGCTACTAGTCCTCATGTGTTACCTCCAGTATCAGAGGCAGGGTGCCTGTGTAGGCCAGTTGCTGGGGAACTTGGGCAGCAGGATGCCGTTGTCCTCGGTCCTGCTTGTGGCCTTCCCAGCTGGTTGGCCACTGTGTGAACAGAACGGGATTGCGCAGATCCTCCCTCTGATCCATCAGGGCTCTTCTTCACGTGCTTGCTTTAAACAATCAGCAGTAAGGATAAGAAAATGGGCCGGTGGTGTGACTTAAGGCAAGGCAGCTTCTGTGAATTTCCGTGTGTGCATCCAGAGGCTGGGTGGACGAAGAATGTGGCGCGGTCTGAGCCACCTTTGTGTGGATGCCGCAGCAACTGGCCTAGAGGTATCACACAGTGGGAAATTACAGTCCTGAAAGGGACCTCAGAGGCCATGTGGCTCAGTACAGGATCGATGCTGCAGCTACGAATTTGGCAGTCTTCCCAACTTGCCCTCTGCGTGCTTCGGACTGCAGCTCCTGGCTGTTCCAACCCTCAACCATTCTGCCTCCTGACGCTCGTTCCTCTGCGGAAGAGCTGCTGCTGTTAAGAGAATGTTTTAACCGAAATTGAAGTGCCCTCTGAAGCCATGGGAAACTAGTGAAGTGTAGCCGTTAGAGGATCAAGGCAAAAACAGCGAGACCCGGGTTCAAATCCTGCTCGGCCATGAATCTTGCTGAATGACTTTGGCCCAGACACCAGCTCTCAGCGTAATTTATCTCAAGGGTTGTTCTGAGGGTATCTTCTCCTCTGAGCTCATTATTGATGGAATGTTGGGATTAAAACGGAATAACACCCATTACCAACTTTCCCCCCTTGCGTTTAAGAGGCAGGAGTTCAACAGCTGAGTCAGCATACAGGTGCAGGGCTCAGAAAAAATTCTTTCTGTGTTTTGAAGGACATTGATTAAAGGTACAAAAATGACAAATCTGAGCTTTTTTATTTATTTTTCAATTTATAGACTGCAACTTACAGCCCTCATTAGGGCTGTCTAGGTGGCACACATTGCATTAAAATCAACAATAAAATGACAGATTTTATTGAAAATGAAACTGTCCCGAGACGCTAGTAATGGGACAATGTATAAAAGCTTTAAATAAATAAATAAATCTCCGATTAAAACTAGTTATTAAAATACCTAGAAAATAGAACAGTCTTTGGCACTGAAATGCTAGTAACGAAGGCCTCCAGGCTCCAGTAATGAAGGCTCTTTGGGCAGCCTTCTTCAGAGTTGTGGAGCAACCACCAAAAAGGCCCTCCTCCTGTTTGACATCCTCCTCACCTCTTTGGGGAATGACTCTTTAAGAACAGCCTCTGATTCAGATCTCAAGGAACGGGCAGATACACATGGGAGAAGGTCGTCCTACTTTGGGCACATCCTAAGAAGGCAAAACTCCTTGGAGAAGACAGTCATGTCAGGGAAAGTTGGAAGGCGGAAGTAGAAGAGGAAGGCCAAACTAGGGATGGATGGACTTCATAAAGGGAGCCCTGGCCTTGAATTTCCAGGAGCGGATCTGGGCTGTCCTAGATGGGCCGTTCTGGAGAGAATCTGGGTCAGCAGATGTCAGAGAAGACTTGATGGCACAGAACAACGGCGATAAGGTGGGGGGACGTGTGGGATGGGAGATTTAATTGGAGTCCTTGCAGAAAGTAATAGGCGAATGTCGGCTTTTTCCATCAGCTGTGTAAGAAATGAGGCTTCTTGTCATGAGCCCCTCTGGGGTACCCCACACGTGGCTTCGGCCTTCTTTTTGCAGGATGCGGCAAAGCAGTGTGTGGGCGATCTTACAAAAGCAAGCCATGGAGAAGGACCAGCGGAGCCCCGTAAAAAGGAGGAGGAGGAGGTCTTGGGAGATGCCACGGACGGCCCAAATGCAGCAGGCGATGAGGTAGCGGCTGGGACTTCCTGCCTTTTCTCCACTGTTAGCCCTGAACACGCCATGCTGCTTCCGGCATTCATCCTTAGACGTAAATCCTGCAGAAGTTTGGGAAGGATATTGAAGACCCTCTTGTTTTGGGAAGAGGGTCGCTGTCGCATTCCATCCGGGAGAAGCCAGGGTGGGTGGGCACATTCCAGGGATGCTTAGGGGCCACAGGCAAACTGGATGGAGCCAGAATACCCACCCATGTTGGCTTGAAGCTCTTGCTTTCAAGAACTAAGCCTTGGGAGAAGCCAGAAAAACCCCCGGCGATTGGGGCGATGGCCAGGGAAGACGGTGTGGCCATCTGGGGATTCCCTGTGGGGCTGGAATTGGGCAACGTGCTGTTTTGGATGAATTACAAGTGGGGCCAGCAGCCAGATCTGGCCAGTTGTAGGGCTCCCTTTTCCCTGTTCTGTTTTCCCACCTCCCCAACGCTCCTCATTCCTTAGGCTTCCCCCCACCAGCATGTTTTGTTCTGTGGGGTGTTTATATCCCAGATTTTTCTCAAGGAGATATGACATGAGTCTCCTCCTCTGCATTTTATCCTCTCAACAACCCTGTGAGGTAGGCTAGGCCGAGAATCGGTAACTGACCCAAAGTCATTTAGTGAACCTTATGGTCAGTCGGGGCCTAGAACTCGGGTCTCTTCTTTCCCAGTCCCTCACTGTTGCCACGCCTGCTTTTTCAAACTTTGTGTTTCTTCCAAGCTTCCTGATACTTCCCTCATGCGGTATGTGCTGTTTTATTTATTTCCCTTATTTATTTAAAGTCTGTATATTCTGTCCATTCATTGCAAAATCTCAAGACAGTTTACACGGGGGAAAAAAGATTTAAAACAATTATTACAATGATAAAACAGTTAGGAACTCCCAAGTGCCAGAACTTGATGCAATTAATCAAAACACCATTTATTGGTGGCGCAGTGGGTTAAACTGCTGAGCTGCTGGGCTGGTTGATCGAAAGGTTGCCGGTTCGAATCTGCACAACGGGGTGAGTTCCTGTTGCTCCGCCCCGGCTCCTGCCAACCCTGCAGTTCGAAAGCATGCAAATGCAAGTAGATAAAAAGGCACCCCTTCGGTGGGCAGGTACCAGCGCTCCGTGCACTTCGGTGTTTAGTCATGCCGGCCACATGAGCACAGAGACTGCGGACAAGCGCTGGCTCCCTCGGCTAGGAAACGGAGGTGAGCACCGCCCCCAAGAGTCAGGCATGACTGAACTTTAATGTCATGGGGAAACCTTTACCTCTACCTTTTACCATTTATCAGTTTAAAAAACTGGGAAAAGAAAAAGGGTTTGGCCTGGCACCAGAATGAATAAATTACCAGCACCAGGCGCAACTTTCTGGAGAGCAAGTTCCATAACTACAAATGCAGCTCTACTCAAACCCTTAAAATTGCAATAGCAGGACAATATTATCATTATCATCGTTTTTCCAAAGCTCTCTGGGCAGTTTACAGCAATCCATAAAACTAAACATTAATGCAATGAAAGCATGATAAAATCAGAAAAAAACATTTAAAAGGTCAAAACAGCTAAAACAGACAATAGCAAAGAAAGACTCTGCAGAAGATCTTGGATGGGTCATTCCTCTCAAGCCCCTGGTGGCCAAGTAAGTCTTTAAAGGTTTCAGGAACCAAGCACTGAAAGGAAGACACATTTGGGCTACAGCAGGGAGCTTGTTCCATAGACAGGGGCCACCACCAAGAAAGCCCGGCCCCTCGTTGCCGCCCTGCACCCTTTCCTCAGCGTGGACACTTGGGGGAAAGTCCCAGAGGCTGAGTTTAGAGTCCAGGTAGATCACAGCTGAGAGAGGCGCTCCGACAGGTATTGCCCCTGACAGGTATAGGGAAGAGTGTTAGGTGCTGTTACCTTAAAAATGAGTAAATTGATCTTCATTAGGACTGATCTTTGCCGGTGTTCTTTTTTTTTCTTTTTTCCCAGAGAGCAGAGAACTCATCCGGGCCTATCAGTCGGCTGATCCCTGCTTCCCACGCCTCTAATAACTCACCTGTGTCACCACAGGAGAACAAGGTAAGGATACAGTTCAGACGGCAGGCCTTGGGGAGATGGATGGGCGTAGAATCATCATAGGATAGTAGAGTTAGAAGGGGCCATGAAGGCCATCAGGTCCAGCCCCCTGCTGTTGCAGGACACCATGTTACACCATCCCCCTCAGATGGCTGCCCAGTTTCTTTTTGAATGTCTCCAGTGTGGCAGGGGGCTGGTTCTACTGTCATATTGCTCTGACTGTGAGGAAACTTTTCCTGATGTCCAGCCTGAGTCTGGCTAGTCACAACTTGAATTGATTATTCTGTGCCCTACGCTCTGGGATCAGCAAGAAGAGATCTTGACCTTCCTCCCTGTGACAGCCTTTGAGGTACTTCTAGAGGGACATCATGTCCCCCCTCGGTCTCTCTTCTCAAGGCTGAACATGCCCAGTTCCCTCAGTCTCTCTTCATAGTGCACGCTTTCCAAATCCTGGATCATTTTTGGATGTTACCATTTCCTAGAGAAGCCATGTTCCCACGCAGGGGAGCTCCAGATGTTGCTCCCTGCAGCCTGGGAACAGGCCCAGAAGCTGACCTACGTAATGCCAGATGTTGGCAGCAAACTGGTCTGTCCGTTGGGTGTTCCCCAGCTGGCTCCCCGAGAACTACAATGGCCATCAGCCTGTGCTCTTATATCAGGGGCATCTCCGTGCACCAGTCTCGAGGTGAACCTTTCCAGGGTCTGCCTCTGTTTGGGTAGCACAAGCAAGAGACCAAGACATGTAAGCAGGATCCACTTGCCGACCTGACCCTTTGCCCACGTGTAGCTCGCCGAATCCTTTAAGCCCTTGGCATCCCAGCAGGGCTCCGACCTGGAATAAGAATTCCAGGTGTGACGTTCTCTCCCCTCCCCCAGACCACTTTGCATCGTGGGGAACTGCAGAAGATCCCGTCGGATCCGCTGCCACTTGTGGGAGCCAAGATTAAAACTGAGCAGGACTGCAGCGGTGAGGGACTTCGGAGTAAAACTCCTAAAGAAGCGGGACACGGGAATAACGACAAGGTACGAGGAGGGTTTGGACGGCCGTCCACTGCAGGCTGGCAGTTGGATTTCATGCAAACCACGACGCCTCCAAAGCAGGGCTGTGTTGAAGCACATGGCCGTTCTGGGACTGCACCTTCCTAAGAGCTTTCGGGGGTGTATGTAGCACTGTCTTTCTATCTCAGAGCAGCCCTTGGAAGTGGGCATGCTGGTTTAGTGGGCTGGGTTGAGAGCCTGTGAGCAACAGATACTGCAGCTAAATGTGAATTTGAGCTCAGGCCTCTTGGGTTTCAGTCTGTCCGTTGATTTGCAGTCTCATGGATGGGGAGGGAATAGCCCAAGGAAGCTCCCAAGTGTTCCAAGCATCCTCTGTACTTTGCCCCCCCCGCATGAATATTAATTAGGATTTTAAAAATAAAATCCTAATTATCAATTGTTACTTTGCATTTATATCCCACTTTTCCCCTCTTGGGAAGAACTCAGGATGGCTTCCTTAGTTTGCCACCAGATCTTCCCAACAACAGCCCTGTGAGGTAGGTTAGGCCGAGGGCGAGTGATCGGCCCAAGGCCACTCAGGGAGCTAAATGGCTGAGTAGGGAGCAGAACCTGCATCTCCCGGGTCCCCACTCCAGCGTTCTCTCCATCGTAACAGCTCTCCAGTGACTCCCCATCGCTGCACTTTTATTGCTGGGGAGAGTTTTGCCCAGGGGACAAAATTACTTGTCTGATCCAGGGTTGTGCACACTTTGATGGGGGTTTGGTGGATTGCCATGTAAGGTTGCCAAATTTTTGAGACTGGGGCCGGCACATGTGTATGCACAAAGTTGTTGCCCAGTTCAGCAGCGAAGCTTCTGGCCAAGCCTTTCTCAGGAGCCAGCAGGAGGATTTCCAAAAAGTCGTCTTGCAGCGAGGACATTTTGGTGGGCGTGGCCTCCTTTAATCACCTCGCACATTTTGCAAAAAGCCTTGCTGTTTAGTCGTATCCCCATGTGTAAGCTGCCTTGAGCCCTTTGTAGGAAAAAGGCAGGATATAAATTGGAAAGAAAAAAAAACTTTCCTCCATGCTTTCCTGTCCTCCACCATCCCCCGGAGTCCACCCAAGCTCACGCTGAGTGCCCCAGTGACTCCATCCAGCCACCTCATCCTCTGCCGCCCCTTCTTCTTTTGCCATCTATTGTTCCCAGCATTAGGCTCTTCTCCAGGGAGTCCTTCCTTCTCATTAGGTGGACAAATATTTGTGTTTCATCTTCAGTATTGACCTTCTAAGGAGCAGTCAGGGTTGATCTCCTCTAGGACTGACCGGTTTGATCGCCTTGCAGTCCAAGGGACTCACAGGAGTCTCCTCCAGCACCACAGTTCAAAGGCCTCAATTCTTTGGCGCTCAGCCTTCCTTATGGTCCAGCTTTCACAGCCATACCTTGCAACTGGGAAAACCATAGCCTTGACTACACGCACTTTTGTCAGCAGGGTGGTGTCTCTGCTTTTTAGTATGTTGTCTAGATTGCCATAGCTTTCCTCCCAAGGAGCAAGCATCTTTTAATTTCTTGGCTGCAGTCCTGTCTCCGGTGATCTTGGAGCCCAGGAAAATAAAATCTGTCACTACCTCCATTTCTTCCCCATCTATTTGCCAGGAAGTGATAGGACTGGATGAGCCTGCATGATGACAAAAGTACTATCAGAATAAATTGAACAACTTTGCTAGCTTTTCATGACACCCCAAATTAGCTGCCTCCTCCTGCCTACTGGTGTCATTGCCCAATTGCTTCCCCTCCTCCTGCAAGCCCAGGAGTGGTGACAACGGCATTTCCTGGCCTGGTGCCCCCCACCCCAGTTGTGTGGATTACAGAGTTCATCAGCCCCAGCCCAGTGGTCATGGTGTCTGAGGGCAGTGGGAGTGGTACAAACGGAGGGCGGAAGGCTTGCGAAGCAAACTGGGAATGTGCTGGGGCGGAAAAGCAATGCTTTCCATCTGACCTCAGAATCTGGATTGTTGCTCATCCAACAAGCCTCGTTCCATAAGCCAACTTCAACCCTGGCTTTAAATTTCAGCTTGTTTGGGACTGACTTACCAAGGGACCTGGTGTGCAGCCATGACAGTAAGTTTTTCCACTCTGCTAAGTTCCTGGTTGGTTTTAGCGCTCCTGCTTACAAGGAGACCCAAGCCACAGAAATCGGGCACAGGGCACCAGCGTGTCAGTCTTGGATGAGGCAGCATTCTGGAGAAAGCTAGCTACCGTTTGTGCAAGTGTAGCCACTCTGGTTGAAGTAACAGCATAAAGTTCCCAATTGCTTTTTAAGTAGTCGAGAAATAGCTTTCTGATTTGAGAGAGCTGACCCAAAGTGCAAGGTTTCAAAGTCTCTAAACAGTTATTCGATGTTTACTTTGAAGAGACAGTGTGGAGTAGCGGTTAGAGTGCTGGATTGGGGGACCTGACGGATCTGGGTTCTAGCCCCTGCTCGGCCATGCAGCTTCCTGGGTTTCACAAGCAGAGGATCATCCTTCAAGCAGTCAAAAGAAACAGACCGTTTTCTTGCAAAACATTCTTGATTGCTGCAAAGTACAAATCACCCAGAACGGCTCTCTGAGCATGCACAGAGTGGCTTGTGGATCCCAGTCTCTAGGATTTACCTCCGGGAACTCTTCTTATGTGCCTGCCTGAGCCCCTTCCCCTTGGGAGGGGCTTCCTGTAGGCAGGCACGCCTCCCCTCCGCACACTGCTCCTTTCATTGGGCCTCCTGGCTCTGCTGACACCTCACCATGGCGCTGAGAGCAGGGCAGGCCTGCCCTGCGCCTGAGAATTCCTCATCCTCAGGGATCCCTCCTGCTGGCTGTTTATCTTGACCATTCTCAGAAGCTGCCTGGCTTGGCAAAGCGTCTGCCCTTGAGATCATCACCTCCGCCTCCTCTTCGCAGAATCTGGGCCTGCACAGTCGGCTCTTGATTGGTTTCACATTCTGGTTCCAAATCATTGGATGCAGCCAGCAGTCCGTGAGAAACGACCAGCCTTGTCAGTCCCAGCACTGGGTGGCTCCAGAGCCAGTCCGGAGACTGCAGCCTAACCTCCCTTGTGGCTGTTTGGAGGAAATGTGGGATAAAAATTAACAAATAAATACACAAATATCTCAGCTTAATAAGCTAATTTGCTTGTTCACAAGCCCCTCTCCCTTTCCGTTGTGAGCAAACAAACTAGAAAGCTTTCAATTAACAATTTCCTGTCTTGTCCAAACCAAGAAACTAGGATAATGAGGACCTTAAACCATAGATTGAACTTGATTTAATATCTCATTTGTTTGGATGTTGATCTAGTTTCTCATTTGTACAATGCATGGTTTGTTGTTGGGTTAAGACTCTTGAGTTTTTCCCTCAAGAAGATGTGCAAAACTTGGATGTCATAAACAACCCAGGAATGGGTTGTTTGCTAAACAGGATGTAAAGTGGAATTGACAAGCTGGGAGCACGCTTGGCTTGCATCCCTGGCCATTCCTGGGTTAATGAATTAAGCCACATCTAGTCCTTCCCTGTGAGCTGAGTCTCTGTGCTTCCTTCTTTAATTTGATTTGCGCTTTCTCCACTTTGAAACATCCTGACACTTTTTGGCTTGTGAAATACTATTTGGCATATCTTGATATTAAAAGAAGAAAATCAGTGGAAGAGGGAGACTGTCTTTCTTTTGATTAATACGAGCCCTTTTTCCTCACTGGAAGGTGTTGTCCAACTCACAGGTGATCAACCTGAAGAAGGAGAGGGGCGTGGAGGAGGATGGTGTGGGAGAAAACAGCAATGAGGAGATCGTGGTAGGTTTTCAGGACGCTCTCCTGACTCAGCTGACTCGAGTAAACAAGCCAAGCTGCCTCTTGTCTTGACATGGTTAAAAGAAAAATGACTAAGGCTACAATCCCATACATGTGGGGGTAAATCGCATTAAACTCAATGGTAGTTACTTCTGAAAAGACAGGCATAGTGTTGCACTAATATGGGTTAAACAGAGTCATTCCTATTCCATTTTCTTTTTATATTGCTTGTAGCCGAAGCTTTCTGGGCAGTTCCCAACATTTAAGTCACCCATCCAGGTTTCAAACAGGCCCGATCCTGCTTAGCTTCCAAGATTAGGCAGGCTCAAGCACTTCAGGCTATACAGAAGTGGCTGTTGTGTTTGTCATTAGAGGGGCAGATTTTTCTTTTACTTGGGACCAGCATTGAATGAAATGCAAATTTAGCTTCAACATTATATTATGGCTTATGAAGTATACATTCTATTTATTACTGAATATCAATTTAAATTTAAATTTGTATTTTGTGTGTGCGTGTGTATGGTTGAAATAGGGTTATTGCTCCTTGATTTTACTGTTTAGAACTTACAAGTTTTTACACTGCATAAATTTTAATTTTTAGGTCCACTGCCTTGAAATCCTCTTTGGGATGAAGGTGTGGTTTACCATGTTTTTTAAAAATAAAAAGATCATGTACACCTGTGTGGCAATGAGGAAGAGCATGCCCCTGCTTAGACAGGTGAAGGGGGCACCTGAGGTCCTCAAGAAGTTGCTGGACTCAGAGTCCCATCAGCCCCAGCCAAGATGGCCAATCACTGAGGATGATTGTCCGACCCCAGGAGAGCCTCTGGTTCTTCATCCTTGATCGAAACTAATGCTCACTATCCTGACTAGTAATCACATTATCTCTTCTGAATGTTTTTCTCTTCAGTACCATTAGCTTGCTTGATAAAGCTGTGGAGAGGTGAGGTGATTACCATGGTCCCAACTGAAACAAATCCTCTGTCTATTTATCAGGTTTCTTTTTTAAAAAATAAAAGAGGCACCACAGTGTCACAACGTCTTGTGACAGTGAGTTCCACAGTTCTAAGTGTGAATCATGTGGCAGTGAGTTCCCTCTTGTCACCTTTCAATCCGCTGCCGTTCAATTTCATTGCTCTTCATTGTCTGTTTAAAAAATGAACAGTTCTTCCCCTTGATATCTCACTGTGTGCGTGTTTTCTTCCTTTTCATTGCCCTGTAGGAAGCCAGAAGTATCGGAAGCCGGTAAGAATCAGGCTGTTTTGTGGCATTTGCCAGGGAAGCATCTGTTGTGCTGTATGCATCTAATTCTTCTCCTGTTCTCAGATGATCATGGGATCCCCAAATGTTTTGGGTTGGGGGCACATCTGGAATGCTGAGAGAACACTGTCAGTTCTGCCACAAAATGGCTGCCGTGGGGTGATGGCGATTACCCATTCATCAAGGGACTGTCGTGGTAAAGTGACAAACACCCTCATTTCCCATAAGGCAAACTGTTGGCTAACATAAGCAACCAAAATTAGAAACATAGAAACAGAGTGAGTCAGAAGGGGTCTCCTGGGCCATCTAGTCTGACCCCTGACTCCAGCCGGCTCCGCTCACGACATGCCCACCATGTGCATGTCCAGCTTATGTTTGAACACCCTCACCAATGGGGCCTCAACCACCTCCTGTGAAAGCCCATTCCATACCCTCGGGATCCTAACTGCCAGGAAATGCTTCCTGGCATCCACCTTGAATCTTGGTTCCCTGAGTTTTGCTCCATTGGAATGTGTCCTGCCCTCCACTGCAGGGGAAAACAGGTCCCTACCCACCTCTGTGTGACACCCACTCATGTACCTGTATGTCGCCAACAGATCCCCTCTGAGTCTCCTCCAGGCTGAAGAGACCCAGTTCCCTCAGTCTCACCTCGTACGGCATCCCCTGCAAACCGGCCACCAACCTTGTGGCCCTACGCTGCACTGACTCCAACCTGGCTATATCCTTCCTGTAACGAGGGGCCCAGAACGGAGCACAGTACTCCAGTTGCGGGTGCAGCAGAGTCGTATAGAGTGGTAGTAATACCTCTCCCGATCTAGAAGCCACACTTCTGGCTGTGCAACCGAGGGTGGCGTTCACCCTCTTGACCACCGCAAAATAAACATATCTAGGCCGAGAACCTAAGTACAAGACAGAGCTGCAACTGAGCTCCAAAGGACAAAACCAGGCTTTTGAATCCAAACAAACATGGCGCTCAGTAGCAGCGTTCTGGTTTAAACAATTGTTTTATGTGTGGTAAGTGTGCCATCTAATATGGCTGCCTGTAAGCCTCCAAACTGGAGGATTATGGGTATCTTGTGGAAGGTGGAAGGAGCACAGAGGCTAAGAGTGTGTCTGTATTCTGTATTGCCGTTGAAATATTGGATGATTTCGGCCATCATGCTAGGGAAAGCTGACAGCAGAAGGAGAAGAGGAAGACCAAATATGGGAAGGAGGGACTCCATAAAGGAAGAGACCCCACCTTGAATTCAGAACAGTTAAGCAGGCCGTCCGGGATAGGGCATTTTGGAGGACAACTAGCGTTTCACCTCTGCTCTAGAGGAGGGGCACTGCCAGGATCCCGCATTCCCTGGCACAGTCCCCCCACCGTCCCTGAAATGCCCCCCAGCTCTGGCTCCTGGAAAGACACACACCAGCTGCAAGGGTGGACAGAGGGTGCTTCAGCCTCTGAGTTCCCCAGCTCTGGAGTTTCCTGTGGCCGCCTAGGCAAGCGTCTAGTGGCCATCAGATTGTGCCCTAAGTATATTAAGAAATAAAAGTCAGGCAAGGCCAAGGAGTCTGTTGGGCACCAGAGAAGCTGTTGACAAGGCCACGTGCGCCACATCGGAAAGCCCAGCTAAGTACCTTAAAAGATGATTTCAAGGGTCTTACAACAGGATTAAAGCCTACAGATTTTAACATTGAAGCGTGGAGTCAGAAGGGGTCTCCTGGCCCATCTAGTCTGACCCCTGGCTCCACTCATGCCATGGCTACCATGTCCAACCTATCCTGATTTAAAGCCATCCACCGTGTTGGAGGATCCCCCTGTGAAATCATTGCTTGCGGTTTCACTTGTTAGAGAAAAGGGACTCCAAATCTTCAATCCATCTTGTAGGTTTGGAGCGATAGTCTCCAATCCGTAGGGCAGGTTCAGGCCCATCTGTCCAAGCTGCGCCCCCTCGAGCCACACACAGTTGCCAGCACAGCTCTGGCTATCGTTAGCGACTGTCGCACTTAGTCATCGCAACAGCAAAGGGAATGGAGGGGGGAACTTCGCAGACATTGGGGCAGGAGAATGCCAGCAATGTGCCCCCCCCCCATCTTGGTTGCTTACTGAGCAAAGCTCAGAGCTGCATCTGCAACCATGCACTGGGGGCTGGAATGACACGGATCGCAGGCACTCTCCATCCCTCTAGGAAGAGATGGAAATAACATAATTCTCTGGTTCCCATCCCACAAAGTGCGTCCTTCTCAGGAGCGGAGCCAGATCACCCCTGTGTTCTCAGCAGGGCCCCCACTGGTGTAAAAAGTCCATTCCCACTCTTAATTCAGACCCCTCTACGCAATTCCTCCCCTAATCTCTCTCTCATTCTCTCTCTCGAATCAAATCCTCAGGGAAGATGAAGAGTCTCCGGCACTGAGATTAGAGGAAATAAAACAGAGATATGGCAGTTTGTGTCAGAACAGCACCGTTTTCCAGGAGATGATGTTGCGGCTCAGAGGTCATTTTCCTGCATCGGTTTTGAGGGGTGGGTAGAGCCCTCGGGGCTTAAGACTGTAAGCCGGGCCTCTTCAGGCCCTGAGACCAGACGTCCGGCTCGGCCTCAGTCGGCGAGCACGTGTCTTGCGCATGGGAGTTTTGGGATCCAGTTCCTGGCATTTTTTGCCACCTCTTTCCTAATACCACAACCCAAAGAGGTCATCCCAGTCCGAGTGGTGGGAGACGGAGGACAGATGAACGGAAGGACTCTCACACAGAGCAAAATAGAATTGGGGCATTTTCTTGCACAAGAGGTGGCGAATCTGAATGGCCTTAAAGGGGCACTAGGCAAGTTCGTGGAGAAGGAGGCCATCAGTGGCTGCTAGTAATTGTTGTTCTCAGTATTAATATATGAGGTGTGACACAAAAACAACCTGATTAATTATAATAAAAAATTATTGATGAATTACAGCAGTCTGAACATTGTCACCTTCTGTTTTTCATTTATTTAAAATATTTATATGCCGTCCTGTCGCGAAAGCCTCAGGACGGCTTGTATAAATGAAATAAAATAAAATATAACATGAATAAATTATTGACTCTCACTGGCTGCAGTTAAAAACATACAGGACACAATATTAAAACTTATTAAAATACTACTGAAATAAAAAGGTCATAGCCTGGCGCCGAAAAACAAATGACGACGGCGCCAGGCGGTCCTCTCTGGGGAGCGCATTCCATAGGTGGGGTGCCACCACAGAGAAGGCCCTCCTCCGGGTACTCACCCGCCTAATGTCTTTCACAGGGGGTTCCCGGAGGAGGGCCTCTGCTGCCAATCTCAAGGGGCGGGAGGGCAAATATGGAAGAAGGTGTTCCTTCAGGTATCCAGGTCCCAAGCCGTTAAGGGCTTTGTCGATAATAACCTCTCCCTCCCGATCGCTACACCGCTCCATCTGTATTTTCCATTGATTGAAACAGTGCTGGAAGTCTTCTTGCGTGAGGCTCTTCAATAGGCTTGCCATTTCTGTCTTCACTTCATCCATTGACGCAAAACGTGTTCCCTTCAGGTCACTTTTGATTTTCGGGAACAAGTCAAAATCACAGGGAGCTAAATCGGGTGAATAAGGAGGATGATCAAGGACAGGAATGTTTCTTCCACTCAAATGCTGCTTTGCGGAAAAAGCATTGTGCGCGGGAGTACGATGTTGATTCACTGTTCGATTTTCCCCTCCAATATTATTGCGGCAACAAGTGTAACGAGTGTAGTTTGAATACTGACCGGGCTAGGATATACCGGGCTAGGATATATATGTACCTGTACATCATAGGATATACCTAGCCGGTCGGCGGTTTAATAGGGTTTGTAGGAGGAGATATAGTTCTATGATGTCCGTCTAGCCAACCTCCAGACGATTTTCCTGGAAAGCCCTAAGCGCAATTGGGTTATTTCTGTGTCTCACCTCGTATATGCGACTCTCTGTATTCAGTGCTGGCTTAAGCTCTCCCCCAACCTAGCTAGAATCTCTGTGGCCGTTTCTCATTTCGAGTGCTCTGAATCTTGATTTTTCTTCCCTCTGCAGCCGGCTGGAACAAGGAAGGGGAGCCTTCGCCGGTGAATTCGGAGCGGCTGCAGCTGAACCGGATGATGTGGGGGGGAGATGAGGTCCGTTTCCCCCAGGCTGAAGGCCAGGCAGGCGTCTTCGAGAGCCATGCGGGGCCGGCCGGCAGCTGCCCGCTGGAGAGCCAAGGGCCGATCTCGATCCCGTTTGGAGGGGGTTACTTCGACTTCAGCGACTTCGCCATCCAGCAGAGCTTCCTCCAGAAGAAGGGCCAGGAGATCTCCAAGAGCTTTGGGGCCAGCCTGAGCCCGGGCATCCAGCTCAGTGGGCAGGAGAAGCCGCCGCCGCCCCCGGTGGAGAAGCCCTACAAGTGCAACGAGTGCGGCAAGAGTTTCGGGAAGCGGTCCACCCTGAACACGCACGGACGCACCCACACGGGCGAGAAGCCCTTCAAGTGCTCCCACTGCGACAAGCGCTTCAGCCAGAGCTCCCACCTGCAGCTGCACGAGCGCACGCACACGGGCGAGAAGCCCTACAAGTGCCTGCTGTGCGAGAAGAGCTACAACCAGCGCTCCAGCCTCATCATCCACGAGCGGAGCCACACGGGCGAGAAGCCCTACACCTGCCTGGAGTGCGGGAAGAGCTTCAGCCAGAAGGCCACCCTGGTCCTGCACGAGCGGAGCCACCGGGGGGAGAAGCCCTACAAGTGCCTGGAGTGTGGGAAGGGGTTCAGCCTGAGCGCCGACCTCATTCGCCACCAGAGCATCCACACGGGCGAGAAGCCCTACACCTGCTCGGAGTGCGGGAAGAGCTTCAGCCAGAACTCCCACCTCATGGCCCACATCCGGACCCACACGGGCGAGAAGCCCCACAAGTGCCTGCAGTGCGGCAAGGGCTTCAACTGGAGCTCGGAGCTCATCGCGCACAAGCGCACCCACACGGGCGAGAAGCCCTATGTCTGCCTGTACTGCGAGAAGAGCTTCAGCGTCCGCTCCAGCCTCAGCAAGCACGAGCGCACGCACACGGGCGAGAAGCCCTACGTCTGCCTGCAGTGCGGCAAGGGCTTCATCCAGCGCTCCAGCCTGGTGGCGCACGAGCGCTCCCACACGGGCGAGCGGCCCTACATGTGCCTGAACTGCGGCAAGTGCTTCCGCGAGAGCTCCCAGCTCATCGCCCACGAGCGCACCCACACCAACGAGAAGCCCTACGTCTGCACCGACTGCGGCAGCTGCTTCAAGGCCAAGGCGGCCCTGATCCGCCACCAGCGCAGCCACCTGGGCCTGAACTCCTTCATCTGCGCCGACTGCGGGAAGATCTTCCAGTCCAGCGCCCAGAGCCCGGAGAAGTGCCCCGAGTGCGTGAACCTCGCCTTGATGTCGGACCTCTCGCAGGCGTCGGAAGAGGCCTATGTGGAAGTGACGGCCGAGAGCGAACGTGTGGAGACAGCCATGTGAGGGGCTTTGTTTCTTTCCAGTTGAAGCTTGCGCCCTCTTCGGAAGGAGAAAACGGCGTCGCCGGGAGCGTGCCACGACAGATGCGGGACTCGTGTTGCCGCTAAAGGAAACTACTGTGGGCTTAAATACCTCTTCAAAGTTAGTTGCAGACTAGGTTGTGTGGAAAGTGGTACAGTCCTCTCTCCCCTTCTGTACGGGCCACCTCCTTCCTTTCCCCACATTTGCTTTATTTTCTGCATCTTCATCAGGGCCCTCCAGATGGGTTGGCCTAACCAGCATAGCCGTGGGAACTACAGGCCAAATCTTCTTGCGGGGGCAGGCAGGCAGGCAGAGTTGCCCATCTGTCTACTTACAGACCTTTGTCTTCTCCTCCTCTCTCACTGTCTTGTGTTTCCTTCTCCCTTTCCCTTCCTCCATGGCGTTCTTGGCAAAGGGGAGTAAGAAGAGGAGTTGTGAGGATGTTGCCTGGATGTTGGCCATTCCGAATTCCTTCAGCTTCCCAGTGGCCTGGAAGCAGGAATGACAACCAAACTGCTTTCCTGCTTCTCTTTTCTCGATTAGACGTTTCAGGCCCCCAGGAAGGTGGAAAGCGGCTCGTGTATGTGTGTGTATCGCCAGGAGGTAGCAAAGAGAGGGAGCTGAACGTGGTGCGATGCAAAGGTGATGCCCTCTGCAGCATCTCCCTGTGAAATATTGTTTCTCATCAGCAGAAGAGGACAGTGTTGGCTCACAGCCGAGGGCTGGGTTGCCGCTTCGGAGGGGACTCGCCTGGCTGCTGCAAACCTTTCTATTGTGTGACCTCCAGTTTTCTGCGGCTTTGGAAGGACTCCCACCGGAACTTCCCAACGAATAAAGCGATAAAGAGGTTCCAGCCAGCGGGAAGAACGCCGCTGCACATACACCAGCCGTGCGTTCCATGCTCCAAATCGGCCAAGATCCAGTCGCTGGAGGGGTCGGTGCGTGGCAGTTTTGCCCCCGACGGAAGGGTTGGCCCTGGGAAATGGATCGGAGTGTGGCAGCTCGTAGGGTGGACTTCGGGATACAGCACAGCCAAGATAGACTGCATTGGACTGTGGGGAACGCATTCAGTTTCTGACTGGTTGGCGTTTGGCTTGGGTGGCGGCCTCAACCGGCTTGCGTGTTATTTATTTCGCCTCTCTGTTTGCCTATGTGTACTTTCCTTCTCTTCTCACGATTAGCTTGAGCGCCTTTGGTTTGGCTGAGCTGCAGAACGCCTGCTTTTCCTGGCTTTTATCCACTAGCCACGGGTCTACAGATGCAATGGAATGAGGTGGCAGGATCCGAGCTGGGGAAGCTACATTTGACGCTGTCCTGCTGGTTTTGTTTTGATTTCTTTTTTCGGGGGGAAAACCTCCCTGAAAGTAGAAAGTTAACTCTTCGGCAATCTGCCGAGATGAGCAAGACGCTCCAGATTCCAAGGTTCACTCCCATTCAGTGCACAATGGGGGAACTCTATGACCCTGTTTCTTCCACTCAGCATTTTCACTAGAGGGGCCATTTTCAGATTTTAGGCACGGTATCTCACAGGTCCTGGGAAGGAGGCTGCGCTGGCTTCAGGATAGTTCATGTTCTGGCCACCCAAATCTGGGAATCTGGACTATCTTATGGCCTGCCAGACAACATCTTGAGGCTGCGGGATCATTCCTTAAGGTTCTAGCTGTATTCCTTGCAAAGAATTTATGGAAGGGAGCATTTTAAAAATGGCATTTCTCCGCCTCATTCCACAGAGCGTGTGGACCAGGGCTGAGGTGACCGAATTCTGAACTGTGTCACTTCAGACCAAAGGTGGATGGGAATCAAGAATTTTTAAAAATCCTTCTCAAATAAAACCTCCCTGCACAAAGACCAGGTCCTGAAAAAACACACAGTCCCCCCCCACACACACACACATCTGGAGTAAACATTTTGACTTTTAAACATTCCTATTCTGTTGGTGCTCTGCACTTACTAAAGAGCACAGAAATTATTTTGAAAACGAAATAGTGCTCTGTAGCCTCTGCTGACACAATTATTTGTGGGGGGGGGGGGTTGGTGCTGTGGGGGTGTCCTGCCACTCACATAGACAGAAAAGCATATTGTGGAAAGGGTTATGCTACCCCAAACCTTAATGCTTTGTTTTCTACATGCAGGGAAATTCATTTTTTCCCTGATGGAAGCATGCCAGCCACCCCCAACCCATATAATACCCTTCCCTCCGAAGTGGTTACAGTCCAGAAGTCTAGTTTCCTCTGCACTGAATAAAACCCACCTTCATTTTAGGACAGGGCTTAAACCAGACTCGGCCCTGTTCCAAGAGTCCTGGTGCCTTCCCAAGGATCTGGGAGTTCTGTGAAAGGGGCAGAAAGTCTCCATCTAAGAAGCCTCATCCTGTCTGTGGAACTACAGTTCCCAGAGTCCTTTGCAAAGGGAGGTGTGACAGGAGCCCCCTGGAATCGATGCTACAGATGTGCCTTCCAAGGACAAGAGAAGAATTGGCCACGGGCTGTAGTGGGAGTCTGCTCAGCAAGCTCTTGGCTGTATGGCCGGGGTCCCCCTCTTCCCAGAGCCCCCTCTGCACACCCGCTGCTCCCATAGCGTGCCACATTCGCATGGCATGAACTGGTTGGATTCTGGACCGCACTACCTCCACTTCAAGGTGTGGAAAAGGGCTGTATAGAATCTGCACATGATGGGGCTGCATAGAGCAGAGACGGGGAGTTGGGGGCCCACGGGCATTTCTTAGGCAGCCTGCCAAGCTTCTTCCCCAGATGTTGCCTGCCTTCCCCACCTAGCACTGGGAGAGGAAAGGGGGTCCATTTTGCAGATCAGGAAAAACTCCCCATCCGAGGACCTGCAAGAATCCACTCAGAGGTGTCACAGAATTTTTTGTATGTGTGCATCTCTGTAAGGTTGGGAGTGAGAGAGAGAATTGGCAGGACAGTGCCAGCAGCACCCCAATTTACAGTGGGCACAGCCTCCCCCCCCAACATTTTAACATGGGGCCAGTTCAATGCATGGGTCAAAAATGGCTCCTGGCCTTGCCATGGGGGCCCCCAGAGGCCTGCCCTGAACTAAACCCGCCTCCCACTGGAGGTTCCCTTTTCCAAATCTTCCCTTTCTGAGCTGCTCGCCCGAAGGGGATGTTTTTCCTGAGCAGTTCCACCTCCTTGCGCCATCACAATCTTGCCTGAACGGGCTTGGTCGGAACCACAGTTGGGTTGAATGGGACGAGGACTGTTACGCTTGTGGGACTATACCACCCCAGACTGTAATATGGATGGGCGACATCCGGTCCACAGGCCACACGGGATCCCCTCCCCAAATTCCCTTTTTTAAAAAAAATATAGAAATGTTAATCCGTATTGAGTGCCCAGAGGGCCAAATTTAGTTCCTGTTTTATGGTAAGTTTGTGTGTCAGGGAGAGGGCTAGGTTAGGCGCCGGACCTGCAAGCGAGACAGGCGGGGAAAGCTCGTTTTCAGAACCAAAACAAAATGGGATGCCAGGTCCAAATGGGCACTGTTGCCCACCCCTATATAAGCGTTCAGGATGAATTCCAGTTGGGGGATGCCGTTGCCTTGATGGGACTGCAGCATCTGCGGAAAAGGTGGGCGAATCGCCTTTTTCTCTCTTCCTTACAGTGCTGCAGTATCTCTATCCGGGGCACCCCAATTTCCATAACGATTTTTGCATTCTAGGTTTATTTCAGGCTACGGGTGTGATGACTGGCAAGATTCTTGCCCCACTATGAATTATATTTGGCAGGAAAGGGAAGATCGGCCCCACTGCTCTCTTAAATCGTTGCTCCAACATCCAAATCAGCTCTCTCTACTTTTATTCCCCTTTTGCAGATTTCTTCCTTTACAGTGGTAATGTTCTCCCTGTCTTTTCTAATCTCTAGCTTTTTTGCTTTGAATAGACGTATGCTTCATTTTGAGTATCTTTCAGGCTCTTGGGTAGTTTTTCTCCTCTTCATTATTTCTGAAGCTTAATAAAATCTCTCCAAAACAGAAGGCTCCTTGCCATGGTCGCCTCGCTGTTCCTCTCTCGTCACTGGCCCGGTTCCTGGAACAAACCCACTCTGAGGAACGGTTGCAGCGTCTCCAAATGTGACAGAGGTGTTTATGCACGGTGGAGAGGGAGACATTTTTCTGCTGTTGTCATCCTAGACCCCAAAGGGTCATCCCAGGAAGCTGATGGGTGGGACCTTCAGGTCAGATCCAAGGAAGGCCCCTTGTCCTGCAGTCCATGGTTATACTCTGGAATTCCCTCCCACAAGATGTAGTCCTTGCCACCAACTGGGATGGCTTTCAGAGGAGATTGGAAAAACTAGTCATGGCTGCTAGTCCTCATGGCTATATTTTACCCCCAGATCAGAGGCTGTATGCCTGCTGGGGAACATGGGTGCTGTTACACTCCAGTTGTGCGTGCGGGTTTTCCACAGGCAACTTTTTGGCCACTTCCATACAAACAGAATACTGGCCTAGATGGACCTTCAAGTCTAAACCAACACGGCTCATCCTGTGCTTATTCCAGAGAACAGACCAACTTGGGCCTTCGCTCTGCTGCTTTCCCCCACATCCATCCAGTTCCAAGGTAGCGTTGAAGCTGGAAGTAGTTTCACCATAGGAAACTTAAGCTGCATCCCGTTTGCTGAACTAGCATATCTGGTACTAAAAGGCTGTAATTTACCAGCATTTTGAAGCTGAAGTGCACCTGGAGAGAATTAATGCTTCTTTATTAATTGAATAAAAGTGTTTATGATATGAAGAAATGGGGAGTGCGAATATCTCCCTCATTATTCTAGACCAGGGATCCTCGGACTTTCTGAACGGGACCAGTTGAAAGGTGCTGGCGATGGGTGCGGGCCGCCAAGGCGGTGGGGGGGGGGGGCGCGCAGCAAGGCAGGGGCAGGCGTGGGCAGAGATCACTTTCTCCGAGCGAGTTCAGAACGATCTTGCAAGCAAGCCAGTGTCTCGCCATGCGCATGCACGGCAAGTTCAAAACCTCTATGGCGGGCTGGATCCAGCCCATGGGCCGTAGCTTGAGGACCCATGTTCCAGATGCAAATCAGCCATCGCATGACGCTTTTTGGTGGGAGATGCAGGAAAAAGAAGAGAAGGGAAGCTGCCTATAGCAGTTCAGTCTCTCTCTCTCTCTCTCTCTCTCTCTCACACACACACACACACCCCTACACCTCCTTTCCAAGGTGATCTCTGTGATCCTTCATTTCCTCCTCATAACAACAGCCCTGTGAGGTTGGTTATGCCAAGAGCGTGAGTCATCCAAAGTCACCCAGTGGACCTTGTGCCTGTCTGGGGACTAGAACCCAGATCGCCCAGTTTTGCATTGCACCGGTTCTTCAGTATTCTCTGATTTTGGATTTTTTTTTTAGATTTCTCTTAAATGAATGTGAATGCACATTCATGCACCCCTTTCCTTCAAGGGGCTCGAGGCCACATACATCGTCCCTGCATCCCTCCCCTTTGCCTTCACCGTAATCCTGGCAGGTTTGCCAGGCTGAAAGAGAAAAGCTCCCTGCCATGCAGACCCCGGCTCCATCCCGCATTCTCCTGCTCCACCACCTTAGGATTGGTTGCTGAGAACGAAAAAGATCTGGGCATCAGGACCAGGAAATGAAGAAACCAGAACAGTATGGTTTGCTTGTACTAATTTCCATATGCGTAGGGGATGGTGGAGGATAGAAGAGCCTGGAGGAATGCCGCCCATGGGGTTGCGATGGGTCAGGCACGACTTCGCGAATAACATAACATATAATGTCTGAGAAGGAAGGACTCCCTGGAGAAGAGCCTAATGCTGGGAACAACTGATGGCAAAAGAAGAAGGGGACGGCAGAGGATGAGGTGGCTGGATGGAGTCACTGAAACAGTCGGCGTGAGCTTGAGTGGACTCCGGGGGATGGTGGAGGACAGGCAGGCCTGGAGGAATGTTGTCCATGGGGTCGTGATGGGTCGGACACGACTTCACGACTAACATAACATAAACCTGTCCCAGGGGTGCCATTTTGGATCCACATAGTCCAGTTCTCTTGACTCTGACTGGCACTCATGGTCGGGATTCCTCTCTCAGCCCCGCTGGAGAAGCTCCTCCATGAGCAGAGTTTATAATCTCAGAGTCTTCCTCACTTACAAGAGAGAAGACCTAGGAAAGAAAGTGCGATGCAGTGTTTAGAGGGTTAGACTGAGGCTTGGGAGATCCAAACCCCAGGCCACCACACCAAGCCATAAAGCTCACTGGGTGACTTTGGGCCACTCACAGACATTCAGCCTAACCTACCCTGCAGGGTTGTTGTACGAATGAAATGGACAGAAGATTATGTAACGCTCCTTGATCCCTTGCAAAAACTAATGTTCCTTAGGAACATTATGCATGCATAGAACTAAGAGGAGATGTGAGAGAGGGGTACAAAGCTACGACGAAGTTGTCTGAAGGTTAACAATGAAAGCACATCCAATTATTCTGTTGAGCATATCTCCCTTTCTCCAGTTCGTTGTTCAAAGCACAGCCTTGCTTTATACTTCCCTAAGCCCATTCTCTCCCACACCACTAGGACCCACTCACACATTATACAGCTGGAAACCTAGGTTTTGGGAGAGGGCAGGCGTTCTGATGATCCTTCCTGGCTTTGCGCCTCCACACGGACATTTTGGAAGAGGCCAACTTAAGCCCGTGTGACCATCCTGAAGGAGAGCGGACCTGGAGACGTTCTTGCAAACACTCACCCCTCTTGGAAGAAGTGGAGAAGTCAGCATTTATTTATTTATTTATTTATTTATTTATTTATTTATTTTTCGATCTATATCCTGTCTTTTTCCTACAAAGGGCTCAAGGCAGCTTACATCATTCTCCTCCTCCATCTTCTCCCCACAACAACAACCCTGTGAGGTAGGTTGGGCTGAGAGTCTGTGACTGGCCCAGAGTCACCCAGTTGGCTCCATGGCTGAGTGGGGACTAGAACCCAGATCGTCTGAGTCCCAGTCCCTCACTCTTAACGACTATGCCACACTAGCTCTCATTTAGTTAGGGAAGGGCGGCAATGACGCCATTTTGAAAAAAGGCCGACCGGAGTCTATGCAGGACTACCAAATCAGTCAAAAGATTTAGCAAGCTCTTTGCTGGTATCTGTGTGGGGAACACAGGCTGGTGCTCGCATGTGTATGCTTAGTGGTTTTCCTGTCCAGAGATGCCCAAAAAGGCCACAATTAAAATTGGAAATCAATTAGGACATTGACAAGACGAAATAATATGGTTGAGACTAAGAACAGCTTAAGATTTAAGATGGGACCCTGATCTGATCAAGAGAATTTGTTGCAAGTCCCCCACGCAATACACTTTAAATACACAAAGATTTGCCTGTCTGAAAGTTCTTCTTTTGCTTCTGGCTTAATCCATTCAACCCTTTTTCGCTTTACTCTCATGTGCCTCTAGCAAACTGCCCCGGCACTTACCAAATTTTAAAGGAACACACTCATATAATTTTAAATCATTACAATACTGTTTTCAAACTGTCCATGCTGGGAGCCCATGGGCTGTTGTGGGTTTTATTCTGAGCACAGTCGGTTGTTTTATCACCTGCACATGGGGGGTGGATCACATGAAGTCCCACGTCCAGGAATTCACTCAGCAAAACTGGCAAGAAACCTCTTGCTGCTGAGCTATCCCTGGCTACTGCCTCACCTCCCAGGAGTGCCCAAGCAGCACTGGGGAGTGGCTGGCAGAGGCACCCCCTTCTCTGCGGCAACACAGAGCCGTTTCTGGCTGCCCAGTTCACATTTGGCGGGCCTTGAGCTAGTAGCTGCCTTTTCAAAGTGCCCCACTCACTCACGAGCTGGACTCCACTAATGAATCAGAGGTCTCTGGGGAGACGCCAATGCTACCATCTGGTCCAAAATTATTGGAGGAATTTCAATTATTGCGCCCCGATGAGGTGGACAAGGTGCTTGGACGAGTATGTCCCACCACTTGCCTATTGGATCCTTGCCCGTCTTGGTTAATAAATAACTCCAAGCACGGGATTGGGACCTGGATCTTGGAAGTGGTTAACGCTTCTCTGAGGGAAGGTCGAGTGCCTGCCCCTTTAAAGGAGGCGGTAATACGACCGGTCCTGAAGAAAGCGTCACTGGATCCAGAGATGGCCACTAATTATAGACCAGTGGCCAACATCCCATTTCTGGACAAGGTGTTAGAGCGGGTGGTGGCGGGACAACTCCAAGCACTCTTGGATGAGACTGATTATCTGGACCCATTTCAGTCCGGCTTCAGACCCAGGTACGGTACAGAATCTGCCTTGGTTGCCCTGTACAATGACCTGTGCAGGGAGAAGGACAGGAGGAGTGCGTCCCTGTTGGTTCTTCTGGACCTCTCAGCGGCCTTCGATACCATCGACCATGGTATCCTTCTGGATAGGCTAGCGGGATTGGGGGTCGGAGGCACTGCTTTGCAGTGGTTCCGCTCCTATCTCAACGGCCGATTCCAGAAGGTGGTGCTGGGGGACTATGGCTCTGCGCCATGGTAGCTATGCCATGGAGTACCGCAGGGGTCATTTTGTCCCCTTTGCTGTTTAACATCTACATGAAACCGCTGGGAGAGGTCATTAAGAGGTGTGGGCTGCGGAATCATCAATACGCTGATGATACCCAGCTCTACCTCTCATTTTCCACTAATCCAGGTGAGGCAGTGGCTGTGCTGAACCGGTGCTTGGCCGAGGTAAGGGAATGGATGAGGGCCAATAAACTGAAACTCAATCCAGACAAGACGGAGGTCCTGTTGGTTGGCGGATCGGGTTTCGGAGAGGGTGGATTTGACCTGGTCCTGAATGGTGCAACACTCCCTCTTAGGGATAAGGTCCGCAGCTTAGGAGTACTCCTCGACCCGGAGATTTCTTTGGAAGCTCAGGTGACAGCGGTGGCGAGGAACGCCTTCTTTCAGCTTCGGCTGATTAATCAGCTGCGCCCCTACCTGGAGTACGACTGCCTGGCGACGGTGACACACGTGCTGGTGACTTCCCGCCTTGACTTCTGTAACGCGCTTTACATGGGGCTTCCCCTGAAGACGGTCCAGATACTTCAATTGGTTCAAAATAGAGCTGCCAGGTTGCTGACGGGGACGGGGCGTTATGCTCACATGACTCCAGTCCTCCGTCAGCTTCACTGGCTTCCCATTGAAGCCCGGGCCCAATTCAAGGTGTTGGTTATGACCTATAAAGCCCTAAACGGCTTGGGTCCTGGCTACCTGAACGAGCGCTTACGTCCATATATGCCCGACCGCCCTTTGAGATCTGCGGGAGAGTCCCTTCTCCAGGAACCCTCCATGAAAGAAATTAGGAGAGTAAGTACTTGGAGGAGGGCTTTCTCTGTGGTGGCGCCCAACCTATGGAATTCACTCCCCAAAGAGGTCCGCCTGGCACCGTCGTTACTGGTTTTTCGGCGCCAGGTAAAGACCTTTTTATTTAAACATCATTTTAATTGTTAAAACATATGATCTGGCCAGGGCAACTTCTTCTTCCTTCTCTTTTCTCCTCCTATATTTTTATTTACTTATTTTATACTGATAATTTTAATTTTATATTTGTAACTCAGTGTATTTTTTGTATTTTTGTATTTAATGGTAATTTATTATGTTCTATTGTATTTCAATGTATTTTATTGTGTTGTAAGCCGCCCCGAGGTTTCAGCAAGGGGAGGCATAGAAATGTTATAATAATAATAAATAATAATAATAATAATTGGAGCGGTTCCCTCCAGAAAGGTGCTGAGAGCTTTTCTCAGCATGCCCCATAAAGGTGGTGAGAGCTTTTCCCAGCATGCCCCGTAAAGGTGGTGAGAGCTTTTCCCAGCATGCCCCGTAAAGGTGGTGAGAGCTTTTCCCAGCATGCCCCGTGTTGATCCAGCTGACAAGAGGCTTAGCTTGCCCATTCCAAGAAGGAAGAAGGGACCAAAGTGGGAGAAACCCCAGAGAAGCAGTCTTTGTGCTTGGGCTGTGGTCAGAGGAGGAGCTGTCTGTGATTTCTGCAGAGACCCTCATTTAATAGCTATTGCAATATATTAATTGCGTATATTAAATGAATAACTGAGAACATTTTAATTTACTATATGGAACTTGTGTGATCGCCAGGTTCTGTGTCGAACTCCTCATGCGGCCCTCAAGTTATGAAAAGCTGGACCACCCTTTTATGGACTAACAGGTTTTCAAGGGATTTTGCTTTTGTGGGTTAGAACCAACTTTGCCAGACACATGAAGAGAGCCACACAGTCCTCACAAGTGCACACCAGAAGGCTCGAAGTTTCTTTGCTGCTTTTGTCAATGGGGTTCAAGATGGCTCATCTCTGCCCGCTGGATGAATTTCAGCAGGTAGATCGCCAGCCTTGAAGAACTCAGGAAGGGTCTGCTGGATCAGGCCAGGGCCCCTTCTGCTTCCTTCTGCCCACAGGAACACCCCTTGTATGCAGCAGCACCCTCCCACCCATGTTCCCCAGCAGCTGGGGCACATGGCTGCCTGCCTCCGAGATGGGACGCAGGGTGGCCACCAGAAGTAGCCCCTGATGAGCCAGGCTCCGTGGATCTGCCCAGTCGCCAGAGTAGCAGGGAAGGTCACTGCTAGATCGGGCGGACGGGAGACCTCACACTTTCACGGCGAGCGCGGTGGAGAAGTCCTCCCTTTCCTCATCAGCTCCATGGGGGGGACCCTTGGCGGTGCAGCGGATTAAGAGGCAGGGAATGCTGGGAGTTGTAGGCTTTTTTCCCTGCCTAAACACGGACGGGATTGTTTCCTTTAGCCATGGAAGGGGGATCTGAAGACCAACTCAGAGTTGGGCCGATCCCCTAAAGGGAGCCACAGCTCCGAGCCCGCAAGAGCTGCCACGAAACGGGCCATTTGGAGGGCGCTCGCGCAGAGGGTCGCCATGAGTCGGAGGGGACCGGCGGGCACGTGAGAACCGCCTGGGATGGGCGCCGCGGCTGAGGGGCGCTGCGGAGCCGCTTCGCATTCCCAGGGAGAAGCCCTCCCTTGGGAAGGGGTGCGAGCCGCTTCGCGTGGAAATCGCGTGTGCCTTTCCCCGCGGGGAGGCGCGCCTGTGCCGACGCGGGTGCAACGCCAGCTGGGCGGGCTGAGCGAGGGAGCCCAGATGCCCCTCCGCCCCCTCTGCCTGCCCTTCCTGCCCCTGCCCTGCTCCTGCCGCCGCCACCGCCTTGCGCCTCCCCTCCCGGTGCCGGGCAGCTTCGGGCTGGAAGCGCCAAAGGTCCGCCCGCCCCCGGAGACGCTCGCATCTTCGCAGGCAGCTTCGGCTTCCTTCCTCTTGCGCACCGTCCCTTTCCGCGTCGCAAACGCGACCAGGGGCACGTGCACGCGTGTTATTTAATCGTTCAGTCCCACCTTCCGCCAGCTGGTGGCGCTTGCCTTTTGGGGGGTCCGCACGCGGATCCTCTCGCCGAGAGCCCCCGTGCGTGAGAGCCCTCGTGCTCTCCCAGGAGCAGGGAGTGCATCTCCCTGCTCCTTGAGGGTTAAACAGAGCGAGTTCAGATTGCTAGAAGGGACGTGCAGCCCCCCCCCCGCACGTGCCAAGGAGGAAGAGGAGTGAGAATTTCCTGGTTTTTGCACGCCTCTGCAAAGAAGGTTGCAGGAGACTCTTCTGCGTCGAGTATCAGGCAAGTTAAAAAGAGAAGACCTAGATTATTGGACTACAGTCCCCAGAGTCCCTAATCATTGGCCAGGCTGAGTAGAACTGATGGGGCTTGAAGTCTGAATCGAAGGAAGGGGACCAGTTTGAGGAAGCAGCCAATTCACATGCTACAAAATTCTGATCTAGCTTCATGTCTGGTGAGGGGGCGGACTTCTTTGGTTGCCTTGGTCAGGACTGGTGCCAAAGGTAGGCATAATTTGGCACTTGCCAAGGGCTTGCAGCCCAAGTAGGCCCCCCCCCCGATGAGAACGGCTGAGGCTTTCTCTTCATTATCGCAATAGCGTATCTGAAATCCTTGCCATCTGCTGCAAATCAGAGATCCAGTGATAGATCCTGTCAGAGCCTTGGAATTCCAGTTCCAAGGAGTCTGTGCTCGGATTCACCGGGGGACAGATTTTGTTCCGAACCTCAGCAGATTTATTAGATTGAGCCCTCGGGTACCCTCTGCAGAGACAAACCTTGTGAACAGCACTGGCAGGTAGAGGTTGAAACCAGCTGCAAACTTCCAGAATATATTGTTGCTAGTCGCGAAGTCGTGTCCGACCCATTGCGACCCCATGGACAACATTCCTCCAGGCCCTCCTGTCCTCCACCATCCCCCGAAGTCCACCTAAGCTCACACCGACTGCTTCAGTGACTCCATCCAGCCACTTCATCCTCTGCCGTCCCCTCCTTCTTTTGCCATCTATTGTTCCCAGCATTAGGCTCTTCTCCAGGGAGTCCTTCCTTCTCATTAGGTGGCCAAAGTATTTGAGTTTCATCTTCACTATCTGGCCTTCAAAAGAGCAGTCATGGTTGATCTCCTCTTGGACTGACCGGTTTGATCGCCTTGCGGTCCAAGGGACCTCGCAGGAGTCTCCTCCAGCACCACAATACAAAGGCCTCAATTCTTTGGTGCTCAGCCTTCCTTATGGTTCAAGCTAAAAAAAACTTCTCTAGCTGCCTTATCAGCTGTTGCTCATCAGCAAGAGAACAGAGAAGGATTAACTTCCCTTGCAGCCTCTCAGGCGAGCTGGTGGAGTTCCAATCTCGTAAAAGTAACAGCAATGCTAAACAGTGATCTGGCTTGGAATTCTGCTACCTTCTGAGAAAGGGGTGCAGGTTTGATTTTATGAAACAAAGGCACATATAAGCAGCCTTTTTTCTGCCAGGATTAATCTGAATTTCCCAACAATCCCAATCCATTTACCACTGACCTCAGAGGATCTCTGGTTCTCTTTGGCTGGAGGTCTTCAGACATCCATCTGGCTGCATCAGAGAGGAAATCCAAATGGGGAGGGTGGATGAGAAGACCTAGGAGGCCCCCTCTCCAACTCTATAAAAATGATCCCCACTGTTTTTAACATTTTTTCTTGGTTTTTCTCACAGTACCCTGTCGTAACAAAAGCAGATCCGCATTGGAAACCACAATGAAGCATGTAAAGCAAACGGAAGCATCTGGAAGGCACAGAGTTCCCTGAGTCTGGCATGGAAGATCCCCTGTTTGGGGTCCCCGCACATGCTTCGGGTTCCTTTGTCCAAGGTGGTGGTGCTTTTTTTTAAGGGGCCTTGATCTGCAGTAGGGAGAAATGGGACCGCTTTTGGATTGAAGATACTCACAGTGGGCAAGGTGACCCTGCCCCCAGTCCACTGCATTCTGAAGGCTTTACTGGCTTGGGGATGGTGGGAGATGTAGTCTAACATTTCTGGAAGTGGGGGCAGATTGAGGAAGAGATGGCGCGGGGAGTCCCTACTTTACATGCAGAAGATCTGTTTCAATTTTGGATTCGCCAGGCAGGAAAAAAGCCTTCCTAAAATCCTGGAGAGCAGCTGCTGGTTTGTGTCAGCAACACCAGGCTGGAAGGATCCAGGATCCAACTCAATAGAAGGCAGTAGTCCCATATTCCAGTTTACCTCTCCCTTTGTTCAGAGCCATGAGGACTAGAAACTTACTTAATTTTTAGGTGAAGGATAATAGCTGAGTGTGATGGAGTGTATGCTGTGCATGCGGAAGGTTCCTGTTCAGCCTCCCACATCCCAGGCAGGACTAGGAAAGACCCACTGCCTGAATCCCTACGAAGCAGGGGTTGTCTGTATTGACAGTCCAGGCTGAGAAGGAGCAGAGATCTGACATGCTGCGAGGCAGCTTCAGTAAATAAATTCAGGTAACAAGTAATCTGTTGAACAAGGCCAGAACCACAGCAGTGGGAGAATGAAAAATGGAAAGGCTTTTTGTGGGGGAAGGGAGAGGGGAAATGAGCTGTTTGGGGTATGGAGAGAAACCGCAGGATTGGCTCTTTCTGGTTGACTTCAGCATTTGCCAACGTTGTGCAGGATCAAAGCAAAAGTGGGTGGGTCAAGGATCTCTCTCTCTCTCTCTCACACACACACACACACACACCATCTATCTATCTCCACCTTCTTATTTAATTTATTAATTTCTAGAATATAGTCTTCCCTTTCTCTACGAGGAATCCTAGAGCAATGTATGCATCCATAAATCTACTATTACACAGGAAAAAATAGACTCAAACAGCAATTCTTCAGCCAGCCAGCTGAAAGAAAACACAGCTGTCTTTTCAGTTTGAAATGAGCTTAGATCGAACATACGAAGAAACTAAAATAGCTGTTCGAATGCCCTAGCCAAATAAAGGAAGGTCATTTTAATTTGGCTGCAAAAAGAAAAGAACGTTTGGTACCAGTCATGTCTTTGAGAAGGCAATTGTAGCGAACTGGTCTTCCCTCTTTCTTTTCCTCTTGAGCTGACACAGAGGAAAGGAAGCACAGTCTGTTTATTAAAACTTAATGACTGCAGAAGAATATAAATCAGGGCACGTCCTCGAGATGTGGGGAAAAGCATCAGTACGGAGTTGAATCCAAACTGAAACTCCCTCCTTCCTTCCCTTTCGGGAATGATTCTGACTGCACCCTCAGGCTTCTTAATTCTTACCTGCCCACCTTGCTTCTCCTGTGGCCCCCTCCCAGAGCTGAAAAATCTCCTTTTTTCCCCAAGGCAGTCTGGTTCTCACACTTTGCCTGAGATTGACAAGCCGTCTGCCCATTGCTGCACCTCTGCTTTCTCCCTAGCCCTGGAGGGAGCTGTCTGAACAGACCGTGATGTGTGAGAGCTTAAGTCCCCTCTACAGCAATCCAAAATCGGTGCCACCACAAATAAGACCCTGCCCCATGTTATGGCCTTACGTGTGAATCCCTGTGGTAGTGATTGGAGAAGGCCCTCTCTGAAGATCTTGGTGCATGGGCAGAACAGCATGGAGGAGGTGGTTCTACAGATATTTTGAGCAGATTTTATATGCCCATCTCTCTCGCTCTCTCTCTCTTTGTCACTTGCTTGTGAAGTCTTCCCTGCCTTCCCCTGGGGAAGGGCTCTTTATTTTATTCATTTTTATTTAAAGTTTTTATGTGCAGTCCAACACCAGAGTCTCTGGACAGCTTACAAAAACAAACAACATACCAACAAACAACACACCGCATCTGACCATTAATGATAAAATCAAAGATAAAACCGATCGAATGTTGTTTAATTGGATGCATCCAGGAGGCAACTGGGCAGTCATCTGAGTGGGAAGCTGTAACTTGGAGGCCTGCATTAGCAGCAGGTCAGGCCTGGGGGCCTTGGCACCTTCCAATCCTACTACAGTGGTACCTCGGCTCACAAACGCCTCAGTTCACGACCAAATCAGGTCGTGAACAGAAATTTCAGAAAAATTTTGCCTCAGGTCACGAACTCCACATTGGGTGATGATCACCGTCGTGCTGGGAGGGAGGGGAGATGGCTGCGATCTTTGCTGTTCTTTGTTACTTTGTTGTTCTTTGTCACTTGGTTTCAAATTTTTGTGATTAAAAAAAATGGTTACAGAACTGATTAACCTTATTTACATTGAACCTTATGGGGAAATTTGTCTTGGCTCAGGACCAATTTGGGTCATGACCAGAGTCGTGGAAAGGATTAAGTTCGTGAGCCAAGGTACCACTGTTTTCCATGATTCTTTGAACTGCTACTTAAAGGTCTCCTGTTTCCATCTCTCACTGCTTTTCCCAAGGGGTGAAGGTTCAGAAAAAGGTGGGGCTTTGGTGGGCTGGATGGGAGAGCCTTGAGACCTGAGGTTTGGATGGGGTGAGCTTGATACGGGTCTCGGGCCTCCTAATCTTGTCTCTCTCTTTTTTTTTTTTACACGTTGTTTTCTTCCCTTAGGGAAAAGTCTCTCTCAGTAATCTGGCATCCTAAGCTCCCCATCCATCTGAGTGGAAGACGATTCTCTCCACTTCTCTGTTCTGAGCTGGCTGTGCCAAGTCAGGCTCTGCGAGGGAAGATGGCCGAGGAGCGGGGAGACCTGTCGGCACTGGGAGCCCATTTAAAAGCTACCTGGAAGAATGGCATGAAACTGGAAGAAGTGGAGCCACCATGCCAAGAGGCCAGAAAAGGCCACATTGCCATCCAGGCAGGGGACACTAGAGGATTCTGGGAAAGAACTGACCCTCAAGAACTTAAACAGGAGCCTGATGAGCGCCAACAGTGCTGGGAAGCCCAGCTTCAAGGGTTTGTGCGAGCCCTCGAGCTCCCTCATTTGCACGGGGTTGCACAGCCAGCGCAAGAGTACCATGGCGTGCCCGTCCCGTCTGATTCGGGGGAAGCTACTGACCCTGCATGGCAGCCCACAACAGAAAGGAAAGTACTCCCAGGCCTCTGTGTGGAATCACATGTAATCCTCCCGGGCAAAGAACAGCCAGGCTGTGGGTCAGTGAAAGAAGAAGAAATCCCGGACAGGAAGACCCCTGTGGCAGAGCTCCAGCGCCAGCGCTTCCGGCATTTCTCCTACCAAGAAGCGGAGGGGCCCCGAGATGTTTGCCAGAGGCTCCAGGAACTTTGCCACCAGTGGCTGATGCCTGAAACACGCACCAAGGAGCAAATTGTGGAGCTGGTGGTCCTGGAGCAGTTCCTGGCCATCCTGCCAAGGGAGATCAGGAGCAGGATCAAAGCTTTGGAACTGGAGACGTGCTCCCAGGCCGTGGTCTTGGTGGAAGGCTTGCTGCAGCAGAAGCAACGGCAGGAGGAGGGAGACGGGCAGGAGACTGCCAGAGGTAACTCATTCAGGAGCATGGAGCAGTGGCTCTCTCTCGTTGGGTGCAGGACAGGGAAGTCTCGGCTGTTAGGCAGTATAAAAATGCAGTAAATAAAGCAGAAGGCGGCTCATCCCGAGTGTCAGGATCCGCTGGACCAGCTGGGTTGGGAAAGGAGGCCCTGAACCCTCCAGAGTCAGATGATCGAGGGGACTACAGAACTTAGGAACTGAACTCTGCGTTCTGTGATAGTACAAATCCTTTTCAATATTTACGCCCAAATAGTGCTGCACAACACATTGTTCCACCAACCGCAGCCCTCGTTGTGCAGATTTCTTGTACAAAACAAACGGCGTGTTTGAAAATCTGCCTGGGGCATGTGGGTAAATGCCCCAATTTCTTGGGGCATAAGAGCTGGCCTGGGTCAGACCAGGGTCCATTCAGCCAAGATTCTGGTCCTGCAGGAACTTACCAGCTGCCCTCAGGACAGCCACAAGCAGGACATGAGGGATCAGCACCCTCCCACCCGTGTTCCTCAGCAACTGGTGTGTGTAGGCACATGCCTCTGAGACTGGAGGCAGCATGTAGCCCTCAGGACTAGTAACCACGGATGGCTTCTGAAGAACTCCCCTCAGAATTTCTCCAGTGCCCCAATCTGCCCAAGATTGGGGCATTCGCTCCAGGAATTTTTCCAGCCCCCTCTGCAAAGGTGACTGTCACAACATTTTGTGAAAGTGAGTTCCATGGTTCAGTGCTATGCCATGTAAAGGAATCCTTCCTTTGATAAATCCTGAGTCTCCCATCCATCAGCTTCATGAGATGACCCCTTTGGGTTCTAGTGTTACAGAAGGAGAAAAAGATCTCGCATTCCACTTCCTGTACACCAGGCATCATTTTGTACACCTTTCTTGTTCCTGTCCCTGCTTCCTTCCCCTTTTCCTGCCCCTGTGCACCTTGGGCAGGTTTGGCCCTGTCGGTCACCTGGGTGGGTGGCAGGCCCTTGACAGGGCCGGCTCCATATTTCAAGGGTCCCTTGGGCTTCTCCTGAGGGTTTGTCACGCCCATGGCACCATCGTGGGGTCTCCGTGGCCTAGGTTCTGAAGGTGACGATGACCTTGAGGACTCGGCGATGGGGGTTGTGGAAACTCGGGGAGAGGCAGAACCTGTGCAGGGCCTTCAAGGTCGCTGCCCGTGGGCTCCCAGGCTGACCAAGAGAGCAGAGATCTTCTGAAAGGGATGGGAAAGGTCGAAGAGGAGGAGGAAGAGTGTTGCCTTGCTAAGCCCCTGGCCCCATGAGGAGGCACCGGGAGAGATGAGCTGCCCAGATAGTGTCATGAGGCCAGAGCACTCTTCCTAGTTACTCACACAGGAACAGGCAATAAAGGTTTAAAGCCTTGTATTCTAAACAACTTCAAAGGAACGCAGGCAATGAGTAATGCAGGAGCTGTTAATGGCAGTTCCAAGCAGTTGCCCCCTCCTTTCTGACCTATCCCAGATTTATGAGCGCCCCTCCGGGCTAGATAAGCCCCTCTGCCTCCTCCCTTGGCTTTGCCTCTCTTCTAATTGGCTCAAATGCCAGTCTTCTCAGCTGGGCATTCTCCATGGCAACAGGCCATCCCACAGCGTTATCTCCATGAAGAATGCGGCTCTTTCTAGCTGGAGAAAAACTTCGTCAAAGTCAGGCGGTGGGGGCGGTGTTTGTGCAATGGGCACCAAGTAGAAATCTTCTTGCTCTAAGGCCTGGCTCTCGCTGGGAGCGTCTTGTTCTCTCACGTGTGTCAACGACAGAGAGAAGGCTTGCGGTGTCCCACTGCCTGGCCCTTCTGCAGCGGGAGCCACCCTGTGGGGCCCCAGAGCTACCGAAAGGGAAGGGTTTGGGGTTCAACAACCACTCTTGACATTTGCAGAGGCTTGTCTTCTAGCTCCCTAGAGGGTTTGAAAGCTGCTTTGCCTTGTAGTGCCATAAAGAGCAGCTTCGCAAAGGGCCTGCATGGTGTCTTGGAGCTGCAGGGCCGGAAGGCAGGGTGGTGTTGCCTTGACTGAGAGGAGAAGCAATCCGGGGGGTGTTTGGAATGGGCCCCTGCTGAGTTTTGGACTCTGGGCAGGGGCCGGACCATGCGCAGCCCAGCGCTTGGGAGCAGAACATGTAGCACAAAGGCCTCCTGGGCAGGCAGCACGTGAGTTGAATAATTGGGCTTCTTGCTGCTACTCCAGGTGCCGTGGACCTTCAAGGAGGAGCCAGATCACCTTCCCCAGGTAGAGCCAGTGTCCAGGGGGCTCATGCTGGTCTTTCAGGCACTCAGAGAAGAGGAGCACAGGGGCGCACCTGTGCCAGGTAAGGATTCTTGTGCCTGGCTTTCTGGGTCAGCTGAGTTCCCAGCGGGGACTCCATCAGACCTCAGCTGGAGGACTGTGTCAGCCAGGCTTTGAACCATCAGTGTTCAAAGAGGTATTCGCTCAGGGTGTCCTGCACCGAATCGGGCCTAGGGGGGTGCGAGGCTCACCAAGGCGGTTCCCACGCTATCAGCTCGTGAGTTTCAAATTTGTGCTTGTAGCCCATGGGCAGACCGAACGACTCAGGCGGCACGTTTGGTCCCGGTATGGACACTTAAGCAGGGACAGTTCCTCTTTCTGGAGACTGATCCCAAGTGCTGGTTTTGACCCAGAAAGCCTTCCTTGGCTCAGGGCCACCAGGTCTGATGGGGCGCCTCTCTGGGCATGAGCCCATCCGTATCCTGCATTCGCTATCTAAGGTCCTCCAGGCACCTCCTTGGAGGGAGACCTGGAAGGCGGCAACAAGGGAGAGGGCCTTCTTCGTGGTGGCCCATTCCTTTTGAAGTGAACTCCCAAATTACACCCGCCTGGCACCAACTTTGTTGTCTTTTTGGCACCAGTTACCACCTTTGTCTTCTCTCAGGCATTTGGCGGCAAGTGATAAGGTTTTAATCCAGCCCTGGATGCCTCTTACTGTTTAAAAATGTCGAAAGTGTGCTTTCTGTTCATTTGTTTGTATATACAGCAGTGCCTTATAGTTGGGACGACTCTAACTTTGAATGATCCAGAGTTCGAACGCTAAAGTCGAGATTAAAAGTGCACCAACGTTCGAACGATGCTTCCATGTTCAAACTACATGTGCAGTGAAAAAAACACATTCACCACATAAACTAAATGTAATCTGTGGTGTGCCCAAGTCATCTCTTGCTTGTGTATTTTCAGTGCATCCGTTTACATGTGTGTTCTCTTTATTTTTTGCTGTTTTCTCTTTATTTTTTGGTTCTAGTACTGGCACGGACATGGTGAGATTGTTTTGTGTTGTATGCTTTTCTGTAGTTAGGATTAAAAAATGCCTTTTTTCCTCTTTATTTTTTGGTTATACTGTATTTATAACCCCTGCATATTGCCCATGGCATCCAGGAAGAGCATGGAAGCAAAGAAGCCTAAGAGGAAGGTTGTAATATCGACTATCGCAGTGAAAAAGGAACTTATCGCGAAGTATGAAAGTGGCGTGCGTGTGGCGGATCTGGCGGCCATGTTTAAGATGCCCAAGTCGACGGTGTGCACCATTCTTAAGAATAAGGAAGCGATAAAAGCCGCAAATGTGGCTAAAGGTGTGACGACGTTGACGTCCAGAAGATCACATGTTATTGAGGAAATGGAACAACTCCTCTTGGTGTGGATTAATGAAAAGCGATTGGCTGGCGATATCATTTCTGAGAAGATTATTTGCGAGAAAGCCAAGCAGCTGTATAGCGACCTTAAGAAATGCACGCCTGGAACCAGCGCTGAAAGTGAGGAGTTTAAAGGAAGCAGGGGGTGGTTTGCTAAGTTTCGGAAAAGAACTGGCATCCGCAGCGTTGTGATGCACGGGGAGGCTGCTGGTGCTAACGTGGGGGAAGCTGAAAAGTTTGCGAAAAGCTTTCAGCAGTTTGTTGAGCGGGAGGGATTTGTGCCTCAGCAAGTGTTCAACTGCGACGAGACGGGCCTCTTCTGGAAGAGGGTGCCTCGCGGGGCCTGCGTCACGGACGAGGAGGAGGCCGTGCCGGGGCCTCGGCCTATGGAAGACAGGCTGACGCTGCTGCTTTGCGGCAACGCCAGTGGGGACTGCAAGGTGAAGCCCCTGCTTGTGTACCACTCGGAAAACCCACGCGTGCTCAGGAAGCACGGCGTGATGAAGACCCGGCTCGGAGTGATGTGGAGGGTGAACGAGAGGGCGTGGGTCACCAGGCGGCTCTTCACTGAGTGGATTCACGAGGTGTTTGCGCCTTCCGTGAGGGCTTATCTCGCCGAAAAGAACCTGCCACGGAAGGCTCTGCTGGTGATGGACAGCGCTCCTGCCCACCCTCCGGGCTTGGAGGAAGAATTGGTGGGCGAATCCGGCTTCATCAAGGTGATGTTCCTGCCCTCCAACGTCACCTCTCTCATCCAGCCCATGGACCAGCAAGTCATCGCGAATTTCAAGAAGCTGTACACCAAGGCCATGTTTCAGAGGTGCTTTGAGGCGACCAGTGAGACAGAACTGACCCTCGGAGACTTTTGGAAGGGTCATTACAATCTCCTCGATGGCTTAAGGGTCATCGATAAAGCGTGGAGGGAAGTTTCTCTCGGGACAATGCAGTCTGCTTGGAAGAAACTCTGGCCGGATTGTATTTCAGCCAGAGACTGCGAAGACTTTGAGCCGGCGCCTGTGGTGAATGAAATTGTGGCTCTGGGCAAGGCCATGGGGCTGGAGGTGAGCGAGGAGGATGTGGAGGAGTTAGTGGAGGACCACAAGGCCGAACTCACCATCGAAGAACTTCAGCACCTTCACGATCAGCAGCA
Organism: Varanus komodoensis; assembly: GCF_004798865.1. Classification (NCBI taxonomy): domain Eukaryota; kingdom Metazoa; phylum Chordata; class Lepidosauria; order Squamata; family Varanidae; genus Varanus; species Varanus komodoensis. The sequence continues at coordinate 274,266 of NW_025336429.1, forward strand.
AGAAGACCTGGCAGAGGAAATTTCCTCGGAGGAGGAAGAGGGAGCCAAGAGGTGCATCTCCAGTGCTGAAATCAAGGAACTGTGCTCTGTTTGGGCTCGGACGCAGGCCATTGTGGAAAAGTGGCACCCTAATGCGGCAGTGGTGAACAGGAGCATTAACTTCTTTAATGACAATGTGATGGCATACTTTAGGAACATCCAGAAAAGTCACCAGCATCAGCCTCCATTGGAAAGCTTCTTCTCCGGAGAAAAAAGGCCAAGTGAAGCAAAGTCCTCAACCAGTAATGCTAAAAAGCAGAAGAGGGAGAGAACACCGGAAGACATCACCACTCCTCACTAAGGTACAGCAAATGCAATTTCCATTTTCTTATACAGTACATATTTACATATTTTATTGTTTTCAAGCTTTAATTGATAATTTTGATGTGTCATTGTGTTATTTTTACCTTAAATTATATCCATTTGCTCTTTACGCTTATCAAAATGGGTATTGTTTAGGGTCTGGGAACAGATTAATTCATTTTCCATTATTTCTAATGGGGAAAATTGATTCAGACTTCAAACACTTCGGAGCTCGAACGGCCTCCTGAAACAAAATAAGTTCAAAATATGAGGCACCACTGTAAATGGTTTTTATAAAGTCTTTTTAAGGTCCACATCTTTGCAAAGTGCCCAAAGAGCTTTGGCTATTGGCTAAAGGAATGTAACAAATGAGTGGGGTGGTGTCACGTGGTGTCCTGCAACGGCCGGGGGCTGGACTTGATGGCCTTCATGGCCCCTTCCAACTCGACTATTCTATGATTCTATGAATGGAAATGAAGAGATGCTTTATGACCTCAGGGCCCTTTGGGGTTTAACAAAAGCGTTTCCATGAGAATGCATTTCAAGGGATATGACTTTCTTGGCACAAAAGGGATATCTTGATCACGCTAGTTCAGAGAATCATTTCCTTCCCTTATTCTAGAAGGAGAGCAGTTCAAAGGAAGAGAAAATCCAACTAGAAGTCTCTGGGGACGTGGAAACCGATCAGACATCATCAGGAAAATTGCAGCAGAATATTTCCCATGGACATGATTGGTGGGAAGTCTCTGAGAGCCATCTAGGAAATCAGCCAGTGAAGGAAAGTGAAAAATCAATGTGTCATCCTCCATTTTAGCAGCAACTTGATGAAGTGACAGTCCAGCAGAGAACCCTTCAAGGTGGGAGACAAGCAGCCTGCACTGAATGTGGGCAGCTCTGGAGAAGTGGTACTGGCCTTCCTGAAGATCAGAGAATTTACTCAGCCAAGAAACCCTATGGGTTCTTGTACTGTGGGAACAGTTTCAGCCAAAGAGCTGGCCTTGTTAGCTACCAGTGGATACACATAGGAGAGAAACCCTATAGATGCCCAGAGTGTGGGAGGAGCTTCAATGAGGACTTGTAGTGATGAGAAACCTTATGTCTGCTCTGATTCTGGGAAGAACTTGACTCAAACAGCCAGCCTGATTACGCATGAGAGAATCCACACAGGAGAGAATCCCTACACATGCTCATGAGTGTGGGAAGAGCTTCAGCCAGCAATCAAACCTGATTTTACATAGGAGGACCCATACAGACGAAAGGCTGTATTAATGCCCAGAGTGTGACAAAAGTTCAGCTGTTGGTCTCACCTCCAGGATCATGAGAGAGCCCACACTGGAGAGAAACCATTCCAGCGCTCAGTCTTTGAGAAAGGGTTCAGCCAGAGACTGAAGCTTATCACACACCAGAGAATCCATACAGGAGAGAACCCATGTGAATGTTCAGACTGTGGGAAACACTTCAAGCCTGAACTGACATAAAAGGACCCATGACAGAGAGAAATCAGAACTCCCCACATGGCAACGAATTTTTAATGGAAATCATGTTTGGAAGTGAGCGAGGCCTGAGAAGCCAACAATACTGCCTGAGACCAATTACGTGCTCTTATTCAGAGAGCAAAAAGTGGTTCGGGTGTCCAATGAAGATTGCAGAGGGCCCAAATTAAAATCCTCACTCAGTCTTGACATCTCCTGGGCTATCCTGGGCCTGTCATTCTCTCAGGCTAACCTACCTCACAGGCTTGTTATAAGGTTAAACACCAAGGGTTGGGGAACCATATAAGCTCAACCTGTGAGCCTTTTGGAGAATGGGTGGGTTTAAAATACCTAAAGTAAATGTCTGAAACCAAATTAAGGATGGTGACATGGCTTTCCCATAAAATTTTGAATTGGAAAATTTTCCAGAAACTGTTTTGGTGCCTTAAAATCTGTTGGGATTGATTTATTTATTTATTTGGCTCCAGTTTAGCAAATAAATCTACCCCCAAGCCTCTGTCCTGCATCCACTTTATGCACTGTTTATCTGAGAAGCTTTTTACCCACTAGTGTTGGAAAAACGTGTTGGAACTGCTGTGCTTGACTGGGAGTGACAGAAAGCCTCCATAAAACAGACATGAAGTACAATATCCAGCGAAGCTTTACTCTGAAATAAATTCTGCTAAGTCCTGCTGAAATTAGGAGCTTTTCTTCACGAGGCTATTAAGTAACTGTATTTACTTTCAGTTTGATCACAGAATTTAATTCCAAGTGCTACATCGAAAAGCGTGCCCTCTCCTGCTTTTCTGCTACATAACCTCTAGATGGCACTATGGTATAGAGCAATAGAGCAAATACACAAGTGAGAAAACACGGTTTCTTTCACTTTCACTGATACCACATTGCCCTGCTCTAAAATGTTTGTCCGTGATCCTCTTTAGACATAGAAGGATAACTGGAAGGTCAGAGCATCATCCTAAGAACCTGTAGACAACTGTGAATAGGGAATGACAAGTGCGCAATCAATGCCTCATGTGGAAAAGCTCTTGCACATGGCATCACTGGTACCTATAGCAAATACCTTGTCAACAGCCCCTAGAACCTGTTTTCTAAACTTAAAAAGATACATGCTGAGCATATGGAATTTCACATTCTAAGCTCACATAAATCAAAGTACCACCGTGGCTGCCCAGAGAGAGTGGAGTTTGCTTCTGCTACCCTGAGATATGAAATACTGTTATTTGGGAATGAACACTATTTTGCTGGAGAAAAGGGTAATATATATTTTGAAGTAAAAATAATAAAATGGAAAGAGAAAATGAGTGACAACTTTATGTTTGGATACAGAGTCTTGTGCATCCGGGGTGCATTTTTTGTGTGTGCTTACTTGAGAGGATGCTGCACGGAATCCATAGTACGTCTATCGAGGGATTTACTGCTGAGTAAATATGTCGGGAAATGTTTGGTTATTGTGGCCTCGAATCGGCAACTCTTAAGGGGCAAGTTGTTTGCATTCAGACAGAAGAAAAGTCCTCCAACCCCCAGAATTTCCCAGTCAGCACCCCCACTGCTGGAATCTGGATTTTGGGCTAAAAGAGATTTTGCACGCAGAAAATTAGGTTTTGCCACAGAACCTCTTGAAGTTGCAGAGCATTTGGGGTGATGTTCCGGCTGTGCACTCGAAGGGCTGCTGGTGAGAACTCTTAGCAGGAGATCATGTCTTTTGCATGTGGATGGGTCCAGTTCAGCTCGCATCTGATGTTGCCGGAAGGATCAAGCAGGAGAACATGCGGGCGGGGGGGGGGGGGACCATGGAGAACAGTTGCCAGCAGGAACAATGCTTACTATTCTTAATTCATTTCGCTGCTTCTTGGTAGCCAAAGTTCTCACGGCGGCTCACAGCACTTCACAGAACACAAAGACGGATATAGTAAGATGCAGCATAAATAGAGCTGACCATGAAATACACATGAAACCCTACATGTTACCTACCCAACTGCTATTGGTTCAGAGGCCCTTCTTGAAGATCCATCCCTGAAGGAGGTGAAGGGGATGGCGAATAGGAGGAGGGCCTTCTTGGTGGTTGCACCTTATCTTTGGAATTCGCTTCTCGGAGTGGTTCGTTTGGCACCCTTGCTGCAGCCATTTCTGCACCAGGCAAAAACAGTTTTATAATCCAGCCATTTTAATAATGAATTGAATCATATTCAATTAATAAATTTGTAGATGGATTGATTTTATAATTTTTATTGATGGCTTCGTCTACTATCTTGGCTTAGGATAACTTTTGCTAAGGCACTGTGTAGGAATTGTAGTTGGACAGCCACCTGGGTGGGATGGTGTGAACTGGTGTCCTGCAACAGCAGGGGGTTGGACCTGATGGCCTTCATGGTCGCTTCCAACTCTACTCTTCTATGATTCTATTTTCAATAGATTTTTAAAGAATTTAAATATTAATTGTTTAGTTTATAAAAAAAATTTTAGCTGTTGGTTGTACACTGCTCAGGGAGTCCAGGATGAGACTGTTGGGTGAGGTTTATAAAGCCAGTAAATAAATACAGCATAAAATTTGAATATATGAAATTGAAAGCAATTTGAACAGCTAAAACCATTTCAGGACAGTCTGAACCTGGCACCACAAAGATGATGATGGTGATGCCAGACTGGCCTCTATGGAGACATCATTCCAAATTCAGGGGCCACCACTGACAAGCCCTTCCCTTTGTTGACACCCTCTAGACATCCCTTGGAGGAGTCTAACGCCTTCCAGGTAAATCCAATACCCTGGAGGGAAGTCCCCTCTTTGGAAGGTCGGAAGCAGCCGTCATAGCAAGGAACGCCATGGTCCCTCCAGCCCAGCAGGGCCAACACTGACTGGCAGCGAGGTTCCTGAAGTCTGGGCAGAATTCCTTCTTAGTCCTTGAAGATGTTTGAGACCTTCTGCATGCAACGTTCCCTTCCAGCCTGGAATTGCAGGCTACTAGTTATGCCACAGGCTTTTTTTGGTCTTCTGGCAGGAAAGGGACATGGAAACCAAGAAGTATGTGGAGGAGAATTGGACCTACCCATCGCTCCTGAAAGTTCTGGTTGCCTCTGGTCTGTTAGCAACAAAGCTGGTCTCACCACAAGCTCATCCTAGGTTAATTTACCTGTGAATTCTGGCCATTCCTTTTAAAATCCGGCAGGGTCTCACAGTGCTCAGTTGTGCCGTGCCAACAACCCAACCTGGCCAGGTTTGTATGACCTGACAATCCACGGGGTGCCCCTGCCACAGCTTCCACTACAGAGGGCTTTCTCTGCGGTGGCGCCCAATCTATGGAATGCGCTCCCCAGAGAGGTCCGCCTGGCACCGTCGTTATTTGTTTTTTGGCGCCAGGCAAAGACCTTTTTATTTAAGCGTCATTTTAATTGTTAATATTATTTGCTTATTTTACCTGGCCAGGGCGACTCATTTTATATTGTTATTTCTTGTATTTTAATTTTTTGTTGTGAGCTGCCCCGAGGCTTCGGCGAATGGGGCGGCATAGAAATGTTTTAATAAATAAATAAATATAAATAAATAGATACAGTGGTCCCTGTGCACCCCAAAAGGTGGCTTGGTCGCCAGACAAGCGATCTGCACACAGGAGCTGCCTCAGTTCACATGTCTCCCGCTTGTCTTCTTTGGACTCAAAGCTGTAGGGATTTAGGGTGGAGGCCAGGAAGCACTTCCTGATGGCTAGGTCCCCGAGGGTGTGGAATGGGCCTCCCCGGGAGGTGGTTGAGGCCCCACCAGGGAGGTTGTTCAAGGATCGGCTGGACATGCCCATGGTGGGCATGTCGTGAACGGAGCCGGCTGGAGCCGGGGGTCAGACTAGATGGCCCGGGAGGCCCCTTCTGACTTGCTCTGTTTCTGTGTTTTCTTGCCAAGGAAGGCCTGCTGGTGTGTCCAGGAGGCTCCTTAGACCATCTGTGGTTTGATCTGGATTTGATGCCATGGAACAAAATGGTGGGCAGCCGTTTCCTTGCATCTCTGCTTATCATACTATCTTATGAAGGGAAAATTGGGACAGTTCTGCTTACAGGCTTCTATGATTATGAGTTTTTCAAATGGATGACAATATGATTTATTTTTTAATTAAAAATTAGCTTAGGTTGCCTTTAAGGGCAGAACCCTTCAACAGCCTCATTATAAATAATATTATTTATTATTTATTATAATATTATAATATTATTGTGTTGATTATCACCAACCACCATAAATAAATTTGCTTCCAAATTACTAGGTACTCTAACGCAATGAACCAACTACACCAAAGAGTCTTGCCCACTAGCTTGCAATCTTATATAAGGCAAATGCCACAGTTTTAAGATATGAACTATGTGGGGGAAACAGATTTCCAGGGAAAAGGAGACCCTTTTCCCAGACAGCCTTGCCCTAGACCAGGGGTCGGCAACCTGCGGCTCCAGAGCCGCACGTGGCTCTTAAACCCCTCTGCTGCGGCTCCGTTGCTCAAAACACGCACAGCTGATCTGCGTCCTGATCCGCTGACTGAGCCGCTGATCTCAGGAATGCAGCGCTACTTAAGTAAACCGCTACATTCCTCTGCTAAACAAGCTTCCTGCAGGCTCTCATGTTACACGAAACGCTGCTGAAAGGATTCTCTTTGTCCCAATGTAATCTCCTTCCTCTGAATGTTAAAAGCTGCGCTTGGGACCTGTCACAATTCACAGCACTTGACTGTTTATCTGCTAATCAGTCACTAAACACACCTATATGATCTGCGCTGATTTACTGAGCTCCCCCTGCCCCCCTCATAGGCCAATCATGGACAAATCGAAGAAAAGTTTCTGAAGAAAACCAAAGGTGAGAGCCAGTGTGGTGTCGTGCTTAAGAGCAGGGGACTGGGACTCGGGCGATCTGGGTTCTGGTCCCTGCTTGGCCATGGAGCCAACTGAGTGACTCTGGGCCAGTCACAGACTCTCAGCCCAACCTACCTCACAGGGTTGTTGTTGTGGGGATAAGATGGAGGAGGGGAATGATGTAAGCTGCCTTGAGCCCTTTGTAGGAAAAGGCAGGATATAAATCACAATATAAATGAATGAATGGTACGTGGGTAGATTCATTTGCTTTTACTGCTGACGAACTTATGGGGTTTGCTGTTTAATGCATGCAGCCCTTTAGCACTGACCTAAACTCTTCAGGAAGCAGTTCTCCTATTCAAAATATATGAAAGGAGTCCTACTAGTTTATAATGCAAGATTAACAGTTCTTAGTGACTGAACAAGAGCTGCAGCTAAATCTTAATGAAGATATACATAGCATTAAGGTAAAAAACAATATATGAAGTGTTATCTTCATTTTAGCTGTCAAAAGGGTTTTGCGGCTCCCAGTGTTTTCTTTTGTGTGGGAAATGGGTCCAAAAGGCTCTTTGAGTGTTAAAGGTTGCCGAGCGCTGACCTAGACAAATCACATTTCCTTTCTCCCAGGCCTGCTTTTGTCGTTTCCAGCGCTCAGTTTGTGAGGGATTCGATGCTGTTTTTAACAGAGCGGTGCTGGATTTAAGCCTTGTTTTTGCTGGGTTTGGAAGCTGCCAAGGCAGGGAAAGCAGGTCACAATCTTAAATGAAAGGGAGAGAAACTCTGGGAGAGGCAGTTGTGACGGTGGCGGAAGAAGCCACCATCTGCCACCGTCTGAGTTTCTGCCTTCGATCTTCCTCAAGGACAGCAAAAACATGAATTGCTGAGCGAGGAGAAAGGAGAGCAAGCCACATGCTCAGTTCCCTGGGCCAACGGCGCAGTGTGTGAGATGGAGGCAGAACCATCTTTTTCCTCTTCCTCGAAACTCGCCTGTGCAGGAGACTCCCCGCTTTCTGCTTCAGCAGGATCCCTGCAGGTTTTCCGAGTCCGGTGTGTTTAAAGGCAAGCTGGGCAGAAGTTGAAGCTGCCTCTACTGGTGCTTTGGGGGGGGGGGGCATTTGCAGAAGATCAGCAAGTATTCCTGATTCCCAGTTGTTGAACAACAACACAAGGATTGCCCCCCTCCTTATAACTGTTGAAGCCACACAGAGTCTGCCTCTCGGTTGGACTACCGCTCCCACCATCCTTGTGTACAATGGGAGCGGCAGTCCAATCCCTCCAGAGGGTGCCCGCACAGGGGTGTTTTAAGCAGCCACCCTCCCACCCTCTGCTTGCATTGTACTACAGGTCCTATCATCCCCAGCCAGCACAGCCATTGCCATCCGGAGAGTGCAGGAAGTGGGGAAGTTTTGCCTGACTTTTTTTTTTTTTTTTTTAGAGCCAATTGCTGTGGCTGCTGCATAACGTTTTATGATCAGTGTGGTGTAGTGGTTAGAGCTTGGCCTGGGACTCGAGCGATCCGGGCTCTAATCCCCCCTTGGCCACAAAGTTCACCTGGCAATGTTGGGCCAGCCCCGACCTCTGAGCCTAAGTGAGCTCTCAAGGTTGTTGTGACAGTGGAGATGGAAAGGAGACAAAGGATTATATGCTGCACGGTTCCTTCCAAGAGGAAAAAAATCAGGCTATAAGCATCAGAGTATGTTTCTGAAACGCGCAGTTGGTAAACTGGAGAAGTTCATAGTGCTAAAACATGGTTTTGCTTTTTTTTAAGGCCTGTGGAATAGAAAGGTCTTTACCAGGTGCCTGAAGTCCCTACGTGGTCCTTTTGGAGAAGAGGGCCGGATCTTTTTTGATAGGAGTAGAATTGCTCCCTTTGTCAACCCACTGCTGCAAATGTTTCTATTCAGGCAAGACTCTGACATAGGGCCAGATCTGCCTCTGAAGGGTTTCTGCCATAGGTTGGCACTGCCTGTATTTGTTAAGGTTCTGTTTTTAAATTTTTTAAGATTATGTTTTAATTCAGACTATGTTTTTAATCCAAATTTTGTGGTTTACCTCCTCTAGAGCTGCTTTTGGGTGGAAAGTCAGGGTATTAATGAAATTTATGTATTTATTTAGAGCTTTTGTATGCCATCCCATTGCTTATAGCCTCGGGACAGCTCACATAAATAAATAAACATAATACAAAATACGTTTAACAATTAAAATCCGAAAACACCCTGGCTGCACAATTAAAACCTATAGATATTAAACGTTATTAAAATATTTTTTAAAAGAAAAAGGTCTTAACCTGGCGCTGAAAAACAAATAATGACGGCACCAGGTGGACCTCTCTGGGGAGAGCATTCCACAGATGGGGAATTCAATAAATAGGGAGGAAAGGCAGCCTTTCAGGGAAGCGGAGGACATTTAGGGCTTTCGTGGTTAAAACTAGATGGACCTTGGTCTGAAGCAGCAGGATTTTTATGTTGTAAGCAGAAATGCACCCCTTATCCCAAAACGAAATGAATCAGAATGTAGAGTCAAAGTTTTATTAATTCATGTATCCGCACATACATACATGGCACACTCAATTCTTCCTAGGTAATTTTTCCTTGCTAGCTCTAACATATATATAACCTTATGCCAAGCTTTAGCAAGAGACTCCCAGCAGTGGCTGGAAACTGGCAGCTACACGTAAGACTCAGATACCTTTGAATCTGCCACCTTCTTCCTCCGGGCCAAAAATCAGGATTTTTAAAAAGATGTCCTTGATTAGCTTGGATCTGCTACCTTCTTCCTCCAGGCCAAAAATCAGGATTTTTAAAAAGATGCCCTTGATTAGCTTGGATCTGCTACCTTCTTCCTCCAGGCCAAATATCAGGATTTTTAAAAACATGTCCACTGCTGGTCATGCAGGCAAAACAGCCGCCTTCCCCAGTGTAATGCCCTTCAGATGTGTTGGACCACCACTCCCATCATCCCCGGCCAGCATGTTATGCCTCCTTGCAGTGGGTCAAGGATTTGTTTTTTTTTAATCCCAAGGAAAGCGACATGGCAAGGCTAGCCTTGCTTACAGGTGGATTTATTGGGTAAATCCAAGAATTTCCAAAGCTAGTATGTTCCCAGTCGATCAGCAAGGCTGCTGTCAGCTGGAACGGGTGTTCAGCAAAACCTGCTGGTCTGAACAGGATGTCTGAACAAAGAAGGGTTGGGCCAAGGCCCTCGTTACGTGCTCCTTGCTGCTCATGCCATGAAACCTCGCAATCCAGTTCTACCAAAAACAGCACGGGCGTTTCTCCTCCTAGCAAGTTTGGTCTCAGGTAGGCAACCCACGGAGAGCTAGCAGATTCCCACAGGCACTGCATCCTCTGAAACAGAAGATCATGCGGTCCTGGAAGGCAGGCCATCATTGTTAGGGTCTCCGAGAGCAAACACCTGCTCATTCGCCATGTCCGTCCTTTGTCCATCTTCCAAGAGGCCTAAACGAGGCAGATGAGATGACGCAAGACGCTGCAGCCCAACACAGGCATCATGTTGGGGAAAGCGGCAATTCAGGTCTGGGAAAAGGACACAGACCTGACTTGGCAGAAAGCAAGGCCTTCTTCAGAATCATGAGGACTAGGAGCAAAGTCCTCTTTCAAGGGGCAAAGACAATAGCCCAATGCGAGAGCAGGCAAATGCGTGCAGCAAGCCCCAGGTTGGGAAGTTACTTGCCTAAAGTCCTGGGGAGCCATGGCCAGTGCTGGGCCAGATGGACAAAGGGTTTGAACCAGGATAAGCCCATTTCCTGTGTTCCTAAGACAATTTTGCAGGTAGGATAACATAAAGAAAGTCCTTCCATCCACCTCTGGAGTTAAAATCGCTACATGTCGTCCACACAGTCTCGTACGACCTCAGTTAATTGCCATGTGCTCACACATCCTTTGGGGACATCCTCCAGATGTTTAAACTACACTCCCTAGCCCCTGACCATGTTGACTGGGGATGATGGGAGTTGCACTGGAGAACATCTGGAGTGCACAAGATTTGCCTAGCCCTGCTCTACTTCACTCAACTTCACATGAATTCTTAATACTACTAATAGGCTTATTTATGACTTGACACACCCAGAAACATCCCCTAAAATATTTCCATAAAATTCCCTCTATTTTCTAAAAGGTCAGTTATTTAATAAGTGTATAGACCACTTCATTATAGCTAAAAAAGATACCTTGAAGTAGTTTACTAAAGATTGAAATACAAAATGTCCATTGTTAAAATATTAAAAGCAGAGCATACAAATGTTTGCGGTTAAAAAGGGGAAAAAACACTCAACTAAAATGTTTAAAATCAGAGAACTCAATCAACATTCAAAATGAATCAAAATCAGAGAAATTCAACAAACTGAGCAGTTCAATCAGTCTGGAAAGGCATGCCAGTTGGCATCTCCAAGACCTCCAGAGTGGCTGCGTCACAACCAGCCAGACCTCCTATGACAATGTTAACAATCCAACTGCTCTGTATCAGGCAAAGGTGAACCACCAGGTAACTTGCTCCCAATGTGCCAGCAACAAAACCTTGAACCTGCCCCTGTGGCTAATCGAGGCAGCAGTGTGTGGCCAGGCATCACAGCCAGCCGTCACCTCAGTCACCTGTGCTTGGACTGCACTGTTCGGGTTCCCTCCGTCCAAGAACAGGTGTGCTTGGCATACCAACCAAAGCATCTAAGAGGCACTCCTTGCCACAAAAATAATGTGGGTTTCTAATGAAGCACAAAGACTACAAGCTAAAACAGGAGCACAGCTCTGGTTTTCCAGCTCTGGTTTCCAAGATTGGGAACTCCCTTTTTTCAAGGATCTTCCACAGATTATGGGGATTCTATCTGAGGCTATCTCCAGGTGCTACGACAGAGAAGGCTCTGCTTCTTGCAACTTATTTCCAAGCCCTGGAATTCCAGAACACACAAAGCAAAGCCCCATCTGTTCATCTTGGTGTATGAGGATGTTCACTCAGGGGTTTCCTCACTTTTGTGGGTTCGTTGATGTTTCATGAGGATGGAACTTCGACTGAAACTCTTTCCACATTCTGAGCACGGATATGGTTTCTCTCCTGTATGGCTTCTTTGGTGGGAAGTCAGATGGTCACTTCGGTGGAAACTCTTTCCACACTCTAAGCACTTATACATCTTCTCTTCTGTGTGGATTCTCTGATGTAAAGTGAGATGCGGGCTCTGACTGAAGCATTTTCCGCACTCCAGGCACCGATAGGGTTTCTCCCCTGTATGAATCCTTCGATGGAGAGTAAGGTGTGTGCTCTGATTGAAGCATTTGCCACACTCCAAACATTTATAAGGCTTCTCCCCTGTGTGGATTCTTTGATGTGAAGTAAGGTGTGTGCTCTGACTGAAGCGCTGGCCACACTCCTGACATTTATAGGGTCTCTCCCCCGTGTGGATGGTGCGATGTATAGTAAGTTTCCTGCTGTGGCTAAAACTCTTTCCACAGTCCAAGCATGTAAAAGGTTTCTCTCCCGTGTGGGTTATTTTATGCAGAATATAATATGTGCTCTGGCTGAAACTCTTCCCACACTCCAGGCATTTATACCGTCGCTCTCCTGTATGCATCCTCTGATGCTGAGAAAGGTGTCCACTCTGTTTGAAACTCTTCCCACATTCAAAACATTTATAGGGCCTCTTCTCTGTGTGGATTCTCTGATGTACTTTCAGGCGGGATTTAGAACAAAAGATTTTCCCACATACGGGACATTTATTCTCTGTCTTTTCCTCCTGTATTTCTTTTTCTGGGATTTTGTCGGCAACCCCACATTCACTGGGAGTAGATTCATTCCTCTGCTTTTCTTTCTCGGCTGTTTTTCTTTTCTTCTGCCTCTTTGGCTTACTTTTTTCTTCCATCTCTAAATGCCCAACTTCTGCAGACATATCACCTGGTTCCTTCATTTTCCCTCTCCCAAAATTCTCCTACTGGGATAGAAAGAGAAAGAAAAAGTTAGGAACCCATGGGAACAAACAAGAGTTAGCCATGGATGCTTCCATAAATCATCTGCTTTAGTCATAGAATTATATGATAGATGATGTTGATTTTCTAGAGAAAAAAATCACTGGACATTTCTGGATTCTTTTCTGTGCAAATTAAGGACATTAGGGCAATTTGGTAAAATTTCTGCTGTTCAAGAGGATGATCTGACATTACCTTTATAATGGATTTCTACTCCAATTTTTTTTCCTTTGCGAGGAATCCAGGGTGACTGGCATGGCTCCCTTTTATCCTCATCACAACAACCCTGTGAGGTAGGTTGGGCTGAGAGTGACTGACTTGCCAGAAAACGCTCCATGAGCTTCACAGCCGAACGGGGACTAGAACTCGGATCTCCCAGGTCCCAGTCTGACATGCTAAACACTAAACACTCTGGTTAAAAGATAAGATTTAGGGCACCATCCAATTGTCCCTGTGGCAGATTCCCATAAGCTCCAAACCTGGAAGCTAATGAGCATCCCACACCACGAGTAGGCATCGCAGTAGTAATCTCTACTGCCACACAAGTTGCACCTCGTACAGTGGTACCTTGGCTCACTAACGTAATCCGTTCCAGGACTCTGGTCGTGAGCCAAATTGGTCGTGAGCCAAGTCAAATTTCCCCATAAGGTTCAATGGAAAGAAGGTTAATTTGTTCTGTAACTATTTTTTTTTAATCACAAAAATCTGAAGCAAAGTGACAAAGTACAACAAAGATTGTGGCCATCTCCAGCCCCCCTCAGCCATCGTGCTGGAGTGGGGGAGACTGGCACGATTGTGGGCACGTGCCGGGGGGAGACAGGCACGATCGCGGCCATCTCCCCCACCCGCCCAGCGCGATCGTGCCCATGCGGGGAAAGCAGGCGTGATCGCGACTGTCACCCAAGCTGGAGTTCGTGACCTACGGCAAAATTGTTATGAAATTTCTGTTTACGACCCGATTTGGTCGTGAACTGAGGCGTTCGTGAGTGGAGGTACCACTGTATTTTCTTTAGACAGATGTTTTCTGTACTAGCTAAAAAAAGAAAGACCTCGTGTTTTGTTTTGGTTTTTGTCCCAAGAAATCACAAGCATTTGACCTGAAATATGTGACAGGGGAAACAAAAGCAAACTGAAACACAATCGCATGCACAGTCTGATAACGTCCTTCCGCTCCGAGTTGGCCGAAGATGCTGGGAGATATAGATTTTTTCTGTAGAATTAAGCATAGCACTGTGCTCTTAATGGGATGCTCATGTAACATCTATACTGAACACTGGAACACTCACAAAACAGCACATAGTTTTACATGCTACTGAAGAAGAAATCACTTCTACATTGAAATCCATCCTTTCTACATTGAAGAAAACAGAAATATCCTGAAAAAGGTAGACATTTTAAGGACATTTTAGCAACCCAAAGAACTATGCATGTTATGTTGACAATCAGCCATCCACCACTTTGAAAATGCCAAGCTTGCCTCTTCTGCATTCGGCAACCACCCGTGGTTGCGAATGAAATTATGAAACAGAAAAATAAAATAAAACAATTTTCTTAAAATAAAACAAACCCAAATTCCAGGGGGCCCAGGACAGGAA
>NW_025336429.1:288588-311124 GCF_004798865.1 Varanus komodoensis
TTCCTGTCCTGGGCCCCCTGGAATTTGGGTTTGTTTTATTTTAAGAAGAAACCTAGTTTTTTTGGCTGTGCAGCACCAAGAAACGTCCAGCCAGGATTTGTTTCCTTGGTGCCTCAAGAACCCACATCATCCCGGGGCGCTGTATGTGCGCACCTGCACCCAGGGGAGGGAGACAACCACCACCTTAAAAACAGGGCAACGGCCAAATTTGACGTCTTTTTCCCTCCACAAAGAAACATGGGGGAGACTTTTTTCTTCCCCGTAATTCTTCCACTGGGCACATCAAAGGGCAAAGCAAGATTTTTAAAAACTGGAAAATTATTAGGTCCAGTTTAGCACTGGACTGGAACTTGGGAGTTGCTGCCCTGGCTTTTTTCCTCTTGCAAGGAACCCACGGTGGCTTCCTTAGCTCCAGTTTACCCTCACTGCAACAGCCCTGCGAGGTAGGTGAGGCTGAGAATGAGCGACTGGCCTGAAGTCACCCAGGAGGGCGAGAACCCAGATCCCCCAAGTCCCCAGCGCAACATTCAAAACACCACCCCACACCGGCTCTCTGATCCCCACTGAAGACAAGACTCGAGTCTCATCCCTCTAATAGAGAGCAGGTGAGGAAGTATCATGTAACCCACTTTGGGTTCTTTGTAGGAAAAAGCAGGTAATAAATATTTATTATTTATTTAACGTGTTTATATGCTTTCCAATACTAAAGTCTCTGGATGGCTTAAAACAAAAAACAAAACAACCACATCCTACAAACAACACGCAAAACACTGCATCTGACCATTAATGATACAATTAAAGGTAAAACCAATTCACTGTTAAAATATTGGGAAAGTAAAAAGGACTTCGTTGATGCCGGAAAGAATAAAATGATGGCACCAGGCGAACCTCCCTGGGGAGCATGTTCCAATGCTGGTGCGCCACCACCGAAAAGTCCCTTTTCTGGGTAGCTACCCTCCTAATTTCCTTCAAAGCGGGTTCAAAGAGAAGGAGCTCTGCCTCAGATCTTAAGGGCTGGGCAGACACACAGGGAAGAAGGCGCTCCTTCAGGAATCCAGAACCGAAGCTGGTTTATTTATTTTATATAATAAATAAAAATGCATACATCAAATTGGCCCCAGCAGTGGGCCCTCCTATGCTACCTGGGACAGCTGCCCAGGGAGGCCTCAGAGCTCGGCTCTCCTCAAAGCTCTAGTGAGGTTTGCACTTCATAGTAAGACTTTGCCTGGTGGATGAGAGCCTTTTCTGCATTCAGCGTATTCCTTCCTATCCTCATCATCACATTGCATTTACATCCCACCTTTCTCCCTCCTGCAAGGTGGCTTACAAGGTCTCTTCCTCTCTGTTTTATCCTCACAACAACAACCCTGTGAGGTAGGTTGGGCTGAGAGTGATGGGCCCAAAGCCACCCAGGGAGCTGCACAGCCAAGCTGGGACGAGAACTCAGAGCTCTCGAGTCCCGGTCCAGCACTCTTACCTGTTACGCCACCTGGGCTCTCTTGTCCCCGTTGACAAATACCAAGGCAGTTGATGCTCAAGGCCGGAATCCCTGCTGATCAAAGGGTCCTTTGATCTTTTGGTCAACAAGCTTAAGCAATCCTTTCTGCACTGAATTGCAGAAACGAGGTGGTGAGTTTGTGTATTCTTTGTATCTCTGCAATTCTCCGAGTGACTTTCCTGTGCAGACTCTTATGAGTGCCTTTCAGCAGAGCCCCTTCCTCAAAGTTCCCTGAAAGAAGAAAACACTCTCTCTTAGGAACGGTCTTCTGGCATGCAAAGGTCCAGGGAATTTCCAAATTGAGCTGGAAAAACAGTGTTTGAAAACCTGGAGAAAACCGCTTTGCATGGAACAGATTCTTCTAGACGGGGCGGTGAACTGAAAGGGAGCCCAGAAGAATGTTTTTTGCAAAGTTCAAAACTTCTCATGAGAAAAGTTGGTGGCGTACAAAGCAGCCAGACTTACTGAACGGAAGAGCCACATACAGTAAATGTCAGATGTTTGAGAGCTGCAAGCAGGAGCCCGTGGGCGTTGGTTGCAAGCAACCAGCGGCAAGTGGGTGCCCAAAGGCAGCAAGCCACAAAATAAAGAGCCACATGTGGCTTCCAAGCCTTGGAATGGCCACCGCTGACATACAGCCTCCACACAGCCATAGAATCATATGGCTAGAAGGGATCTTAGAGGTCATCTAGTCCAACCCACTGCCCAACACAGGATGCGACTGCAGTCTTCCTAAAAGATGGCCATTCACATCCTCAAATACCTCCAACAAAGGAGAGCCTCCCACCTCCCAAGGTACATTAGGAAGTGTCCCCTAACATTTTCCTCTTGGAGAGAAAACCAGCTCTGATCTTGGCAAATCAGCCTCTCAGTGGGATGAACACAGCCATCACATCCAGTCCTCCCGGAAACGCCTCCTCTCCAGGCTAAATGGGCCCAGCTCTTTCAACAGTTGATTTTGAAAGGCCTGGTTTCTGGACCCCTCCCCAAAATTGCTGTTTGGCTAAATATTAGCAGAACTGTCTAAAGGTTAAGAGCTGGTCAGCGGTGGAAACAGATGGCCTGCGGAGATGGGGGGCTGGCTTTCGCTGGAGCTCTCTGCCCAGGGACTCCAACCGCCATCTGCAGCGACGCAGCGGGTTCTGCTTGAGCAGCAGGGTTAGGCTAGGTCAAAAACAGCAGGGATGTTTTCAAGGGCCTGAAGAATGCTTGAATAAAGCCAACTTGTTTCAGAAAAGCATTTCCTTCCTCAGGATACACTTGTTTTCCTCCGCATCGTTTTAAAAAATAAAACTGCCCAGTGAGCCTTGGCTATTGGATGGTATTAAAATGAAAAAAATAAACAAACATCTTCCTGCTTCCTTCTCTGTTCTGAATTATCTGAAAATGTATCGGGGTTATTCAAGCATTTTTCGGACACTGGAGAACAACTTATTTTCCCTTTTTTGGCACAGTTTGTGCCTTTTTCCCTGCTGGTCAGAAGAGGTTAGTTTTCCCTAATCCGGTCCCTGTGAGATGTTTTGGACTGCAATTCCTATCAGCCAGCATGGTTCCCTGCCAGGGATAATGGTAGTCCTACATTAAGACATCTAGAACACAACAGATGGGGAAAGATAAACTGGATGATCTCCAAGATTCCTTCCAACTCTTTGTGTGATGAAAATTCAACTAAAAGCAGCAGATTAAAAAATGGAAAGAGACTAACTAAAGGGGGATAAAATTCTTTAGAGCAAGGCTGCCATTTCCCCACTTTAACAGAGACCTCAAACAGCAAAATAAAGCAAGTGAAAATTTTCCTGGCACAAAGATAAGATCCATCCACCTACTCAGGACTCAAGATCAAATTCTCAAAAGATTTCTGGGCCACAGGGTCACAGACGTACATAACATTGCATATGATAATTTAAATCTATGTATGCACATTTAGAAACAAATACTAGTTTTTATTTCAGTTTCCTGGAAGGCAAAGCCAGACAATTAATTTCTCTTCCACTCCAAATAAAAACTTTCTTTGGCACCCTTAGGAGTCGTCCCTCCCCAGTTAAATTTAGAAAAAGCTTCCTAGAGAAGCAACCTGAATGGTTTTCCTAGGCTTATAAAACCTTTTACTGGCACGAATGGGCAGCCCGTCCATGCCCATGGGAAATAGCTATGCAGACAGAGTTTCTTTTATTTTATTTAAGGTTTTTGTATGCCGTCCCAATTACTAAAAAAGTCTCTGGGAGGCTTACAGAGAGCGAACCAAACCAAACCGATCCAAACCAAACCAGAACAACCAGAACCCATAACGACGACAGAAAAGAGCGCTGCATCTAAACTAGCAATAAAAACAAGAATAAAACCAGATTGATCATTAAAATACTGGGAAAATAAAAAGTTGCAAGATCCCTGTGTTAAGAGCACAGCTGCAAGGGTTAGTTCAAAAGTTGCCAAAAGTGCCCAACCCGCACCGTACCGCCCGAGCTCTTTTAAACTGGGCATAGCAGGGAACAAGCCCTCAGTGAATGCCTTACATAAATCGCTTTATTTACCGTACCCCAAAGGCACGGCACTCTTTACAGACATTGTGGCTGGCTTCTGGGAACCCCTTAAAGCCGCCCCCACACCCCCCGAGCTCCCGGCTTTCTCCCCTGTGCCCTTCCCACCGAATTCCCACCCCCGCCTGCCCAGTCTGCGCTGGCATTTTCTCCCAGTCCCCCACCTACCACGCCTCCCCCTAAGTACGCGCCGCAGCGGGCCCCCAGCCCCTGCCCAGCCCCGGGTCTCCAGAGCGGGGCATAGCCCCCAAACCTACCTTCCAGCCCCCCGAAGAGGAGGGGCAGGAAGTGCTTGCAGCCCGCTTGTTTCTCCTCTTCCTTCCTTGGTCGCTTCTCTAGGGATCCAAACTCTCGCAGGTTAACCCTTGCGTCTTATCCCTTTGGGAACCCGGGGCATCCTGCGAAGCGGGGCGCCGACCTTTGCGATAGGGGGACGCGAGTGTGCAGATCAGGAACGGCAGAAGCCGGTTCACACGCGCAGCGAACCCTCCCTCCCTCCTGGATGGCGCGGAGGCGCCTTCTTTGTCCTTGGCGCGCTGCTCCTGCGCTTTTAAAGCCGGGGAGGGTCGCCCGGGGCCGAATGGGGCCTGCGAGGGCTCCCCGGTTCAGCCCTCTGGGTTTTGTGCGCCCCGCCCGCTTCTGAAAGTTGAAATGCCCCTTGGAAGGGGCAGGTAAAGCTCTGGGGCGCAGGAAAAGGTGCAGTCACTCCTGGCATTTCTCAGGCACCTGCTGTGCCTAAACACGCCCAGGACTGCGCCTTTAAACCATCCGTGCCCCGCCAGCCACCCTGTGAGTGGAAAACATTTTTGGAACTGAGAAGGAAGGTGGCTGGACTAGTTTGCTGCTGTCTTCATCACCTCGGCGGTCTGAGATAAGAAGGCATGAAACAGAAAAAGGAAACATTTGGGGAAACTATCCTTATCTTTTTCTTCCGTTTTAATTTCCAAAAAGAAAAAGAAGGAAAGGAAGAGGGAAAATACAACAATTTTGGCTTATGGAATTTATTTTGTACTTATGACATTGTTTTATACAGTGGTGTTGTTGTTTTGCAAAGTCATGTCCAACCCATTGCTATCCTATGGACAACATTCCTCCAGGCGGTCCTGTCCTCCACCATCCCCCAGAGTCCACTTAAGCTCACACCAACTGCTTCAATGACTCTGTCCAGCCACCTCATCCTTTGCCCTCCCCTTCTTCTTTTGCCATCAGTTGTTCCCAGCATCAGGCTCTTCTCCAGGGAGTCCTTCCTTCTCATTAGGTGGCCAAAGTATTTGTGTTTCATCTTCAGTATTGACCTTCTAAGGAGCAGTCAGGGCTGATCTCCTCTAGGACTGACCGGTTTGATCGCCTTGCAGTCCAAGGGACTCGCAGGAGTCTCCTCCAGCACCACAATTCAAAGGCCTCAATCCTTTGGCGCTCAGCCTTCCTTATGGTCCAGCTTTCACAGCCATACATTGCAAGTGGGAAAACCATAGCCTTGACTATACGCACTTTTGTTGGCAGGGTGATGTCTCTGCTTTTTAGTATGCTGTCTAGATTTGCCACAGCTTTCCTCCCAAGGAGCAAGGTATACAGTGTTACCTGATTATTAATTTATTTATCTATCATATGGCACATTCACATCACACTTCAACTAAAAAAACACAGGCATAAAAACACAACATAGAAATACAAGATCGAAAACATAAATGTGTATCTAAATTACAGACTGATTTCTAAAAACTATGTAAATAAGAACATTTTATGAAATAACAGAGAGGGAAAATGCCTGGAAATATTGAATATAAGAACATAAGGAAAGCCCCGCTGGATCAGAGCAAAGATTCATCTGCTCCAGCACTCAGCACAAACGGTGGCAAACCAGCTGCTCACGGGATCCCTCCAGGGCGATGGAAGCAAGACCTCCGCTTGCCCAGCTCCTCTGCAGCGGGTGTGTATAGGCAGGCCATTTCTGATCAAAGAAGTCGCAGTGGCCAGCAAGGCTAGTAGCCACGGAGAACCTCCTCATCCAGGAATCTGTCCAATCTCCTTTTAAAGTTATCAAGTTGGTGGCCCTCACCACTTCCTGTGGCAGCAAATCCATAGTTTGCCTTTTTTCTGTCCTAAACCTCCCACCCATCAGCTTCATGGGATGTGTAATAGGAAAGGGAGAAAAATGTCCCCCTCTCTACTGCTTCACACCATGCATTATTTTAAACACCTCTGTCATGTCTGTGGGACTGCAAGTGGCGCAGTACGTTAAACTGCTATGCTGCTGGGCCGGCTGATGGAAAGCCGGTTCGAATCTGCACAACGGGGTGAGCTCCCGTTGCTCTGTCCCAGCTCCTGCCAACCTTGCAGTTCGAAAGCATGCAAATGCAGGTAGATAAAAAGGTACCACCTCAGTGGGCAGGTAACAGCGCTCCACGCACTGCGGTGTTTAGTCATGCTGGCCACATGAGCACGGAGACCGTCTGCGGACGAACGCTGGCTCCCTCGGCCAGGAAACGGAGGTGAGCACCGGCCCCTAGAGTCAGGCCTGGCTGGACTTAATGTCAAGGGGAAACCTTTCCCTTTTTATCATGTCTATCCTTCAACTTTTTTCTAAGCTCATCAGTCCTAGCTATTGTAACCACTCTGCATGAGGGAGTTGCCCTAGCCCCTTGATAATTTTAGCTTTTGTTTACTTTTTCCAACGCAATAATGTCCTTTTTCAGGTAAGGTGACCAGAACTGAACACCATCATAGAATCCTAGAACAGTAGAGTTGGAAGGGGCCAGAGGGCCATCAGGTCCGGCCCCCTGCTCAGTGCAGGACTCACGGTTAAACCCTCTCTGTCAGATGGCTGTCCAGTTGCATCCTGGAAGCCTCCGGTGTGGGAGAGCCCACCACCTCCCAAGGTCATAGCTTCCTTTGCTGTACTGCTCTAACAGGAAGTTCTTCCTGATGTACACCCAGAATCTGGCTTCCTTCATTCCTGCACTCTGGGATGATCAAGGAGAGATCCTGGCCCTCCCCTGCATGACAGCCTCTCAAGTACTGGAGAGGTGCTACCCATCTCCCCTCAATCTTCTCTTCTCAAGGCTCAACATGCCCAGTTTTTCCAATCTCTACTTAGGGGGCTTCGTCTCCAGTCCCCGGATCATCCTTGCTGCCCTCCTCTGACCCCTTCTCAGCTTATCTGTATCTTTCTCAAACTGTGGTGACCAGAACTGGGCACAGGACTCCAGAAGAGTGACAATATTCCAAGTGCAGTCTCACCAAAGAGTTGTTAAGGGAAGTAAGATTTTGCAGTACTGTTTTCTATTCCCTTTTGGAGGATTTTGATTCACAGGGTTGCCATAATTTGGAGATGACTTGACAGCACGGCATATGTAGACATCAGTATATGTGGTGGGCAATGCATTTAAGGACATAAAGAGTCATCTTGGACCAGACTAGAGGTCCATTCAGTCCCACCTGGGCCAATCAGCTGCCCCTGGGAATCCACTCCTGCCCATGCTCCCCAGCAACTGGTGCACACAGGCACACTGCCTCTGATACTGGAGAAAGCTGACAGCGCTAGCGGCCGAAGGTAGCTGTCTCCTCCAGGAATGTGCCCAGTCCCCTTCTAAAGCCGTCCAAATTGGTGGCTGTCGTGACATCTTGTGGAAGTAGATTCCACCATTTCACTGTGTGGATGAAGAAGACCTTGCTTTTCCCTGTCCCGAACCAGCATACTTCCTGGGGTGACCCCGTTGGGTTCTAGTATTATGGGCCAGGAAGAAAAATGTTTCCTCCCCACAGCAAGAGTAATTCTGGCCCCCTTGGTATGCCTCCCCTGGCAGTGATGGGCAAGCAGCCAGCTAGCCAGGGAAGGCTGGTCTTCCAACCACAGGCTTCTAATGATTTTGGGAGGGGAGGCTGGTTCATCCATCGCAGCCAACGCAGGAGTGCCTTGTGGCGCCTTCAGCTCCCTTCTCCGACCCGGTGCCCTCCAGAGGTTGGGGGATTACAGCTCCCAGCAGGCCCCAGCCTGGTTCTCGGAGACCCCACACCTCTGGAGGGCATGAGACTGGAGAAGAGTGCCTTCAAGGCTCACCATTTTAAGGGGCCAGCAAAACTTCCAGTACAGGCTCCTCCAAGACTACCTCCTCCTGGGTTTGTTTATTCCCATTCTCTCATGCAGACTGGATCCTGCTCCACTCCACCAAAACTGCACACAATATGCTAATCATGGGGTGTCACAAGGTTATGTACAAAGGGTGTGTATCTTGGAGTTGCATTTTGAGAGGGTCCCCCTTAGTTAAGAGATGAAAGGAGGAAGCAAATGCTCTTCTGCTGTTCGTGCTATTTACAAATGAATGAAAAAGTGTATCTGGAAGTCAGTGTGCTAATTTAAATGCCATTCTTGCTCTGGATAAGAGACCGTTAAGGGGTTGGTTATTTTGAATAGATTATAGGATGGACCTGCAATTAATTAAAAACTTCAAATTTTCTCAGTGGTTTCTGCTTTTGAAAACAGAGCATTACAGAGCCGGCTATTTGTCCAGCGTGAGACCTTCCTCTTTGGGAAACACTTTTATAGAGTTGCAGTTTCAGGGTATACCTGAATGTGCTTTCCAGAGAGATCTGCCTGGCGCCAGCATTATACTCCTTCCGGTGCCAGGTAAAGCCCCTTTTATTTAACCATCATTTTAATAATCAAGGGTTTTAGATGTTTTAAGATTGCTTTTCCTTCCCCACAGTCACATTTTCTATTCTTTTCCTCCATTTTCTTTTCTCTTAGTTTATGATGTGCTGTTTTATATTGTTTTAATAATTATGGTTTTATTATTGTATTATTACAACTTTACATTGTGTAAGCCGTCCTGAGAGCTTGTCGGAAGGCTGGGATATAAATGTTTGTAATAAATAAATAAATAATGAATACCAGCCACAGGTATGGATAGATAACAAGGTGCCTTTCAAATGCAGATTATATATTTGTTATTTATATTAAGTAGAAAAGATAATTCATTACAGGTGAATCTGCCTTCTCTATAGTGACCCCAGAGATTGATTCTTGAAATCCTTGCTTAACATATGGATCCAGGAATGCCTTAACAGAAAAAGTTATTTTCCTTTGAGTGATGCTAATAGTTAAGTGACACATAAAGTTCCTTTATTTATTTTGGCAGCAAAAAAAGAATTGGAAGAGAGGAAAAAGAGACAAAGTTGCTGTAAACTACATTGTAGACTCAGAGTTCAGTTAAAGATGAATTTCTGGCTATAGTATATTTTAATCCATTTATATTTTATATTGTTCTTATGTGCATTTATTTGATGCATTTGTTATGACCTTCGGCTAGTATAATACATTTTGGTTGGTTAGTGTTTCAGTAAAGTTAACCCTCGGCTATTTAAGCAAATATAAAGTGACGGACATGAGGGGCAAAAAACCCATAACTTTGGGTATGAACTGAAAGAGATCCTGGGATTGTGGGAGGCAGCTGGATGAAAATGTCAGTGTACATCAGCTATGAAAAAGGGACACTCCGTGTTAAGCACAAATAGGAAAGCAGCTGCCAAACTCATCGTCTTCTTATACAAAACTACATTGCAACTGCACTTAGAATATTGGGGATACATACTTCTGGTCAGCACACCTAGGCAGGAATATTGTAGAATCAGAAGGGAGGCAGAAGAAGGTAACACAGGGCACACTCTTACCCGTGTTTAGACAGAGAAAGTCCTGAAACGCCAAGCATTCCTATAGTCCTGGATGTTGGTTTTGTATTCCTGGTGTAAGAAGAGCTGTGCTGGATCAGACAAAAGGTCTGATGAAACCAGCATTCTGTTCACACAGGGGCCAAACAGCTGATGAGTGCAACTCTGCTGCCCATGTTCCACAGGTGCAAGCAATTTTCACCCCCCCCCCAGGCAATCCCTTTACCAGGACCAGCAAAAATGCTACAAGAGACTGTGTGGGTGTTATCCATGGAGATCTTTCCATGTGGTCATGGGTAGGAGGGGCAAGCTACTTAGTCAGCTCAGCCTGGATCAGAATGGAGAAGGCCTGTGATTGATGGATTTAGAATCTCCCTAATTTCAAAGGCCAGGCCGGAGCTCCAGCAAGAGGATTCCCTTTCAGCATTGGCATGTGAAAGAAGAGAACTAATCTGGAGCTAAAGACTCTGAAACGCCTTGGGTTCTTTCTTTCTTTTCTGAAATCCTCTGCAGAGACTCTGTGCCACCTTTTCATTTGTGCATCTGGTATACCTTAGCTAACCAGAACTGTACTGCTGTTAAATACATGTCACAATTTGTTTTGGTTTTATGGGTTCTGATTAATATTTAATTCTTCAGTAATTTCTTGAAGGAACTTATGCTTTCAGAGCCACAGGGTAAAAGATCTGAATGAGCCTATGACCTGTATTGGCTGGTTGGCAGGGTTACACAAGGGACTGGATTCTCTAGAATTCTTTATCACCCCGGGCCAGTCCACCAACAGGTTCTCCCAGTGTTGTTGGACTGGAATTTCAGACTGAATGGATGAACCATTGCTGGTGCCAGAGAGCGCAGATTCTGTCTAGCATTCTGAGACAGAGAAGACATGTCTGGGTCCCATTTCTGAAAACAAAGTTGTCACTCAGATTTGTTTCCTGCCAGTTCCTGTGTGGGCCGTGTCACTGATCAAAGATGCCTCATGGCTTATTGAATTACGTTTTCTTCATTTGTATAGCTTTCCATTCCATTTCTGGATATTTCTTGATATTGTATTGCAGCTACATAGAATAGCAGGAAAATAGGTATCTCTGTAGAAGACCAAACCGCAGTCTATCTAAAGGAAATATTCAGAATCTTCTTGTTCTTATTTTTCTTTGAGCTCACGTCATCCTATGGTTCTCTGACTTTAGCAAAACTTGCAGGGTTGCTGAAACCTCCATTTTAAAGTGGGATTTCTTTGTGTGTGGGGGGGCATGTAGACCTTAAAATGGCTTCTTTAGCCTCAAATAATAGTGTTTAGTTTGGAAATTGCCCTAATTCAACTTGGTATGCATCTTTTTTCCTCCTACAAGGATAGCCAGCAAACATGGCCGACATGCTGGCCAGCACTAGCCAAGAGCAAAGGCCCTATAGCTTTCCCTCACTTGGTGCCCTCCAGGTGTTTTGGACTTCAATTCCCATCAGCCCCAGCAAATGGTAAGGAATGCTTGGGATACTAGCCCAATATTAGACCTGGAAAGGTCCAGGTGGGGGGCGGGGGAGTCGACGATTTAAGGTTCCCCACACCCCTCACCCTGATCTGGCTGACGATCGCCCCCTGCAGCCATTAAGTTTTTTCATCGGGCTGGCGGGGGGAGTTAAACCTGCCCCACTTCGCCCTCCCTGGTCATTGTAAGCGAAGGGGCGCTCTAGCCCAACGTTCTCTTTGGAGCGAAGCCACCGATTCACGACAACTGAACAGCACCGAGGGCTAGAGCGTCACCCGACCTGCTCTTGCCATAGCAAAGGCGAAACAGAAGAGATGAGAGCCCTAGAGTGGCCCTCCGGAAGGAAGGCAAGAAGAGAAGGAAGTGACGCATAAAAGGCCTTTCTCTTCCTCTTTTTTTCCCCCCTCCTCCATGCTGCTGTGGATGCTTCGCTCGCTGCGCCGCAGGACTTGAACCCGGTGCTGCGGCAGAGGGCAGGGAAGGACCTTCGCGGCTCTGGGGAGGGGGTCAGGTGAGTTAAGAAGCACCTGGGGCAGCAGCAGGGGGCAGGCCTCGCCCCCTCCCCCAAGAGGGACGCGGTGGGCAGTCTTTCATGGTCGAGGGCCGCATTCCCACGTGCGGAAAGGGGGCGGGGGGCGTGGCCGAAAGCAAGGGTGGGTGTGGGAAGCCCTTCGCTCTCCCTTCGTTAATTCGTTCATTCGTGCCGCATTTATTTATGTACTCTCTTTTGCCCTTGCAAGGCCGGGGGACGGACGTGTGGGCCCCGCAAATGAGGTTGCATTCCAGCTCCCATCATCTCTGACAATTGGTCGTGCTGGCGGGGGCTGACGTGGTGGAAGGCACACAGGATCTCAGAGGTGGAGCGGTTCCCCACTGCTTTTTCGAAACGGCTTTCCCCAAGCTGGTGGCCCCCAAATTACAGTGCCTATCATCACTTACTGTTGGCTGGAGCTGATGGAACTTGTAGTCCAGAAAGCTGAGGGGCACCTTGTGGGAGACTCCTTTAAGGGATGTCTCGCCTATGTACACACATGCCTAGGTTCTGGAGACAAAATCACACACACACACAGCCTTTATGGGCTACTTAAAAATGCTTTCAAATAACTGTCCCTGTCTGTCCTCTTCTCCCCCATTAGCCTGCCCATGTATTTGTTGCCAAGTGATCCTGAGGCACCACCTAAGGAGCAGTTCCAAAACAGTGATCTAAGTTATAGCAGAATTACTAACAACTTAATTTTTCTATTTCCAGTAATTAAAACTATTCGACTAATTCAAAAAAGTTAAACTGCAAATACAAGTTAATAAAACTTGTACATTTTAATGCCTAAAATTTAAAACACTTTAAACAGCTAAAATTATTTCAGTAAGATATTGGACCTGATAGAGACAGCAGTCCTTAAGAATGTATCATATGATGTTAATAGTGTGGAGGTAGAGAAAATTCTTGGTTGGTGCTTAACTGATGACGTTGTTGATGCCATTTGGGCTTCAGTGGATGGATTGTTCCATAATGGGGGTGGGGGTGCTACCATTGAGAAGGTCCTCAGAAGTGGCCCCTGTAGGAAGGTCTTGGGTGTCGATTGTAGCATCAGGATAGGCTCACACTGGGAGAGGAGTTCCATTCCAGGGGTGGGGAGCAAGAATGAAACCTCCCTTCCCACCTGCTTCCTGGAGGTGATGGTTGCTGTTCCCCTGTTGCTCTCTGCACTGCCAGGACTGCAATCTTTTCTGGGGTACTAGGTGGGACTCCTCAACCTTTGCAGAGAGCAGGCCAAGGCTGCCTGTGACTTATGGAGGTGTTCACCAGTGGCTTGGAAACATAGGAAAGACCTGCATAAGTGATTCATTTAGCCCAGTGGTAGCATTGGGGTAGGTGTTAAGGGTCTCCTTTATTCACTGATATAAGCAGTAGGGTCCCCAAACACAACCGAGCTCACTTAACACACTTGGTATATTTATTTCCTATAATGATTTGTAAGTGAAGGGGTCAGATTGAAGGTACTATAAATTGAGGAGTCAAAGTCAGAGTTGAAGGTTTTATGTATTGACTCTCCAACCCTGTTTGGAGGGAACTGAAATAATCCACATTATGAGGAGTTATGTAAAAGGTCCAGCATCTGAAATTATTTAACTAGGTACTATTGATCCTATCCCATCACTAAGTTTCAGACATTATCCAGCCAGATGCTTTTGGGATAAAACAAGGGCAAAAATGTGCATCACTCTGTTACAGCTCTGGTGTGTCTCCAGCATCCGGTGCTCACAGGCACACAGAAGCATGTGCTTATTAGGGAGCAATTATCTGGCCCCTCGACCGTGTCGGAGAAATGCTTCAGATTCCCAAGCGGCAACATCCAAGCGGAGAGTCTGTGTTCTGACCCTCCCCACCAATCCACCTTCCAGCTGGGGCACAAAGAACTTGGCTAGCCACCTCCCCGAGCCAGGAACATGGGAAGGGGAAAACAAGTGAGGGGGTGGTTTGCTGGAGGGGAGAGCAGACTGAAGGTTGAGAATAAAAGTATCCTGAGGCCTTGGCAGCACATTCCCCCCCCCGCCCTTTGAGATGCTCCAGCTTCAGCAGGCAGCCCTCTCCCAGTGATAATGCAAGGTGGGAGAGGAGGAGGTAAAGTTTGTCTCCACTGCTCTTGCCACTCTGCATTAGATTATTGTTGCATTGCATTTCTGTCCTGCCTTTCTTCCTCCTCCGAGGATTCCAAGGCAGCTTACATCTCCTCCTCTGCTCCATTTTAACCTCACAACAGCCCTGTGAGGTAGATTAGGCTGAGAGACAGGGACTGGCCCAAAGTCACCCTAGTGAGCGTCATGGTTGAGTTGGGACTAGAATCCGGATTGCCAGATCCCCAGTCTTGCATTCTAACCACTGTTCACACTGGATGCCTCGGGGGTTAATGATCATTGCAGGAAGATTGCTCTCTCACTTACATATTTAGTGTCATAACATTATAGACCATTTTCCATTTTAATTTCAGAGGGGTTTATAAAAAATAAAAAATGATAAGTACCAGAAAACCAATCAATAAAAAGATGATAAATATCAAATTAAAGCTGCCATATTTTTAACAGTTTTTTTAAAGTCAGTTTTAAAAAGCCTTTCCTGTGCTGGTATGTGGCTTAACATGTTATATGAACTAGTACTACTTCAAATAAGGATTTTTAAATTTAACCTTCAAAATAAATGTTTTCTCCAAGCAGCTTACAGTCACTATAAGAAGATAAAGCCAGTGCCTAATTTTTTAAGTGACCTAAAACAGTAGCCTAACACGACTCCTAATTTAGATCAGTGATCCAAGTAAAACAAGTATTTCTGCTAATACAAACCCCTTTCTTGGAAAAGGAACAAAGTTCAGCCATTCTTTCTAGGCAGGAAGAAAATACAATATATAAAATATCGTACCATATATAATCTGTAAAATATTAGAAATAAAACTGTTTGTAGGCATGTTTTGCTAGACCGACTTTTGAGCCTTTCTAGTGAAGGCACTTTGGAGCTGGAGGGAGGGAGGAAAAGTGGCACTCGGGATAAATCATATCCTAGCATTCCCAGTGTCCTCCCATCCCTGCTCACTTGAATACCTCTTTTTTTCTCCCATCCAAGATCAGAAAGTTGGAGCTGATGTAGTTCTGGCTATGGGAGGGGCAGACCTCTGATTCCCCCTTCCAAGGTTGCATCCCTGTCTCTGACGTTGGAGAAGACAATCTGAATTAACTTAGAATCTCTGAAATGGTCATCCAAGAACCATAGGATTGCTTTCTTAACAAAGGAATGCTACCACATTCCAAGGCCACATTCCAAACCATCAAAACACCTTGTACTACGAGAAAGTATTTCCTAATTTAATCTAAACCTCTTGTAAGTTGAAGCTGGTGGTTTGCATCCTGCTTTCTGAAAGACTCTCATCTTGTGGTATCTCATGTTTCATTTTGGATTGTTTCCTCATAGGTTTTCAAGGTAAGAAATATTCAGAAGTGGCTTACCATAGCGTTCTTCTGCGCAGCTCTAACCAGTGAGTATCACTGCTGTTGTCTGTGAAAGTGCTAGTGTTGCCTTCAACTACTCCTGCTTCCCAGTAGCTGCCTTTGAGGAGTTTCTCCACCCCCCCCCCCCAATTACCTTTAGAGATCTCTGTAAACATCGCAGTACTTGGTGTGAGTAAGCTAAAGTGAATTGGAGAGGGACATCATTATTCAGTCAAACACAAAAGTGTTTGCTCTAGAAATGGCAAACACAGCAGGAACAGTGGCTCCAGTACTGAGGCAAGATGGTAGCAAAGGCAGTAAAGGGCTATAAAGCAAAGTGGCGGAATAATATGAGCCAAAACTCTTGGAAGAACTAATAAGCATAACCCCCATTCAAGTCTACCCTCCAGCTACAGATGCTGAAGAGGAAGAAACAGAAATGTTTGTGCACGCATCCAAGAGGAAATTAATAACACACCAAAATAAGGGATGCTGATAATCCTAGGTGATTAGAACACAAAGTCGGAACAAACCAGAGTCCGGTGTTGTGGGAGGACTTGGCCTTGGGGTCAGAAATTAAGCAGGGGAATGCCTCATAGAATTCTGTGAAACCCGTAGTCTGTTTATTACAAAAGCTACTTCAGGCAGCTGATCGAATGACCGTACATGTGGACATCCCTAGATGCCCAGTATAGAAGTCGAATAGACTGCTTAATTGGAAGAAAGAGATGGCCAGTCTGTATCCACACTGCCAATATAAGACCAGGAGCAGACTGTGGCCAAGACCATGAACTATGAGTATCGAAAACCAGAGTAAAGTAGAAAAGATCAGTTAACCAAAGTGTAGTGCCAAAATACAACTTAAATAGCATTCCTGAGGCATTTAAAATCATCTCATGAAGCTGATTGATGGGAGTTTCAGGATAGCTGAAGGGATGGACCTCTTCACCCAACATGTAGCTGAACTGTGGATTTCAGTGCCATGGGAAGTGGTGATGGCCAGCACTTGGATGGCTTTCAAAAAGGATTGGACAGATTCAGGAGGGGGGAGGCTATCGGGGGCTACTAGCCTTGCTGGCTGTGTGCTGCCTCCATGACCAGAGCTGGCCTGCTTGCACCCACCTGTTGCTGAGCAACTCAGAAGGGGGAACCCTGAGCTCAGTTGACCATGAACGAAAAGAACGGAACCAGACACATGATTGGGGAAGGATGCAAAAAGACAGTTCTTGTCCCAAAAAAGCCTGGATGGGTAACAGAACAGAAACAATTGCCAAGGACAGAAAGGAAGCCAAAGGCGACAGAAGTAGGGTCAGAATCCTGAATGCAATTTTTCAGGGACTATCATACAAGAGAAAACAAAAACAATTGTGACGGCCAGTGTGAAGTAATAGAAGGGAACAGCCCAAGAGGATGTATAAGAAGCCTCTTCGAGAAGGCCCAAGAAATCAAAGGGAAATTTAAATCTAGATTAGGAATGCTAAGAGACCAACAGAAGAACGTACTATCTGACCAGGATTAAATAAAGAGAAGGTGAAAATAATACAAACTAGGCAGATCAGATGAAAAGACAACAGGGTCCTTTGAAGAGGAATCCTGTGAGGAAGAGCCTGCAACATTAGAGAGCAAAGGGGAAACTGCTCTGAAAGCATGGCTTATGTGCCACCAAGTCATCCCCAGCATAGGGTGACCTTGTGAATGAGAGCCATCCAAAATGGCCGGCCCATGACAGATCGGATCTGGCTTCCTTTATGGATTCAGTCCGTCTCCTATTTGGTCTTCCTTTTCATCATTTGCCTTCATCTTTCCCTAACATGACTGTCTTCTGCAAGGAGCCTTGCCTCCTTATGTGCTGGAAGTATCGATTTGCTCGAGAACCCAGTTGTTTATCTTTCTCTCAGCCCAGGGTAGTTGCAAAGCTCTCCTCCAGTGCCATGTTTCAAATGCATCAGTTTTCTGCTTGTCGGCTTTCTTCACTGTCCGGCTTTCACACCCACGCATGGTGATCAGGAATTTATTAGTGTGGCTGATCTTGGTCTTCATCTCCACTGCAGCATCCTGACCCTTGATGATCATTAAGTTCTTTCATTGCTGCCCAAGTCTAGGTCGCCGTCACATTTCTTGGCCGCAGTCTCCCTTTGAATTGATGACTGAGCCAAGTTATGTGAAGTCTTTCACAATTTCAATGTCTTCTTGGAAAGCACTTGGAAGGAATAGAGCACCCAGAGTAAATAGGATACCAACAAAACTGTCCCAAGCTGCAGAGGCTGAATTGGTTCAAATCCTAACAAGGATATGCTAAAAACTATGAAAAGCAAAACAATGTATTTCCAGTCCCCAAGGAGGGATGCTTCTAAATGGAGCAAGAAATGCCTGACGTTCAAGCTGAGTCTGATTGTGTAGACCATGGGTCCTCAAACTACGGCCTGCAGGACAGATCTGGCCCGCGCCGCCGTTTGCCACCCGCGCGCATGCTTGCCCGCTTGGAGATGGGCTCCAAGCAAGCAAACCAGCCGTTGTCGCCGCCTGCCTCCCCTAAGCGTGCGCTTGCAGGCGGGGAGGTGGTAGCTTCCTCACCCGGAGATGGTTTTGGGCTTGCTGGGAGATCTCCGAGCGAGCGAGCCACCACCATGCGTGCCCGATGCCGCCTCGCGTGCGCCCAGCGGCACCTCACCAGTCCGCGCCCCAGGCACCCCCACCTCACTGGCCCACGAGGGTCGCCACAGCCTTTCAACTGGCCCCCTATTGAAACGGTTTGAGGGCCGCTGGTGTAGACCCTCAAAGCCAAGCTCATCCACACAGTGGTATTTCCAGTCACCTTTTATGGGTGTGGAAGCTGGACACTGAAGGAAGCCGACAGGATGAAAATGGATGTGTTTGAAACATGATGCCAAGGGAGAGCCTTGCAAAAACACGGGACCAACCGAAAGACAGGCCAGTGAGTCCTGGAGCAGATCAAGTCAGAACTTATCACTGAAGCAAAATGACAAAACTGGGGAAAGACAGTCATGCTAGCGAAGCTGGGAGGCAAAGAAGAAGAGGAAGGCCAATACGAGTGGTGGACAACATAGCATCCCTCAAACATTTTGGGTTATAACTCCCATCATCCTTGAGCACGGGCTGGGAATGAAAAGAGTTGCAGTCAAAAACTTGAGGGGTGGGGCAGGCTGCTTTCTCCAGCATTTTGAAACGGCAATAAAGGAATGTTCTCAGTCTTACATCGGTGTATGTATTTGTCATATTAGCAAGTATTCAAAGTAGTTTTTTCCCCAAAGCGGTGTGCGAAATACAGTGCTAGGAGTGTTAAAGCATCAGCCTCGAAAGTAACAGTACATGAAGAGCAGGGAAAATAATGCCATTTCTTACCAGCCCTTTTATGATCAGAACTACAAGACCGTACAACAGGACTGCTAGCATAACCTCTAAATTAAAAACAGTCTGAAACAAAATTTAGGAAAAAAAACACCCCCATGTTGGGCTTGGCTGAAATGAAATAGAGAGGAATGTAATCCTATATTTGGACAGGGTCTTCGTGCATTTCAGGCCGTCTGCACCTCTGTGCTGCTTTTCTGTACCGAGGTTGTTAAACCAGGAATCTGGGCTTCATGTGATACTTGAGCAGTGACTCTGCATTCTGACCAGATGTTTTGAAGCACATCCATATGTTGAATGATTCGGTGCATGGTTGCTGAACAAAGGCGTTTTGCTGTCTCTGGTTTGTATCTTTTCTTTGATGCTCAGTTCTTTCCTTCAGGCCAAAGCCATTCCAGACGAGACAATCTTGGTCGCTACATTCCGCGTCTCCAAGAAACGCAGATTAGCTCTGCACAGGCACATTTTCTAGGACCAGCTTAGGCCGCAGCTTGGTGGTAAGTGTGAGAATGGCGACAGAGCCCAGAAATGAAGCAGCTGAGAGTCTGGATGCTTTACCAGAGGATGGAGCGAAGACAGAAGTGAAGGACATGGAAGAATCCGAACCGAGACAGGATCCTGGAAGAAGCCCCGTGATTGTCCACTCTCGGACTGTGACTGAGTCGTCCTCGGGAGAAGCCACGCCTGAGGACATTAAGCAGGAATCGGAGGATGGGCTGCAAGAATGCCCAGGACCCCAGGAGCAGATCTTCTTGAAGACCAAACCATCTTCTCCCTCTGAACCAAGCAATGCAGAGCTGGCGAAGCCCCAACCAATTGAGGAATCCGAGGAAGATGTGTCTCCCTGTGAGGAACCAACAGACATGGAGCTACCATCTGGAGAAGACAGAGTGAGCCAGCTGTTATCTGCCATAGGCAGAGAAACCATCAAGAGTGCGTTGGCCAAAGACAAGGAGGACTTCATGGAAGTAGTGGAGGAACCTGCGGACGAGGGCGTCCCCACCGTGGAGATCGAGCGCCAGTGCTTCCGGCAGTTCTGCTACCAGGATGCCGAGGGGCCCCGTGAGGTCTGCGGAATGCTCTGGAAGCTCTGCCACCGGTGGCTGCAGCCGGAGAAGAAGACCAAAGACCAGATCCTGGAGCTGGTGATCCTGGAGCAGTTCCTGGCCATCCTGCCCGAGGACATGCAGAGCTGGGTCAGGGACGGGCGTCCGGAGACTTGCTTCCAGGCAGTTGGCCTGGCTGAGGAGTTCCTGGCGAGGCCGGACAGGAATGAGCCCCGGAAACGACCGGTGAGAGAGAACTTGGTCCTGTGCGTGGGAGGGCAATTATGCAAGGGGTCCCAGGGTGGGTGACCTAACAGGTTTTTGCCATGATGTATCTATTCGCTTGGCTGCTGTGGTTAAACAACCCTTCAGACAATGTTTAGACTTTAAACACTTCAGTAAACATCACAGTGGGTGCCTTTTAGTTGGCAGGACGACATGGAACTTGCCTCTTCAGAATACCATTTCTCTGGAAACAATTTGTTTGAGCCATAGCCTTCATATCCCCTTGGTGGGCTTCCTGGAGGCATCGTTGCAGAAAAGTCACTGGATGAGAGCCACCCGATTGCTGGTGTCTATTTGAAATGTTTCCGAGCTCTCTTTCAGGACAGGAGCACCCCCTAAAGCGTCTTGCAGTTGTGAAATTCAAGTACAATAAAAAGTGATGTAGTGAATCAACTGGCATCTGTGAAAATAACACACCTGTGTTAAAGGTTTGGCCCAAAGCTTGCAGTATAGTTGCAGCTACAATCCACGGGTGGATCATGATCCAGGGAAGGCCAGAGAACAGAAGTAAGTCTTCAGGGCCTTTCTGAAAAGCATGTGGTGACCCAGTGGCAGCACATTCTGGAGCTGCGGGGCCACTGCAGAAAAGGCCCTCTGATCCAGCCGAGCGCTTCCTGTGCTCTTGTGAAGCTGGGGTGGAGAACTGGTGGCCTTCCAGCACCGTCATCCCTGCTTGTTGACCCTGCTGACTGGGGGTGATGAGAGTTGAAATGCAAGCCAACATTTGTGGAATTGGCTCACCCACTTTGGATGTAAAAGGGGTTAGATCAGCCTTCCTTAATCTGGTATCCTCCAGACACTTCGTGTTTCTTCTCCCAGCAGTGGCCTGAGAGTGCTGGGAGTTGTAGTCCAAGTATCCAGCCTTCCATCCGGGGAGACTGGGTTAGAGGTATTCTCCAGGCTGGTTAATAATGGGACCTCCATCTGTAGAAGCAGCTTCTCATTCGAGTCAAGGCTCTGGGGAAAGCAAGCGGGAAGCCTGTTCACTTCGTGGCCTGCTTTTTATGCTTCCCGGGGCAGTGGGTGGGTCATCGCTGGAGACCATCAGTGACTCGGTCTGGTCCAGCCTGAGTCTTCGGAGTTGTCAGAAGGGAAGGTGACGCAGGAATTCACTGTCCTAGGACATGGCCGCGAGCTGTCACGTGTCTCATGGGGAGGGCAAGTTGACTCATCCGTGGAGGAGGAGGGAACGTTGTGGTGCCCTGCCTTTTCCCTGCAAAGCCTCCGTGCTTCCCCTCTTGTTCTGTTGTCGGAAGAGGCGTGCCGCATCGCTTCCAGCCTCAGGACCAGACTCCATGTCAGGGAAGCTCTTGGGAGCCACGTCACAAGGGTGGGCAGGGCCGCAGGCGATGGGGTGGGAGCAAAAGATGCAAACTACCAGCAGAACATGACTTAAAGCTCTTGCTGCCACTGATCAGCTCTCAGGAGAGGCATGTTAGCATTTTTGGAGAGGGTACATGGTTGGAGCTGTGCAGAGCAGTAAAGCCAGTAAATGATCGCTGGTTTAGGACAGGGATCAGGGGACCCCCGTCAGCCAGAGGTTCAGCACCCCAGTGTCAGGGTTGCTGAGTGTGATGGAGCAGTGCTCTGACTTCTTGTCAGGTGACGTAATCCTGGGCTGAAGAAAGCCGCACGAGAGCCTCGGCTGACCTTATGAAGCTCCAGTTCCGAGCTGCTTCTTCCCGGGTTCTCATGTCGTTGCACCTTCCTGCTGTTTCAGGATCTGTGGCCGTTCAAGGAGACATCTGGCGTCTTCCCTGCACCTGCGAGGGCTCCCCCGGCTTCCACCCCGTGGCCAGTATTCCGAGAGAACAAGGAGGACGCCGCCACCAATGTCCCCTTGCTCGGTAAGGATTCCTCACCTGAATGAATGCTCTGGGCGTCTCTGTGCTCCTTACAGAGAGCTGCAGGGGCTGGTCTCCTGTCCCGTGGGCCTTACAGGTTGAAATGGGTGGTGGGAGAAGCTGCTGAGGGAGGGGAGTGAGAGGTGACGGAAAGAAGGTGCTGAGAACATCACCGAACTCTGCACAGAGCCCTGTCAGCACTGCTGCTGGAGACCAGAGCTCCCTGCCCGGCTTCTCCTTTGGATCAGGGATGGGTGACTTTGTGCCTTTCAAAAGTTTTGGACTCTGTCTTCCATAATCACTTGCCGTTGGACTGATGAGACTTGCAGTCCGGAGCCTCTTAAGGGCACTGTGTTGCCTTCCCTTTGCCTTAGATCAGTGCTCCGAGCCCAGTCGCCACTTTAATTTCCCATAATGCCCCATATAGTGCTCCTCCAGGGCATTGTGGGGAATTGACATGGTGGTCCTCAGACACGGGACACTGCAGTGAGCTGCTCGTGACCCCGGCTACCAGCTAAGTCATCCAGGCACAGCAGGACCCATTCTCAAATGTGGAGCTGGCCCTCTCTGTATTATTTATTTATTATTTTATTTATTTAGAAAATTCCTATGCCGCCCCATTCGCCGAAGCCTCGGGGCAGCTCACAAAACATCAATTAAAATATAATACATTAAAAATATAAAATGAATTAACAATATAAAATAAGTCACCCTGGCCAAAGAATAAAATAAGGAAATAATATTAGCAATTAAAATGACATTTGAATAAAAAGGTCTTCACCTGGCGCCGAAAAACAAATAACGACGGCGCCAGGCGGACCTCAC
>NW_025336429.1:311224-341944 GCF_004798865.1 Varanus komodoensis
GGACCTCTCTGGGGAGCGCATTCCATAGATGGGGCGCCACCGCAGAGAAAGCCCTCCTCCGAGTTCCGACCCTCCTAATTTCCTTCATGGAGGGTTCCTGGAGAAGGGCCTCTCCCGCAGATCTCAGGGGGCGGGCAGGCATATATGGACGTAAGCGCTCCTTCAGATAGCCAGGACCCAAGCCGTTTAGGGCTTTATAGATCATCACCAACACCTTGAATTGGGCCCGGACTTCAATGGGAAGCCAGTGAAGCTGACGGAGGACTGGAGTCATGTGAACGTAACGCCCAGTCCCCGTCAGCAGCCTGGCAGCTCTATTTTGAACCAACTGAAGTATCCGGACCGTCTTCAAAGGAAGCCCCATGTAAAGCGTGTTACAGAAGTCAAGGCGGGAAGTCACCAGCGCGTGTGTCACCATCGCCAGGAAGTCGTACCCCAGGTAGGGGCACAGCTGATTCATCAGCCGAAGCTGGAGGAAAGCGCTCCTCGCCGCCGCTGTCACCTGAGCTTCCAATGAAAGCTCCGGGTTGAGGAGCACTCCTAAGCTGCGAACCTTGTCCCTAAGAGGGAGTGCAACCCCATTCGGGACCAGGTCAAATCCACCCTCTCCGAAGCCCGATCCACCAACCAACAGGACCTCCGTCTTGTCTGGATTGAGCTTCAGTTTATTGGCCCTCATCCAGCCCATTACCTCAGCCCGGCACTGGTTCAGCACAGCCACTGCCTCACCTGGATTGGCGGAGAACGAGAGGTAGAGCTGGGTATCATCAGCGTACTGATGGTTCCACGGCCCACACCTCCTGATGACCTCTCCCAGCGGTTTCATGTAGATTTTGAACAGCAAAGGGGACAAAATAGAGCCATAGTCCCCCAGCACCACCTTCTGGAATCGGCTGTTGAGATAGGAGTGGAACCACTGCAAAGTTGTGCCTCCTACTCCCAATCCCGCTAGCCTATCCAGAAGGATACCATGGTCGATGGTATCGAAAGCCGCTGAGAGGCCCAGAAGAACCAACAGGGATGCACTCCCCCTGTCCTTCTCCCTGCACAGGTCATCATACAGGGCGACCAAGGCAGATTCAGTACCATACCCGGGTCTGAAGCCGGACTGAAATGGGTCCAGATAATCAGTTTCATCCAAGAGAGCTTGGAGTTGTCCTGCCACCACCCGCTCCAACACCTTGCCCAGAAATGGGATGTTGGCCACTGGTCTATAATTAGTGGCCATCTCTGGATCCAGTGACGCTTTCTTCAGGACCGGTTGGACTACCGCCTCCTTTAAAGGGGCAGACACCCGACCCTCCCTCAGAGAGGCGTTAACCACTTCCAAGATCCAGTTCCCAATCCCGTGCTTGGAATTATTTATTAACCAAGATGGGCAAGGGTCCAGTATGCAAGTGGTGGGACGTACTCATCCAAGCACCTTGTCCACGTTATCAGGCCGCAATAACTGAAATTCATCCATTAATTTTGGACCAGATGGAGGCATTGGTATCTCCCCAAAAACCTCTGAGTCACTAGTAGAGTCTAGCTCGTGACGAATCTGAGCGATTTTCTCCCTGAAATGCTTGGCAAAGTCGTCACAGCGGGCCTTCAAGGGTGGAACCAGATCTTTCTTAGGACCTGGACAAACCAGGCCTTGCACCACTCAAAAAAGCTCCGCTGGATGGCATTTTGAGGAGGCAATGGAAACGGAAAAGAAATTCTTTTTCGCCGCCCTCACCGCCACAGCATAGGCCCGATAATGGGCTCTCAAGTGTGTTTAGTCAGATTCATCCCGTGATCTCCTCCACCTACGCTCTAGATGTCTCCCAGCCTGCTTCATCGCCCACAATTCAGGTGTATACCAGGGGGAAGAGTGGGCTCTGCCCGGCGGGAGAGGATGCTTAGGAGCGATCGTGTCAACAGCCCTGGTCATCTCCCCGTTCCACAGTTCAACCAGAGCCTCGACAGGAGCACCAGTCTTGTTAGCCGGAAACTCCCCAGGGCCTTCAGGAATCCATCCGGATCCATCTGGCTCCGGGGGCGGACCCACACAATGGGGTCCGCACCCTTACAGAGGGAGAGGCCGCTCTCGAGCACAAACCTCACCAGGAAGTGATCTGACCATGACAGGGGTGTCAGACATAAATTACTCACCCTCAGACCACCCTCTTCCTGCCCCGTCGAGAAAACCAGATCCAGAGTGTGTCCACATTCATGGGTCGGGCCGATGACGTGTTGAGACAGGCCCATGGCCGTCATGGAGGCCATGAAGTCCTGAGCCGCCCCGGTCAGACCAGTCTCGGCATGGAGATTGAAGTCCCCCAGGACCAACATCCTGGGGATCCTCAACACCAGGTCCGAGACAGTCTCCGTCAGCTCAGGCAGGGAGACTGTTGGGCAGAAGGGTGCACGGTACACCAACAGAATCCCCAATCTGTCTCGGTCGCCCAACTCCAAGTAGAGGCACTCCAGCCCTGGCCTCGAAGGGACCGGGAGTCCCGTGAGGGAGATGGAGGCTCGGTAAACCAAAGCGACCCCCCCTCCCCTCCCCTCCCCTCCCCTCCCCTCCCCTCTGGGCATGGACGGTGCTGAACATGGCAGTGGCCACTGCCCCGCTCTCAGCTCCACTGGGCAAGGACGTGCTGCCACGGCACCCACATGTTTAGAGCTAACAGCTTGTGCCAGGAGGCAGGCAGAGAATGAACGCCGTTGCTTCCCCGGCCCCGTTACCGCCACACGAGCTCCTGAACTTGGAGCCCCTGCACTGGGCAGGGAGCTGGGCCTGACGGTCTTCTTGGCCCTTCCCTGTTCTACTCTTCCATTTTTCTACGGCAAGAAGGTTTTAGGGGTAGTCCTGGGGAAACTGGAGCTGGGAAAGAGGTGTGTAGGTCAGAGCCCAGGCAGAGGTTTCCGGGCTCACTCCCGACGTCTCTGCATTGAAAAGGTGCTTGGGTAGCAAGGCTGGGAACGGCTGTGTCCAAGGCCTCGGAGCACCATTGCCGGAGAACGGCCAGGCCTGGGTGGGATCCCCCAGCAGTCCGATTTGGTCCGCTAGAGTGCCAGAGCGTTCACGCCAGAGGGGCGGAGACGCCAGCCCAAGGGCCCTGTCAGCCCTGCTCACAGTCCCCAGGGAGTCCCATCATCCCCTTTCCTCCAGCTGCCCCTTTCTGGCTGGCTGTCTAGCGTTTGGTGGCGTTTGTCCTCCACTCTAAAGAAGCTGATCTTTATCTGCTATTGCTACTCAATAATGGTAAGTGTTTTAAACTACAAGATGCTCATATTTTTGGCCTTGCCTGCTTGCCTTTGGTCCTGCCCACCCCTGGGAATGCTTCCTCCGAGATGGATGGATCTTGGCGTTTTTAGCTTTCCCTGGGGCTACAGTCAGGCCCAAGCCTTTCTTTCTCCCCTGTGAAGGCCACTCCCATGTGGTAAGGATTCTTTTCTTCTTCCAGCAGGTGATGGGAGGCCACTGTGGAAAGAGAAGGCCCTGCCTGTCAACTCTGGAGGCTCTGGACTATCCTGGATGCTGCCAAGACGAACTGAGCAGAGCATCTCCCAGTATTCAGGTCAGGGGGAAGCTTCGGAGAACCAGCAGGGGTCATCCTCTGGTAACGAAGCAGGTGAATCTGTCCATTTCCAAACAGGTTCTGGGGAGAATCCGTACACATGCTGGGATTGTGGCGAGAGCTTCACTGGGCTGGATGTCCTGATTGCACATCAGAGCACCCACACTGGAGAGAAGCCATTTATCTGTGGGGAATGTGGACAGAGCTTCAACCAGCGCTCACACCTTACCACACATGAAAAAACCCACACGCAGGTGAAGCCTTTCTCTTGCCCCGAGTGCGGTCAAAGGTTTAGCAAGAAAAACGGGCTGGTGGCTCACCAGAAGATCCACACAGGAGAGAAGCCCCACCGTTGCCTTGAGTGTGGGCAAAGCTTCCTGCACAGGTTCGACCTTATCCGACATCAGAGAATCCACACAGGAGAGAAGCCCCACGAGTGCCCTGACTGTGGGAAGGGCTTCCGGAGCATGTCGGCCTTCCACGTGCACCGTAGGATCCACACGGATGAGAAGCCGTACCCGTGCTCGGCCTGCGGGAAGAGCTTCCGCCATCGCACGAACCTCATCGTGCACGAAAGGATCCACACCGGAGAGAAGCCGTACAAGTGCACCGAGTGCGAGAAGAGCTTTGGCGATGCCTCCTCGCTGCGGAAGCACAGGAGGGCTCACACCGGAGAGAGGCCGTACGTATGCCTGGAGTGCGGAAAAACGTTCTCTCAAAATGCCGGCCTGGTCCAGCACGAGAGGATCCACACAGGGGTGCGGCCCTACCAGTGCTCTCTCTGTCCCAAAAACTTCCGGGACAAATCGGCCTACTCTGCACACCAGAGGACCCACACCAAGGAGACTCCGTTTCACTGCCCAGTCTGTGACAAAAGCTTTGGCCATCGCTCCAACCTCCTCAAGCATGAAAGAATACACACCGGGCAGAAGCGGTACAATCCAGCTAAAGCTTTGTCGTAGGGCGTAAAGAGCTTTACCAAGAAAACCAAATTTCCTTACGCACCGGAGAACACCTTTGAAAGGGAAGGTGCAGCCTGCTCCTTACGCCACTCTTAATGAAACCCTATAATTTTCATTTTTCCACCAGGAAGGAAAATGATCAAGTTTCTTAACTTCTGATTAGTTCCACAATGGTTACATAGAACTTATTAATTACTGGAACAAAACTGTAATCATTTCTGTTGGAAGGTATATTGATCTTATGAAGGTTAATATGACCAATCCACTTTATTATCACTACTGTTTCCTCTCCCCACTTCTTTTGTTTTCATTATTTTGTTAGGATTCTTTCAGTTTTACTATATTTCCAGTGAACTGATTTAATGAGTAACACCATTCACATTTGAATGCACGTAGGTTATCAACAGATGGATGTGACTCTTCTGTTCAGCTCTGTGACTGCAGGAGCTCTCTGTGGTAACGTTTGAGGTACCGCACCGTTTTTCCTTCCTCGCCCCCTCCAAAATGCTCCATTCCATTCCACAGTGGGCAGCTGCCATCTCAAATCCCCCCCCCCGCAATGCAATGCACTACATGAATATTGCAGTGGAGAAGAACTGAAGATGGCTTCCGCCTGCTGCAGAATGGAGGCAAACAGCTCAGGCCTGAAGCAAGGCACTGCCCCCCAATCATGCCCGGGGGCAGGAGAGTGACTTGGTGGAGGTGCTAAGCAGCTGCACCCCACACAACACTGGGCAGCACCGAGGTTGCAATTGATGCTGGGAGACCTCCGAAGAAGCATCGCCTTGAGGGCCCCTAAAGTCCAGAAAGGGAGCCTTGTGCGAGATTTCTTGCCTTGGCAAAGACGGGCTTCCACCTGCCTGTGTGTGAGTTAAACAGACCCATCAGCCCGCATAGGCACCCCCACCCAGCTCTTAATGGGTGGACTTCCTCCACGCACCTGTTTCACCTGCCCTGTGCCACAAGTTAAAGGCAGGCAGGGTCTTCCCCCCCCACCCCCCGCAGTTTTGTCTTCAGCTCAATATTCATGGAACCCTCCATGCCTTAGAATGAAAGTTATTCTGGAATTTAGCTTATAGTAGCTCTGTATAGGCTATGTAGAAGCTACTTTTGTTTAGCTATTCTTTTATTGTACCTTGCTTTTTATTTCTTTCCTCCCAAGTTTAATAAAGTCTTTCTAAATTGGATGTTGGAGTCAGCTGCTTACTGGAAAGGTCTGAAGGAGAAGTCGCCCTACATTTGCTCCAGTTAATTTGGATTTTGTAATTCATGCATTTGAGCCAAAGCAGAAATTCTCTGAGCTCCATCCGGGTAATCCACTAAAAGGTGGTGGGGTGGTTGAGTGTGTATGGCCCAGCTCTTGGCCTACTATCACTTTTTTCTGGCGAGTAAAATCCAGGCTGTGTGGATCAGGGCCGGATTACTGAACAGGCGACTTAAGGGCCTGCTGGCCTACAGTCCCTGATCTTTGTGGTAACGGTGAACTTTATTCCTATAAAATGTTTGGCTTTAAAAAGGCCCTTCTCAGTGGCCTAACCTAGCAGGAACTATTTGTAATGGCACATACATTTTGACAGGCCAACGGAGAAGTTGCTGATTATAGTACGAGGCGTGTGTGTGTTTTGAAGTGGTATGTGAGACACCGATTTTGCTAGTGTTTTGGAGCCAGGTGGGGAGTGACGGTCGTGAAAGCTGCTGACCTGGTAAGGAGAAATTTGGTCTGTACCATTATAAATTATTATGCATTTGCTTTCTACATCTTAAAAATACCTGCAATTCTATGACATCAGATCATTTTATTTGTGTCCTATTTTATACACTGCCTTCAGTAGGTTTGGTCTGGAAAGACAGCATAGAAACATGAAAAGCGAGCAAGGAAGAAAGAGAAGCTTCACAGAGTGTTGTCTGCAAAAGGTTAGCTGGCGGGCGCCTCTCCCAGTTTAAGCATTTTGATCCCAAGGTTGGAAAGGATTTTCCATGACAGATCTTCAGAAGCATTCAGTGTAGGCCTGCTTTGGAAGGGTGGCATACATCCTTCTCACGATTTTTGATGCTTTTACTTTTGCTGTGACCTCACAGCACAAAGAGTTTCCTCTGTGTGAGTAAAAAGTAATCCTAGGGCAATGAGGAAGGCATTTTGTATGGATAATGTAAGGAGGACTGAACTGGTGGGGGCCGAGGCACGAAAGGTCGGAACAGCCCATATTTTATTTTATTTAGGAGTAGATCCAGGCAGGTCAATGCTGAATTATAACATCAGAAGCAAATAAGCAATGCCAGCAAAGCATCCACACTGATCCCAGCAGAGACCCTGCTGTTTCTCACAGGAATGAGCAATGATTCCAGTCTAGAGTAGGGCGTGTGGAACATGCGACTGTTCCAGTGTTGATGGACTTCAAGTCCCGTTCGCTCACCCCGGCTGTTGGCCGGGCTGCTGGGTGTTGCAGTGCACCTCTACAGGGAGCACCGTGCTTCTCCCAAGTGGCTTGTCCTGCACCCTAGGCATCGCCCCCACCTTCCCGGCTGATGGTCACCTTAGAATCCCTGCAGGTGGTGGGGCAGGTGAGGCCTGCGCACTCCGAGGGGCCCAGGGACCAGAACCCCGTGGAGTGCGAGCGTCTCTTCGCCATTGCAATCTGCTCGTCTGCGGCCTCTCTCTGGTCCGGTGACGCTGCAGCCACCCGGAGCACTCTGCATGTGGGCAGAAGAAGCGAGAGCCTCCGGTGGCGAGGCAGCAGAAGGAGCGGGCCCATGGAGAGGG
The DNA here is from genome assembly GCF_004798865.1 of Varanus komodoensis. NCBI lineage: Eukaryota > Metazoa > Chordata > Lepidosauria > Squamata > Varanidae > Varanus > Varanus komodoensis. The sequence goes on from NW_025336429.1 coordinate 318,499, forward strand.
GCTTGTCCAAGAAGACTCCCATCACTAAATGATGCAGTCGCGATGAAATCCATAACGGGGACACCCCCTCCTCGGTTCTCCCAGGGCCTCTGGGAATTGTAGTTCTGACGGCTTGCAAGGGAGCCCCCCCCCGATTTTTCCCGAGAACTGCAGGAAAAGATGAGGCTCGTACAATATAACCCCCTTCCGCAGCCTGCTGTGTGCCAGCTGGCTGGGGATTATGGAAGCTGCAGTCTGGCACATCGGAGGAAAGCTGCTCACACATCAACATCCAGATTGATGCTCGAAATGCATGATCTCCCCGCCTCTTCCAGTCGTCCGTCTTGTTTTGTTTCCCCCAATATTTGGGGGGGGGGGGTTGCCTGGCAAGCCAAGGGGCCACCTGCCTGCGACGCTTCCTGGACAGCCCTGCGTGTGAATGGGGGGGGGGTCCAACCCCGGATCACTTCCTGCTCCGCCTCCCTGGGGAGACGCGGAGAAGCGAGGCGGAGCCTTTGAATGTCCGCTTTGCATCTGCACAGCCCAGTCCGATGCCGTCTTCGGGCAAGCGGAGGATCAGGTGTGTGGAAGGGTGTCTTGCGGGTCAAGGCACGTATCTTTGGGTAATTCGCTTTCGAGGACGCGCTACCCTTCCTCAGAGGCACGGCGAACCGCAGATGGGCATATCTCGGAGTGGGGTGGGGGGATATTGGCAAAGGGAACCGACGTGCAAAAACTGCAGAGCGGTTGCTCTTTGGAAAAGCTTGTTGCACGCAAGGCAAACGCTGCAATAAGTATCGGGGTGGAGGAAGTGCCGCAGCGCAAGAACAAGCAGTGCAAAAACAAGCAGGCACCCACCCTCTCCAGAGCCCAGGTGGAAACTTCCCAGGGATACCGGAGATATTCTGCCGCAGTCCAGCTCTGTATTTGCGCCTCTGCTTGTGGCTTCCCGGAAGCAGCTGGTGGGCTACGGTGCGGACCAAATGCTAGATTGGATGGAGCCTCCCTTCCACCCAGCACAATTTTAATTACACCGTTATTCTGCAAGCGCTTTAGCCGTAAGAAATCCGTCCACAACCTTCAGTTCTTGGTGGAACCACTTGCTGGCTCTTCTTAGTCTGTCTTGTATTTCAGAATGCAATTGGCATTTCCAGAGGTGTGCCTGGAATTCAGGATAGGGCAGTGGCTCGCTCCACCTTTTTTTGGCCAGCCGAGTGGGGAGCAGGCAATTTTAGATGTGAGAATAGCCCTGCTGGGTCAGACTAAAGGTCCATCTCGTCCAGCACTGGGTACACACGGAGGCAAACCAGCTGCCCACAGGATCCCTCCAGCAGGAGGGTGCAAGACCTCCGCCTGCCCAAGATCCTCAGCAACGGGCGTGTGCAGGCAGGCCGCCTCTGGGGAAGCAGGGAGCTCATGGCCAGCAGGGCTAGTAGCCACGGATAGCTTCCTCCCTCATGAATTTGTTCAGTCCCCTTTGGGACCCATTCAGATGGGCAGCCATCCCCACTTCTTGTGGCAGCAAAATCCTTAATTTAACCGTGTGAAGAAATCCTTCCTTTTGTCTGTCCTAAACCTCCCACCCATCAGCTTCATGAGATGATCCCTTTGGATTGAAGTCTTTCAGGAGAAGGATTAAAATGTCCCCCTCTCTACTTTCTCAACACCATGCTTTATTTTAAACTCCTCTATCATGTCTCCCCTTCCTCACCATTTTTCTAAGCTAAAGGGCCCCAGTTGTTGTAGCCGCTCCTTGCCGGAGGGCTGCTCCGGCCACCTGATCATTTCTGTAGCTCTTCTCTCTCCTGTTCCCAGCTCAAGAATGTCCTTTTTCAGGTGAGATGACCAGAACACAATATTCCAAGCGCAGTCATGCCAAAGATTTGTATAAAGGGAGTAGGATCTTGACAGCTCCATTTTCTATTCCAACCTTGATTTTTTTTAAAAAAACAAACATGTTAAAAGCAGGACAGTATTTCCATGCTGGCTGTGGAGACAGGGGCACCCCCTCATCTGGATCCCACAGAGCCTGGCAGCCTCTTAGCCGGTCATAAAATAAGTTTGCAGGCTGGTAATTTTTGAGGGCAAGCTGGGATCCAGCTGGAGAGACTGAGATGTGAATTTTGTGATTGCAGGGGGACAAAAGAACAAGCATGTTTGCAGTCCAGGGGAGATGGTTTGGATGAGTGGGACCACAAATTTTATAGGCTAGGGGACAAAATAAGGACTACAGAAATACTCTGGGGAAGTGAAAGGACTCCAGAAACTTTGGGCTAAAGAAAGGATGCGGGATGGGCAACATGTACAGAGAAATAAGACACAGAGCAAAAGGATAGAGGAGATGAAGAATTGGAGACATGTTCAGGGAGTAAAGGGAAGAACCCAGCCAGTCACAATTTTAAAAATTTTGCAGAATTCCAGATAACTAATAATGCTGTAGTTGTACATGTTGCTTTATTTATTCTATGTATATCTCACCCTTTTTCCTGTCAAGGAACTCAAGGTAGCTTACATAATTCTCCTTTCACTCTTATCCTCACAACAACAGCCCTGTGAGGTAGGGCAGGTGCCATCTATGACAGGCCCAAAGTTGGCTCCAGCTGGTTGGAGACCCATGTTCTGGACCTCTGCACCACAATGGCTCTCAAAACATTACATGGTTTTATAGACAAGGAACAGATCCCTGCCCTGAAGGAGCTTGCAAATTTGGAAGAGACCATAGGAAAGTTGGAGAAGAACATGGTGGAGTTCAGATGAAACACAGGCAGTCCCCATGTTACAGATGAGTTCCTTTCCTGAGAACATCTTTAAGCTGAACCTGTATGCAAGTTAGTTCATGCAAAAAAGAAAAACAAAGAAAGAAACCGTTCTTAAAACAGTTTGGATAGAAAAAAGCAGTAAAAAGATAATTAAAGGTTAACACTTTCTCTTGTTCCATTGATGTCCTGCATACCAGGAAGGATATTCTTGAGGTAAACATCATTTGTAAAACCAAATATGAAGTTACAGAGGGCAATGCGCTTGGCCCAAAACATGTGCCCCAAGCTGACAAATGAGGCCATGGAGCATTACCTTCTTCCAGCTCTCCCCCCCACCCCCACCCCGTGGCTGGTATGTGGCCTCCATGTTGTGTGTGTGTGTGTGCGCGCGTGCGCGCGCGTGCGCCTACACATACATGTGTGAGGGGGGTGCGTGTGCCTTTGCCTTGCAATGCGAACAACAATAACAGCAGCGCTGCATTTATATCCTTTCTATTTTCATCATGTAAGGAACCCAAGATGGTTTGCATAGCTCCATTTTATCCTCACCCCAACAACCCTGTGAGGTGGGCCAGGCTGCGAGGGGGTCACTGGGGCAAAGTCACGCTGGGAACTCAGTAGGGACTAGAACCCAGATCCCCTGGATCCTCAGTCCAATGTTCTAACCCCCACCTTATACTGGCTCCCTAAACAACTCATTTTCCAAGTGGATCTTGATGTAGCCCAACTGGCGCCATTAGTATAGACAGCAGAAGTATTAGCCTGCTTAGAGAAAGGCAAGCTCAGATGAATTACCTTTTTTTTTTTTTTAAAGAAAATTACTATAAGTTGTGGGCTGGTAGAGAGAACCTACAAGCAGCCTAGGAAGGACTGATTGTACTCAGTGAGCTTGGAAGACTGGCTGACAGTTGGGGATGGTGGGAAGAAGAGAAAAAAAGGAGGGGAACGGAATGGCGTGGCCAGAATTCCGAATAGGAGCACAGGAGTGTTCCAAAACTTTGTGACAGGTTCAACTTGTTCTTTCGGAATTGCTAACATTATCCCTCTTCTCCTTAGCCAAACACTCCACAGTGACTGAATCACAATTCAAACACTGGCGGACTCTGGTTTGTTTCTCAGTTCAGTCTTTTGCTGGGAAGCTCAGCCTGCCAACGGAGGCCAATCTTGGCCCACAAACTAAAATGGCAGCAGGATATGAAGATACACCTGAGTTAGATCTAAACTTGGAGAGTGTGGCAGAGCTGAGAGCGCAGGCAGAGGGGTTGGAGCAGCTGGAATCCGGAGCAGAGAAGGGACCTCATGTCCCCCAGCCTGAGAGCCTGAGGGAATTCTGGGAAGGACCTGCTCCTGTGAAACGGGAGCCCGAGGGGGCACTGCAGGAAGGCTGGGATGCCCAGTGGCAGCAGTTCCTGGAGGCGGTTCCATCTCCATCCGCTGAACAAGGGAAGCCAGCGCCACTCAAGTCTGGATGGAGGGTCCTCTCTCAGGTGGATTTCTCTCCTTCCAAGGCAGCGTCTGACGCGGATCTACAGCCTCGCGGAGAAGCGGTGGCCCAACTCCTGCCTGGCCTTGCCCAGGAAGCCCCCAGAAGCCCTCTGGCCAAAGAGGAGTCCAGCTGCAGCCCCGTCAAGGAGGAGGGCCCAGATGCGGAGTGCGTCCGCCGGCGCTTCCGGCAGTTCCGCTACCAGGAGGCCGAGGGGCCCCGCGAGGCCTGCAGCCGACTGCGGGAGCTGTGCCGGCAGTGGCTGCAGCCGGAGAAACACTCGAAGGAGCAGATCATGGAGCTGCTGGTCCTGGAGCAGTTCCTGGCTGTCCTGCCGCCCCAGATCCAGACCCGTGTCAGGGAGGGGAGCCCGGGGTCTTGTGGCCGAGCAGTGGCCCTGGCGGAGCAGTTCCTGCAGCAGCAGCAGCAGCACCGAGGGGAAGACGGGTGGGAAGGGTGGGTGAGTATCTTTCCATGCTATTTTGTAAAGGTTAGCATTTCAATCAGAATCACCTTTGTCTTTCTGAAATTCCATAATACTTTGAAAAAAGAAAATAAAGATTTCTTTATGTTTAAATTATTTTTGGTCAGCTTTAAGGGCAAAATCCTCTCAGTGCAGTGCACAAGATAAAAACTATAATAAAGCAAGCAAGCAGGCAATAGAAAAAGTACAATAAAACAGTAGGAGGTGCTATAAAAACAGATATAAAGGATTTAAAATATTATTTTTCATGCTGTTTATCTGAAGCAGCTCAGTAAGATCAATGTTTATTTATTTATTCATTTATTATAAGATGTTGGGGCCCATCTTCTCGGTTTCAATAGCCAAGGAATCTATTGCAAAGTTTCTTTTTCAAAATGAAAGTCTTGCCCAAATGAGGAAAACACAAGGAAGCACAAGCTTGTGCAAGGGTGAAACAAAAAGCATTTTGAGGAGCACATCACTAGCAACATCAAGACCAACAAGAAGGAATTCTTTCAATATATTGGAAGAAAGAAACCAGCTAGAGAGGCTGCTGGACCACTGGATGATAATTTAATGAAAGCAGCACCAAAGTTGGGGAAGCAGATTGTAAAGAATCTGAATGAATTATTTTTCTCTGTCTTCACAATGGATGACACAGAACCCCGTTTCTGAACTGGTGTATTCAGGAAGGGAGTCTGAGGAATGCAAGCTGATAGTGGTGACAAAAGGTAATATTCATAATTTTTTTGGCAAATTGAAAGTCAGTAAATTGCTAGGCTACTGACCTTCTTACAGAAATACGTAACGGGTCCCAAAAATCAGCCTCTGTATCAGAGGACTGGTGAATGGCGAATATAACACCAAATTTAGTAAGAGATTTGGGAAATCGCAAACCAGTTTACATCTGTTCTGGATAAATGGGTTGAAAGCATTATGAAAGAAAGAACCAGTGAGACTATAGAGGTACAAGCCCTGCTAAAATAGGACCAACATGGCTCCCAGAAGGTTAAGTGCTGTAGAGTTCATTGTCACTAAGTATGTGAACAGAAACATCCAGGAGACATTGTTTACTTGGACTTTCAAAAGGCTTTTGACAAAGTCCCTCACCAAATGTTCCAGAGCAAACTTAGCGATCATGCAATAAAAGACAGGGTCCTCTTGTGGATTGGTAACTGATTAAATAACTTAAAGCAGAGAATAGGAAGAAATGGCAATTTCTTCCAATGGAGGGATGTAACCATAAATGATCTGAACTTAGGACTAAGCAGTGAAGTGGCCAAATTTCCTGATGATACCAGTCTATTTACGGTGGTTAAAACCAAATGGGATTGTGAGGAGCTCCAAAGGTTTCTCTCCGAGCTGGGAGAAAGGGCATCAAAATGGCAAATGCAGTTCAGTGTAAGCAAGGATGGAATAATGCGTGTTGGGGCAAAATTCCTAACTTCAAGTATAGGCTGATGGGATCTGAACTAGCAGTGACTGAGCAAGAAAGGGATCTTGGGGTGGTGGTGGACAGCTCAGTGAAAACATTGACCCAGTACACAGCTACTGTGAAGAGGGCAAACTCCGTGCTAGGCATCATTAGGGATGGAATAGAAAATAAAACTATCAATATTGTATTCCTTTTATACTGCAACTGCACTTAGAATATTGTATCTGGTCACCGCATGTGAGAAAGGACATTATTGAGTTGGAAAAAGTGCAGAGAAAGACAACCAACATGTTCAAGGAGTTGGAGCGACACCCCTATGAGGAGTGGCTACAACAGGTGGAGGGAGGGAGGGGAAACACTCTGGAACAGTAGCCATCCAGAGACGTTAGTAATTGGACGGCATACAAATTGTATAAATAAATACATAAAGCAGGACAGAGGAGTTTGAAATGATGTGGAGAAAGTGGAGAGGAAGACATACTCGAGACGTCATAGAATCTGGGAGATGTACTAGGACAGGGGTCCTCAAACTACGGGCTGGATGCGGCCTACTGTGCCCATTTACCCAGCTCACCTCGGAGGTTTTGGACTCACTCGGAGAAAACGATCTCTGAGCGAGCGAGCCGCCCCCTCGCCACACGCCTGCCCACCTGCCTGCCGCCACTGCCTCGCCAGCCTGCACCCGCTGCCTCCGCCGCCTTTCAACTGGCCCCCTGTTGAAAAAGTTTGAGGACCCCTGTACTAGAACCTGGGGTTATCCCATGAAGCTGGCTGGTGATGGATTTATGGCGGACAAAAGGAAATGCTTCTTCACCCAGTACGTAGTTACACTATGGACTTCACTGCCACCAAAGATGGTGATGGCCTCCAATCTGGGCAGCTTAAAAAGAGGATTAGACCCACGCACCCATCCATCTGTCTCATTTCTGTACTGCCCAATAGCCAAAAGGCTCTATTTATTTATGGTGGAGAAAGCTATCTGTGGCTGCTAGCCCAGCTGGCCAAGTGCTCCCTCCTTCCCCAGAGGCGGCCTGCCTGCACACACCTGTCTCTGAGTGGCTTGGGCAGGGGAGGCCTTGCGCCCCTCCTGCTGGAGGGATCCTGTGAGCAGCTGGTTTGTCACCATGCATATGGAGTGCTGGACTGGATGGACTTTGGGCCTGATCCAGCGGGACTTTTCTTAGGTCAAGAGTGGTTGGTTGTCCGAATCCTAGAGTGCCTCTAGAATGGCCCATACAGCACCTAATCTGAAAGAATTTCACTGGTTGCCAGTTGTGTCCCTGGGCCCAATTCAAGGTGCTTGTATTGACATATAAACCCATAAAAGGTTTAGGCCCTGGTTACCTTAAGGAGCGCCTGTACCCATATATGCCTGCCCAGCCTTTGAGATCTGTGCCGGGGCCTCTTGTGTTAGCCATCCCACAGAGAGGTGAGAGAGATGGCTCCTAGGCGGAGGGTCTTTTCTGTGGCTGCTCCCCGTATCTGGAACACTCTCCCCAGGGAGTGTCGTCTGGCGCTCTCTTTATACTCCTTTCAGCACCAGGCGAAGACCTACCTTTAAAAAAAACTTTTAATATCTGATGCCACAAACCTTCTTTGTATTTTATCTGTATTTTAATTCACGTTGTTTTATGGATTTTAAGGGTTGTGATGTTTTTAGTTGTATGATTAGTTTTATAGTGGTTTTAATTTTGATGGTGAACCAGCTAGAGATGCTATGGCGTAATTGGCAGCCTACAAATGTTTTAAATAAATAAATGAATAATGAACTCATTTGAAGGTAGTGCTACTGTTAAAGGCACAAGAACGGGGGGTGATGAAGAAGTTGCGACAGGTCCTGTACCCACGTTCTCCTCCATATAGGTGCATCCTGCCCCACTGTGATTCTCGGTGTTCTTCCAGGTACCAGGGGCATTGAAGGCAGAGACTGCAAGTTCTTCAGAGGCAGGTGCTCCCCCGGACAGCTGTCAGATGGCATTTTTTCAGGAGATCAAGGAGGAGCAGGACACAGATGTTCCCTGTGAGGGTAAGTCTTCTTGGCATGCCACTCTCCCAAAATTACAACCTGGGGCAATGTCGTCTCTTCTTTCCATTAAACTCGAATAGATGATGCAAAAATTAAGCCAAAACATGCAAACACTCACCTTGCATAATTCATGCAGATTGCAGGGCTGAGTTTCCCTGAGGTTTTTAAAATGCTTTCAAGCTATTTTTAGAAATTCTTTTTACCACCCTCCCATACAGCAATTTCAGGGGGCAAGTGGCAACGGAAATGGAACCAAGTGGGACAAATCGGCAGATTTGGGGGGCGACCCAAGTGGACATAAATTCAGAAAGAGAGAGAGCAACTCAAAGAGCATTTTGGTGCAGCCCAGGAAAGCTCTATAGATGTGGGATGTTCCAGGTGAGCTCGAAAGCCTGAGCTGAAAACGGGATGAGGGAAGGGATGTAATGGCTGCTAGCGTTGGATGTAGTTGGCTTGTGGTGCAGCAAGGGAATTAATTATAGTCCCCAAGCTGCACAATCTTACAGGGCCTCCTTTAGACAGCCCAGAGTGGTGGTATCAGGTGCAACGCACGCATGCGTGCCCTTTCTCTTCTCTCCACCTTTGCACTCCTGGTATGGTCCAGCAGAAGGATGGTTTGAATCTCGGTTCTCTCCTTCAGGCAGAAGCATCTACGGACAAGGCGGTCTCAAGGTCTGCAGTCTGGCTCAGCCTGAAGCAACAGAGCCAAGCCTCTTTGGAGCATCTCCGAAGGCCAGTTCAGACCACGCCGTGATGGTGGGCATGAAGGGGGCAACAGAGCACACAAGCAAAGCGGTGCTGGGCCTGCCACTGGGCGTCAATCCAGGGGATGGTGTGAAGACAGAGGTACAGGACCCAGCAGAATCTGAACCCTGGAAGGGTCTCCTCCCAGGAGATACACCAGAACATACTAAGCAGGAACCAGAGTGCCTGGAAGACCAGGGTCAGATGTCCCTGAAGGTCCAAGAGCCTCTGCCCTGTGAAGAAGGAGAAGCACAGCTGTTGACATCTGGTTTGAGGGACACTTGGGCTGATCATCCTCCTGGTGAGGGAGCATCAGACACTGTGCTGCAGCCTGGACAAATGGTGATGACCCAGCTCTCGCCTGGAGTCAGCAGAGAAAGCCATCAGTCTGTCAACCCTGTTTGGGCCAAGAAGATGGTGGACTATCGGAAGGCGAAGGAGGAGCCTCCAGACGAGGGAGCTGCCAGCCCAGAAGAAGAGCCATGCTTCCGGCAGTTTTGCTATCAGGAGGCCGAGGGCCCCCGTGAGGCCTGTGGAATGCTCTGGAAGCTTTGCTGTCAGTGGCTGCAGCTGGAGGAGAAGACCAAAGAGCAGGTCCTGGAGCTGGTGGTCCTGGAGCAGTTCCTGGCCGTCCTGCCCGAGGACATGCAGAGTTGGGTCAGGGACAGGCGCCTGGAGACTTGCTTCCAGGCAGTTGGCCTGGCTGAGGAGTTCCTGGTGGACGAAGAGGACGCCAAGCCCCAGGACTGCCAGGTGAGACAGAACCCGGCCTCCCAAGGCAATTTTGGAATGGAGCCTGAGGACAGCCTAAGCATTGGGGTGGATTTTGTTAGTTTATACCAGCTTATGTTTCTTAGATTAGTTGCTGTGCTTAGATGGGCTTAAAATGGATTTAGGCACGTCTTCTCCTACCAGCCACCTTCTGGAAGACAATGACTATCATTCCTGCCTGTTGACCTTGCTGGTGAAACGGAGGAGAGTTTAATTTTAGTTTTATTTATTACTGCATTTCTAGCCTCATGCTTTTCCTGCAAGGAGCCCAAGGCAGGTTCCATCCTTCTCTCCATGTTATCCTCACAACATCCCTGCAAGGAAGGCTCGGCTGAATCAGTGACTGCCCCAAAGGAACCCAGTGAGATTCATGCCTGAGCAGGGACTAGAACCCTAGACTAGCAGCATTGGAAGGGGTCCATGAGGCCATTAGGTCCAACCCCCTGCTCAGTGGAGGCCTCCACATCAAAGCATCCCTGACAGATGGCTGTCCAGCTGCCTCTTCAATGCCTCCTGTGTGGGAGAGCCCACCACCTCCCTGGGTTAAGGCTTCCTTTGTTGCTTCACTCGAACAGTCAGGACATTTTTCCTGATGTCCACCCTGGACATTCCTGCTTCCCGTCGCTTAAGCCCATTTTCCCACATCCTACAGTCTGGGATGATTGAAAAGAGATCCTGGCCCTCCAAGATAGACTGTGTGACAGTCTATCAAGTATTCAGAAAGTGATACCCTCTCTCCAATCTTCTCTTCTCAAGGCTGAACATGCCCAGTTCCTCCCATCTCTGCTCACAGGGCTTTGCTTCCAGTCCCAGATCATCCTCGCTGCCCTTCCCTGAACCCTTTCCGGCTTATCTGCGCCTTTCTTCAAAGTGTGGTACCCGGAACCGAACAGAAAAGTTAAGATGGGGCCTAACTCGTTCCACATCAAGGGGAATCAGCACCTCACACGATCTGGAAGCTAAACTTCTGGGGTTTGTACTAGAACCGGGATCCTAGGCCAACTGCACCAGTTCTCTCAGTGAAGTCCAGAATACCTGGAGGTCTTCCGGTTGTTAAGGATGGTTTCAAGAAACTCTTGGTGGATATGGCTGTTAGTAGGAGCGGCGTAATTCAGAGCACCAGTTGTGGGGACCTGGTCAGGGCATTGTCTTCATGCCCAGTTTGTGCGAATGAGGGAAGGTGGGTGCCCAAACTTCCAGTGGTGTCAGCAAGGACAAAGCGTTGCTCAGGCCTCACGTCCAGCTTTGCCTGAACCAGACCTTACAGGTCTGAAGGACACCCTTCAGGCTTATGAAATGGGGGAGCGGGGGACAAGCATGGCTTTTCCCCTAGGTTTTGGCCTGAAAACTTAAGCAGCAGCATTGACCAAGTGGAAGGTTTAGTAATTGCTTTGAATGAAGCACCCCGGCAACCAGGCCTAAGGCAGTGATTGGGTTCGGACAACACAATACGCAGGAGTTGAGTATGGGTTGTTGTGACGTGTGTTATTGTGTTGTCCAAACCCAGCTGAGATAACAAAGGACAGCCCAGAAGTCACAACCCCAAAGGAATCTGTGAGTTCTCTTCATGGGCTGTTTGTTGTTAACAAGCCATGGCTTATTAGTGCAGCTGGGTTCAGATGACACAATAACCCATGGTTCAACAACAACCTACCCTCAGCCCTTGAGTTGGGCTGTTCTGTTGTCTGAACCCAGCTAGTAAGTTTATTGGAGAAGGGGGAATAAGAGACACACAAGAGAAACAAGACTTCGAGGAAAACAAATCGAACCAACATTTGACTATATGTATCTAGGCTTGGGTCTTCAGAGAGAATACAATCCAGACAAAAGGACCTGGAATCCAAAGCAAAGATGGATCAAAGACCAAAACTCAGGGCACTTGTAACACCTGCCTTTGGTTTTATACTCAAGCACCTTTACCAAAACTAAGGCGATTCTTATTAGCCAATCAGAAGCCTTGCTTTGGGCTGGCAGGGGGCTGGAGGTTCATACAAACTCTGCTGGACTCGTTCAGCCCAGATTGTGAGAGGGCTGCTGCAGTCTTGAAGTCTGGAACAGTACAAGACACACAAATATGGCCTAAGCTTTGTGGGCAAGTGTATCATGGAATGGAACTGTGCAAGCTGCTGAGAGACACAAGGAAAATGAACTTCTTCTTGGCCATCTGATGCAGTCGGGCTCTTCCAGCAAAGGACAGACAACCTGTCACCATCTGACTGTTGCTGAACTACAACTCCCAGCACTCCTAGCCATTGACCATGTTTGCAGGGGATGATGGGGGTTGTCATCCAAAATGTTTGGAGGTCACCAGGTTGGTAAAGGCTGTACCAGAGGGTTGAGGACCAGTTTCCCAACTGTTTTTCACCTGCTTCTTTTGGATCCAAACTGCCATTTCAGGTTCTGCGGCTGTTCAAGGAGGAGGCTGCTGATGCCCCAAAGGCTGATGGGGCACAGTCAGGTCCTGAAAATTTGCTGCTGTTCAGAGAGGCCAAGCAGGATGATGTACGTGGCTCTTTTCAGGGTAAGGATTCCTTGGCTGGATGTTCTGAATTGCTTGCATTCTGCACACAGGTCTCTGCTCCCAAAGAGTTTACAGTGTGGAATGGATCCAGTTGTGAAATAAGGGAGGGAAGGACATACATAAATGCGGTTATGTGTCCAAAGGGCCCTATTTGAGGAGTCCCCAGTCAGTATTCCTTTTCATGGTGAATGCCAGATTTGTTGGACTGCAAGGCCCATCATTCCCAGTCACCATAGCCAGTGGGAAGAGATAATGGGTGTTGTAGGTACTCTTGGTGTACAATGGTTGATCAGGCCAGGAAACTGTAGACTAGATGGCTCAAAGATCTGAGAGGATTCAAGTAGATGCTTTGAACTACAACCCCATCATTGGTCCTTGGCCATGTGGTTGGGGCTGATGGGAACTGTACAACTTGCAGAATGCTTGTGGAATGCTGTAAGGGATCATTATGGCTGCAATCCTGTGCAGACTTACCTGGGAGGAAGGCACAGTTAACACAGAGGGAGCTACTTCAGGGTAGACTAGTATGACAGTGTTTAGGTGAGTGTGGCTCTTGCTTTTCACTTTTATGTGATGCATGTTTTGTTTCTCATTTATGCTGCCTAACAACAACATTCTCAAGGAAGCTTTGCAATATCAAAGATCATTAAAATGCAAGAATAAACCATACAGCAATAACACTGCACGTGTTAACCGAATGTAAAAGATTGACGAGATGTTACAAGGCCTGAGAGAATGAAATGATCACAGTGTTAGGTGTCAGATAAGCCCTTCTGGAGAGAACATTCCACATCTGAGGTGCCACCACTCAAAAGGTCCCATCCTTAGCAGCCACTTGCTTATCTCAGTCGGTGGGGCCACCTGGAGACAGACCTCAGAAAATGATCTTTATTTCTGGGTAAATCTGATCCAATCCCTCCTTTCTTCCAGATAAAAGGAGATGCACAACTGTTATTTCTTTCTCCTTTATTCCAGCAGGTTGCAAGAGTGAGTTTTGGAAAGAGAAGAGTCTGCCAGTAGATTTGAAGGGAGTTGAACTAAATGGGAAGCCACCAGGAAGAGAACAAGCCATTTCCCAGCATCATGATCTAGATTCAGTTTCAGAGAACCAGCAAAAGACTTCTGGTAACAAAGGAAGCAAATCCACTAATCTTCCCCATTATTTCAAGCAGCTCCATCCAGTGCCAGCCCCACAAAAAATCCTCAAGGGGGAGACATGTGCCAAGTGTGGAAAATCCTTCCGATGCAAGGCTGAGCTCACTGAGCATCAGAGGATGCATTCAGGAGAGAAACCATACATGTGCTTGGACTGTAGGAAGAGCTTCTGTAGGAGGAATGTTCTTGTGGCACACCAGAGAATCCACACCGGAGAGAAGCCATTTAATTGCCCAGACTGTGGGAAAAGCTTCAACCAGCGGTCACATCTTACTGTACATGAAAGAACGCACAGGCAAGAGAAGCCCTTTGCTTGCCCAGATTGTGGGCAAAGCTTTAGCAGGAGAACGGGACTTGTGGCTCATCAAAGGATACACACTGGAGAAAAGCCCTATCGTTGCCCAGACTGTGGGAAGAGCTTCCGGCAGAGGTTTGACCTTATTCGACATCAGAGAATCCACACAGGGGAGAAGCCACATGAGTGTTCCGACTGTGGGAAAAGCTTCAGGAACAAGTCGTCATTCCTTGTGCACAGGAGGATCCACACAGAGGAGAAGCCGTATCCATGCTTGGGCTGTGGGAAGAGCTTTCGGCATCGGACAAACCTCCTCGCACATGAAAGGATCCACACAGGTGAGAAGCCATACAAGTGCAGTGAATGTGGGAAAAGTTTTGGGGACGGATCATCCCTGATGAAACACAAGCGAGCCCATACAGGGGAGAAGCCATACAAATGCTTGGAATGTGGGAAAGGTTTTTCTCAGAATGCCGGCTTGGTCCAGCATGGGAAGATCCATACAGGCGAGAAGCCGTACCAATGTCCTGACTGCTCCAAAAGCTTCCGGGACAAATCAGCTTTCATCGCGCACCAAAGGACCCACACGAGGGAAAAACCATATTGTTGTGTTGGCTGTGACAAAAGCTTTAGTCATCGCTCAAACCTCCTTAAGCATGAAAGGATCCACACTGGGGAAAAGCCGTACAAATGTTTGGACTGTGGAAAGGGCTTCACGCAGAAGCCAAATCTCCTTGTACATGAGAGAACCCACTCAAAACAGAGCGCGTAGTTTTGGTTAGAGCGTGGAGGCATGTTGTCCGGATTTTTGCAAGTTCTTGCAGTGTGTTCATGGAGGAACAGTGCACTTAAGAACAGCTACAGGAGTAGCTGGAGAGGCGAGATCACTTTGCATTTTCTTGACATTGGTGAAGGGGGAAATCGGGAAATATCCAGGGTTCTTATTGTGGCATAAAATATTAGAGTCTGGACCAAGGTCTTGCTACACATCTTCATGAGCTTCTTTCTGTATCATTCAGTAATGATCCAGCGTCCTCCAGAGTTGTAATGCTACACTCCCCATCATCTCTAGACAACATGGCTGCTGGCCATGATGACTGAGGATGATGGGTGTTATAGTCTGGCACATGTGAAGCCTGGTGTAAGGACATAAGAACCCTGCTGGAGCAGAAATTCAGGGTTGAGCCTTAGAGCGACAGCCTAAATTTAGCCCACCTGGGGTCCTGTTTTGGCCCACTGGGTTTCCTTAAAGGGCCATGCCTCTTTCCCCGGCCTCACCCCTTTCCCACAAAGGTTTCCTGCTTTTGCTGAGTTTTCCCCCATTCTAAAAGCCAGAAGCACCTCTCCAAAGGCTTAGTGTTGGCAGTAGGAGCTTGAGGCTGAAATATGTAGTTATTTTGCGCCCCTTCGCCCTTTGCTACGCCTCCTGTGCCTTTGGCCCCCACCCACCACTGGCATGTGGCCCCCAAGAGCTTCTTACAATGGAATTTGGCCCTCCGGCTGAGAGAGGCTCCACACCGCTGCTTTAACCCACCACTCGACAAATCCAGACCCAGGGAGGTGGTATCACTAGTGTCCTCTGGCTTGATGCCCTTTGAAAGCTGCCTCTGCCAGGTCCCCGGTGGAGCCCTCTCTGCCTCGGGGAAGTCAGCCGTTTCCTCCTTCAGTCCCAGCAGGACCTGGATTCCATCCCAAGAAAAAGGCTACAGGGTCTGCATGGTGTTGGCCCCGGATTCCGTCCTTGGCATTTCTGATAACAAGAATCAGAAAGACCCCATACCTCTTGACCAGTGTTTGCTTTGGGTTTTTTCCTGCCCCTGAAGACCATTCTGTTTGCTAGCTGATACTCCATAATGCAAACCATTATTACATACTCTGACTGGCAGCAACATACCATGCTTTCAGGCAGAAGTGGGGTCTTTTACTCAGAGCCTGCTACATGCAAACCACCGAGTGTCTACTTTCTCTTCTAAAAGTGGAACTTGGGAACCTCGTGTCCCAGGACCCAACCTGGCCTTCCAGTCCACCCCTTTGGGATTCCACTGATGGTCACACCACCTTTATATTTATTTATTTATTTATATTGTGATTTATATCCTGCCTTTTTCCTGCAAAGGGCTCAAGGCAGCTTACATCTTCTCTCCCCCTCCATCTTATCCCCACAACAACAACCCTGTGAGGTAGGGTGGGCTGAGAGGCTGTGACTGGCCCAAAGTCACCCAGTTGGCTCCATGGCTGAGCGGGGACTCGAACCCGGATCCTCTGAGTCCCAGTCCCGTGCTCTTAACCACTACGCCACACTGGCTCTCACACTTTCCCCCGGCCATGGCTCATTTGATAGTTCCCAGGCTCCGATGCGCTTTTCTTCCCATTTTAAAAAGATCCGAATGCCTGTCCTGGTGGCTTCACATGGGCCTAATGGCTGGATATGAATCCATCCAGGGAAGAGCCATCAATGGGTAGACTCACTTTCTGTAGCGTTCTGAGCCTCCAGTGGTCAGACAGGTGCTTCCCTCACTTCCCGAAAACATCTTTATTTCAGAAGGCATTCTTTGATTGACCAGCTGCTGTTTTCATTGCTTATATTACCATGTTTTATTCATTTTACATATTTTGCATTGCTCACCTCTCTGGGATCTGTGAAGATGTCGAACGGTATAGAAATGTTGAAAATCAATCTATACACTGGTATTTTGGCCTAGCTCGCCAGCAAAATGCATCTCCTGGCTTGAAGAACTTCAACATGCTGCCTTAAGAACATTGAGTGGGTATTGTGGCTTATGGGCAAATGGGATATCATAGCATACAAAAAATACACATTATTTTATTTTTCACTGCATAAATAGCAACCTCCTCCCGACAATGCAGGCCGGTCAAGCAGGGTTTAGCCCCTTGCTCCCTAGGTCCTAGGTTCAAGAGGTCCTCGAAGCAAACTGGGGAACACTGAGGTTGCAACCTACCTTGCAACACTACAGCAAGACATTGACTAGGTTCAGAAAACACAATAGCTAACACTTCAGGGTTCATCATGGGTTAAGTGTAGGTTGTTGCTCAAACGTGGGTGATCTTGTTGTCTGAACCCAGCTGTACTAATAACCCATGGCTTTTTAACCAGCAACTCCTAAAGAGAACATGTGATTTGTTGTGGGTTGTGAGTTGCCAGTTACCCACCATGGTTTGTTATCTCAGTTGGGTTCAGATGATAACCCACATTTCAACACAATCCAAGGATGACCTATATTTAACTCTTTATGTCACGTTATAATTGCTCACATTAGGAATAGCCAAAATGCACCCTTGCACACACATAAAAATGTTTTAATAAATAAAATAAATAAGAGAAAGATAACAGCAGTTTTAGGTGGAAAAAAGGTAAAGGTTTCCCCATGACATTAAAGCCCAGTCATGTCTGACTCTTGGGGCCGGTGCTCATCTCCGTTTCCTAGCCGAGGGAGCCAGCGTTTGTCTGCAGACAGTCTCTGTGGTCATGTGGCCGGCATGACTAAACACCGAGGTGCACAGGACGCTGTTACCTGCCCACCGAAGGGGTGCCTTTTTATCTACTTGCATTTGCATGCTTTCGAACTGCAAGGTGGGCAGGAGCTGGGACAAAGCACGGGAGCTCACTCAGTCTGCGGATTCAAACTGTTGACCTTTCGATCAACCAGCCCAGCAGCTCAGCAGTTTAAACCACTGCGCCACTCGCAGTCCCTCAAAATTTCTCTACAATGCTGTAAGAAGTGCATCTGGTGTTGGGCAGGGGGAAAACGGGATGGCAGGGGAATAGAAGAAGGTGGCTGGAGTTCTGAACAGGATTCCCTCGCGCTTTGACAACATTACTTGGTCAGGACACGGCATCACTTTCCTCTCCTCTCCTGGCCTCATTGGAACCCAGGAATGTTTCTAGAACATTCTAGAGGCATGTTGGTTCTTTCATGTTCCTTGGCTCGCACAGCTGCCCTGCCCTGCCCATCATCCCCGTGGCATCACTGTGTCAGTAGGGCCAGCACCCAAGGTAGCCAAGGTCAACGGCCTTGCACCCCAGCAGGGGCCAGTGGCAAGCTCTCCCTGGAGCTGCCCTGCCTTTTCCTCATGGCACCCTGCTTGTCCCTCGCTTAGAACCGGACAATGGTGAGGACTGCGAACAGAGGAGATACCACAGTCAGTGCACTCCCTGCCTCCTCATCTGCCAGGCAAGCAGGTGGAAGCCATGGTGAGGAGGAGGAGGAGGAGGAGGAGGAGGAGGAGGAGGAGGAGGAGGAGCAAGAGCCTCTGGTGACAAAGGTGTGGAAAGGGGTCCATGAAGGGCAGCTGGCCCAAGGGCTTTCCAAGATGGCCCTTAATGGTGTTGTGATGACGTGCCATCAAGCCCTCTCTCTCTCATGGCCACCCCATGAATAAAAGACCTCCAAAAAGTCCTTCCCATGACAGCCCTGTTTGGCTGCTCTAAATTCAAGGCTGTGGTTTCCTTTATGGCGTCAACCCATCTCCTGTTTAGTCTTCCTCTTCTTCATCTCTCCATTTTGCTACCATGATTGTCTTCTCCAGTGAGCCTTGCCTTCTCACGAAGTGCCCAAAACCTCCGTTTTGTCCTTTTTGCTCCCAGGAAGAGCTCTGGCTCGATTGGAAAAACTTGTTCCGCCTGTTCAAAGTGTTTGCAAAGTTCTCCTTCAGCACCAGCCTTCAAACACCCCCCGGCAGCGTCCTTCACTCTCCCGCTTTCACGCCCAGGTATAGCGACCAGAAATAAGAGAGTGCAGGAGATTTTGGCCATTATCTTGCCCAGTGTCTTCACTGCTGCCTTTCCAAGCCTCGGTCCTCGACCTTCTCGGCTACAGCCTCCCTTTGCAGCGTCTGGCCCGCCGGCGGCACCGCTCGCCACCCCGCTCCCCACGCCCAGGCGTGCATCCAAGCAGGAGGGCGCTCAGTGCAGCCAGAATTAACCCCACCAGGGGAAAGATCCGCTCCGGCGCCGCTTTCCTAAGAACTGCAGTTCTGCGGCGGGAGGCGGAGGCGGAGACGGAGCTTTATTTATTTATTTATTTGAAGCGTGCCGGGAACGGGCTTTTGCCTCAAGCCCTCCCGTCCCCGCTTGCTGCCAGGAATGCTGGGAATTGTAGTTCGGGCGGTGCGGGCGGGAGTTTTGCCATGCAATAGAAGCGCCGGCCGCGTCGCTGCCTCCCGCCCCCTGCCTTTGTTTCTCCGGGGAGCGGCGCGGGGCCGAGGGAAGCGCACTTGCCCGGGATGGTGCCTGGTGCGGGGCAGAGGCTGGGCCCGGAGGCATTTCCTGCCTCGCCCCTCCCCTCCTGGGGAAGGGGAGGACGCAGCGGTGGGGCGGGTAGCGGTTTGCAATTTCTCTGGTGCGCCCTCGGGGCGGAGAACTGTCCCCTCAGGTGAGCGGCACGGGCGCGGGGCGCGGGAGGGGCCGCGGCGCGGAGGGGGCCAGTGCGGGCGGGGTGCGGGAGCTCCGGTGCAAGTCCCGGCTCCGCCAAGGGGCTCCTTGGCTGCCTGGGCCCCTTACAGACTCTCGGCCCAACCCACCTCGCAAGGTTGTTGTTGTTGTGAGGATAAGTGGAGAAGGAGAAGGAGAAGGCTGCGAGCTGCCTTTTGTTCCTTGGAAGGGAAAAGGCGGGGTGTAATAATGGGTAAATAAGGGAACGAGAGCCACGCTGCTCTGAAGACGATGCTCAGAGGAGTAGCCATCCTAGATCCTTCTCAGCCATGAAGATCCTCCGGGTGACTTGGGGCCAGTCACTGATGCTCAGCCTAACCTACCTTGCATGGTTGTGAAGAAGCGTCTATCCCTGCAGTGCTGGCCTTGTTCAGTCTGGGGCAAATTCCCTTGAGAGAGGCCCATTCCGGTTGGGGAGGGCACTGATGGCCGACCGGGTCTTCCACGAAGGCCCTTCTTTGCGAGCCGCCCCCTGATGAAGCGTGGGGGAAATGGCTGGGAGAATGGCCTTCCCCCTTGTGGCCCCGCTTGTGGGACTCTCCCTAAGGAAGTGCACTTGGTCCCTTTGCGACTTAGTCTTCTGGTTAGGACTTTTTATTCAACACTCGGTTTTAGTAGCTACTCTGGTTTTATTCCACTATTTTTTGCTGCTTGCTTATTATGTTTTCCTGTCTTGTAAGTTATTTTGGATTTATTTATTTATTTTTCGATTTATATCCTGCCTTTTTCCTGCAAAGGGCTCAAGGCAGCTTACATCATTCTCCTCCTCCATCTTATCCCCACAACAGCAACCCTGTGAGGTAGGTTGGGCTGAGAGTCTGTGACTGGCCCAAAGTCACCCAGGTGGCTCCATGGCTGAGCGGGGACTGGAACCCAGGTCATCTGAGTCCCAGTCCCATGCTCTTAACCACTACACCACACTGGCCACACTTTTATTTTTGTTTAGCTGATTTTATTGTTTTGATTCTTGCTTTATGGGTTTTATGCTGGTTGCTTATGGTTCTTTTTGTAAGCTGCCCAGAGAGCCCTCGGGCTATAGGGCAGCATATAAACATATAAGTAAGTAAATAAATAAGATTGGATTGGGAGGAGGAAAGGCGGGAAATAAAGGAATATAATAATAAGTAAACTGGGCTGAGGTGCAAGATGCTGAGAGAAACAGTGGAGCAGACCATGACCTTGTGTCCATTTCACAGATTTCAGCCAACTCTGCGCTGTCCTGTGGGTGCTCAGCGCTTCCTGGGGCCCAGGGCTGCCTCCCCCGCTTTGCTGTTGCTTTTGTTCTCCAAGGGTGCAAGGAGGGGGAAGTGGTGCTGAGGGTCCTTTCCCAATTCTCCCTCCATCCTCCAGATATCTGGGATCTTACCCTCAAAGTGGTTTATGTAACCAAATGCCCTTCTCCATTTATTGATTTTTATTTCTCATCACATTTCCATCCCTCCTTTTCCCCTTGAACCCTGGACGGCTTCTATGGCCCTCTTTCTCCTCTTCTCTATTTTGTCTTCTCAACAACCCCGCGGGGTGGGTTTGGTTGAGAAGCCAACAAGCCACCCATGGCTCAGGGGGGACTGGATCCTGAGTCTCCTGAATCCCAGTCTAGTTCTCTAACCACTACGATACACTACCTCTCCTGCATTTGGATTGACTTGACCTTCATCACACTGCTAGCTTGCTTTCTGTCTGCTTCCCTGAATCTGAAGAATTCAGACAATCACAGCAGACAGCACAAAATTCAGTGGGTGGTGAGACTGTGGATACGGGGAATCCAGCTTCAAGTCTCCACTCAGTCATGGAGTCAACTGGGTGACTTTGGGTCCATTGCAGACTCTCAGCCCAACCTACCTCACAGGGTTGTTGTTGTGAGGATAAAATGGAGCTATGTAAGCCACTTTGAGTTCCTTCCAAGAGGGAGAAAGGCAGGAAAATGTAGTGTAGCCATTCATCATCATCTGACTCCGCTAAAGGTTGTCTTCCCCCAACATGGTGCCCTCAGGATGGAGTACAAGGTGTGTTCAGAAAGTTATGAGAATGATCTTTTTAAAATTCTTTTAGTGAAAAATTCTACAACCGAACATTGTCTCCTTCAAAGTAGGCACCTTGTGAGTGTACACTATGCTCCCAGCGGTTTCTCCATTCTTCCCAGCATCCCTGGAAGTCTTCCAGTGGGATGGCGTTCAAAGCCTTCGTAGGAGGTTATCCACACTAGCAAAACGGCGTCCTTTCAATCCATTCTTCATCTTTGGGAAGATGAAAAAGTCACAAGGAGCCAAGCTGGGGCTGTTGGGTGGATGGGGAAGCCCCGTGATGTGTTTTTCAGCCAAAAACTCTGACAGCCAAAGCGCTGTGACTCGGTGCGTTGTCTGTTGTGATGAAGGATCCAAGTTGAGCCGATCTCTACTCGTGCCATCGGTCACTTGTGCAGATGACAGCGCCGCTTCTCCATAAGCTTTCCTCGCCATTTCCAAAGTTTCTGATGCACTTTTGCCCAATTTCACGCAAAATTTTATTGCGTACGGCTGTTCCAAACTCGCTTGCATTTGTCTTAATACGAGGCACTTGAACAGGGCGTCACAAACAAGGCCGTCTGGGCTCTGACAGGGCTGGAATGCAACTGATCAGTGTCCCGACGTACGCCTGGCTCCCCACCCCATGCAACCTTGGCCCGCTTCTCCCTTCACAGAGCCCTTCTCAAGCGGAGGGGCTTCCTTCTCATCACTCTCTGGACACACCTCGTGTATCTCCTATTTTCCTCAACCAGCATGGACATAAATAGGAGTTGTAGTCCAGCCCATCAAAAAGGTTCCAGGTATGCTCCGCTTAACTGTTCGTTGTGTGAATAGTGCACTCATTTCTCCCAAGTGCTAGTTTTTTTATGCAGCCAAAACAGCACCATCCATATTGCCAGACCCGAGATAAGCCCACAATTTGCAGAGCTCTACAATAATCTTTTTCTCAGACTAGCAGAGAATCCAAAGGACCCCATTCAGGATGAATAATGAATGCTCAGTGGCCACAGAGTGTTGTTGAGCTGCAGGCAAAGCAGAAAACTGGGCTGGAGGATGGGGATGGAATGGAGTAGCTTGGGAGAGGGCATGGCTGCCTGGGGAGCTGAACGAGGAGCACACTAAACTGTAATGTTTAGCAGCAGCTTCTGAATCCCAAATTATAATTCCTTTTTATCTCAGGAAGATACTTTGCCCATCCACCAATACTAACATCTGAGACCTGGAGGAGCTGTTATTTGTCCCTCAGTCTTCTGTTTCAGTGGGACACACTCATCCCACCGATTCAGGCCAGTCGTGCCTGGAGAACTAAAATGGCGTCAGGACCCAGAGACACACCTAAGTTCAGTCCCCGCTTGGAGAGTGTGGCAGAGCTGGGAGTGAAGGCAGAGGGGTTGGAGCAGCTGGAATCCGGAGCAGAGAAGGGACCTCATGTCCCCCAGCCTGAGAGCCCGAGGGAATTCTGGGAAGGACCTGCTCCTGTGAAACGGGAGCCCGAGGGGGCACTGCAGGAAGGCTGGGATGCCCAGTGGCAGCAGTTCCTGGAGGCGGTTCCATCTCCATCCGCTGAACAAGGGAAGCCAGCGCCACTCAAGTCTGGATGGAGGGCCGTCTCTCAGGTGGATCTCTCTCCTTCCAAGGCAGTGTCCGACGCGGATCTACAGCCTCGCGGAGAAGCGGTGGCCCAACTCCTGCCTGGCCTTGCCCAGGAAGCCCCCAGAAGCCCTCTGGCCAAAGAGGAGTCCAGCTGCAGCCCCGTCAAGGAGGAGGGCCCAGATGCGGAGTGCGTCCGCCGGCGCTTCCGGCAGTTCCGCTACCAGGAGGCCGAGGGGCCCCGCGAGGCCTGCAGCCGACTGCGGGAGCTGTGCTGGCAGTGGCTGCAGCCGGAGAAACACTCGAAGGAGCAGATCGTGGAGCTGCTGGTCCTGGAGCAGTTCCTGGCTGTCCTGCCGCCCCAGATCCAGACCCGTGTCAGGGAGGGGAGCCCGGGGTCTTGCGGCCGAGCAGTGGCCCTGGCGGAGCAGTTCCTGCAGCAGCAGCAGCAGCAGCAGCACCAAGGGGAAGACGGGTGGGAAGGGCAGGTGAGGATGTAATTTTTTGGAACATATTTATTGATGTTTAAATATATATCAAATCAGTTCAGTGAAGAATTGTTCGTTGGCAATCCAATACATAAAAAGAGAAGAAAGAAATGGAGCCCACGTAAGGAAATTTAATGAGGGCACATCCATGGATAAATAATCATAGCACTCATTAAATACAGTTTGGTCAACCAACTGCAAGTGTAAAATATATATTAGGATTAAAAGATATATATATAGAGAGAGGGGATTGTATTTTGCTTTCCCAAATTCAGTAAA
>NW_025336429.1:342044-481043 GCF_004798865.1 Varanus komodoensis
TTAAAATGATGTTTAAATAAAAAGGTCTTTACCTGGCGCCGAAAAACCAGTAACGACGGTGCCAGGCGGACCTCTTTGGGGAGTGAATTCCATAGGTTGAGTTCCACCGCAGAGAAAGCCCTCCTCCGAGTACTTACTCTCCTAATTTCTTTCATGGAGGGTTCCCGGAGAAGGGACTCTCCCGCAGATCTCAAAGGGCGGTTGGGCATATACGGACGTAAGCACTCGTTCAGGTAGCCCGGACCCAAGCCGTTTAGGGCTCTATAGGTCATCACCAACACCTTGAATTGGGCCTGGGCTTCAATGGGAAGCCAGTGAAGCTGATGGAGGACTGGAGTCATGTGAGCATAACGCCCCGTCCCTGTCAGCAACCTGGCAGCTCTATTTTGCACCAGTGTTTGTTATTTTATTTAATTTTATTTATGTTACGTTTTTCTGTGCTGTCCCATTACTAAAAGTCTCTGGACGGCTTAAATAGAGTCACTGGCCTGGCCCCTCTCCAGGGGAGTGGAGCAGGCAGATTCCTCCCTGAGGGGCCAGAGAGGGGGCAGTGGTGTGGCTTCGTTCAAATGTGATAAGCGAGCGGTGGCCAACTCTGCCATCTGCATAACTTTGCTTGATGGCTTCACTGAATCCTGGAAGGGCCACTCCAGCCCATGTGAAGCCAAGGCCATTCACAAGTGCAGAACAAGGGAATACTATGTACCAGCAGCAGCATCCGGCCACAGCGGAAAGACCTTAATTCAGCAGCTGGATGGCACTGTGCATGCGAAAAGCTTGATGGGGGCGGTGGGTGTAGGTGCTGAATATCTGGAAAACTTAAATTTATTTATATCTTTCTTTACTGCATTTTTAGCCCGCTCTTCAGGAAATTACTGTCTGCCAAACCATTTCACATTGCTGAAGGTGGGTAGGCTCAAAAGAGAAGGGGCAGAGACAGAAAGAAGACGAGGGAGATTCATTTTCCAACAATGGAGCAAGGGGGCAAGCGGCTTCTGGGCCGATTGTCCCTCACTAGTTTCTTGTTCAGCGGCAGTCAGTGGCGGTTTGGCCTGTGGATGGGGCGAGAACATTTTTGCTCTGCGCTGCAGGTCAGGAAGTTAGTAGCTGAAGTTTCTTTTTGACAGTGGGGGAAACATCCTTCCTACAGCAGCAGCTTTCCCCTGTGGGGGGATGTTATTCCTGGGAAGCAGGAAATGACAGTCCTCTTCTTTTGGCCTCCCCCAACAACCCTGTGAGGTTGGCTGGGTCGAGGGGTGGTGGGTTTTTGAAGGTCGCTCAATGTGGTCTAATCCCAAGCTGCTTTGGTCAATACCCAACATTATAATCTAGACTTTCCCGGCTAGGCACCTTTCATAGGTATTGAGACTACAAGACCAATGATCAGCTGGCCAGTGGCCATGCTGCATGAAGATGATGGGAGTTGTAGTCCAAGCACATCTGAGAGCTACAGAAGGCTGCTTTACGCAATGGGTGGCTGCTGGCCATGATAAGTGGCAACAGTAGAAATTTGTTATACAGAAACATAGAAACAGAGTGAGTCGGAAGGGGTCTCCCGGGCCATCTAGTCTGACCCCCGGCTCCAGCCGGCTCCACTTACGACATGCCCACCATGTGCACGTCCAGCCTATCCTTGAACACCCTCATGATGGGGCCTCAACGACCTCTCGTGGAAGCCCATTCCGCACCCTCGGGGTCCTAACTGTCAGGAAATGCTTCCTGGCATCCAAATTGAACCTTGGCTCCCTGAGCTTTGCTCCGTTGAAGGGCGTCCTGCCTTCCTCTGCAGGGGAGAACAGGTCTCTACCCACCTCCGTGTGACATCCCCTCACATACCTGTATGTCGCCACCAGCTCCCCTCCGAGTCTCCTCTAGGCTGAAGAGACCCAGTTCCCTCAGTCTCGCCTCATAGCAAGTTCCTCATCTAGAAACACCCAAAGGGTGCAATTCTGTGTGTGTTTCTGCAAAGAAAAGTCTTACAACTCCCAGCATTCCCCTGCTAGGCTGGGGCATGCTGGGAACTGTTGACCTCCCCCCCCCCCCCCCAAACACACATCCCTAAAATCACTCTTATTCTCTGTTGCTCCAACAGAGCATAGAAATTACAGGATCCTGGCCAAACATCTGTAGATGCTTTTCTTGCAAAACACACATTCTAGCAGGATTCCGCCAATAGCCTCCAGGGAAGACAGAATAAAGAACAGGCCAAACCCGTACAGTCAGTAACAGAATAAAAAGTGCAAACTATGGAGGGCAAGATTGTTCAGGGGTGGCAACCTGCAGTGTCTGTCTGAGATCACAGGGCCCACCTGCACAACAAGTGCAAGCTGGAAGGAAGAGCAAGAGGACTGGAGCCGCGAGCGTCCACCCTCGAGAATACGAGAAGACAAAGGGCTCTCAGACAGTGTTGGAACTGCTACGGCGAAGTGAAGTTCAGGAGCTGGAAGAACAGCAGCTGAGGCAGAAGAGGAGAATCCTGAGCAAGGGAGCATGAAGGAGAGGAAATCCCCTGGAAAACAGTGACGGAGTCAAAGCACTAGAAGGCACTCTGCACCGCTGGAACCACGGAACCAACGTCTCAGCAGGAGGAGACCGGAGGGTGTCTGCAGAGGAGGTGCTCCGGGGCAGCCGTGGAACAGCGAGCTAGAAGGTGATGGCCAGCCAAGCAGAGCCAAGGATCCCAAAGCCCACGATAACGAGAGGAAGGGTAGTTGCAGGGGACTCCGTGCTGTGTGGGGTGGGACCCCACGGATTTGTTGTGAGCTAGGTATTCCCTCTCCAGCAGGACAGACTCTCCAATGCTTCTTGTAAGTGTCTTTATTCTACACAAGTCTCTGAGCATACACCAAGTGAGACGTTGAACCCTCTCTGTCCCCCTTTACCCAAAGCTTTGCTTAGGACAGGCTGTTCAAGGCCTGTCTCTGGAAGGAGGGGTGCTAGGGAACCGGCATGCCTGTGTTCTGAGCCCCTAATTGGTATTGGGCCTTTGGGTCCAGCCTCTTAGGAGGCCGGCGCTCTCCATATGAGAGACTACCCAGTTCCAAATCCCCTCCCTCTGGATGTTTTCATCCATCATCCTCATTCCTACAGGTGGGGAGACTAGGCCCCACAGGTACTCTGGAAACACTTTCTTCCAGAGCAGACCCAGACCGGTACTGAGAGTCTCCAGGTGCAGGTCTGTCCGTTGCACCAACAATTTGGTTATCAGAGTTTGAGCTCTGAGCCTCATCCGGCTCAGCCAGCTCCCCATCCTCCTCAGAGATTGAACTATCAGTCCCAACAAAACGGTCAGCTTCTCGTGCACACCTGGGAATCTCACCGAAGCGTGTGTGCACAACAGATGTTGTGAAAACCTGTGGACTCGCCAGGTATGCTGTCTCGCTGCAGGAAACATCAGAGTCGTGACCGAAGAGTTGTGATTGCCTGTACAGTCCTCTGATACGTATCCTGTCCTTTCATTCATGTGGGAACAAAAGATACCACCAGTTGGAACTTTGAAGAAATCACATCAGACTTGGAAGCTTTGGGAAGGAAACTCGAGAAACTTTTGAAAAGCAAATTGGGGGACTTCAACCCCCCCAAACAGCTGTTGGGAGACAAATTCTGCCAAACATGCCTCCTGCAAGAGATTCCCAACTTGTGTTGCTGATCACTTCCTCCTACAGCAAGTATAAAAATCCAAACATAACCTGGATTTTTAAGAACATCAATTTTAATAAACTCAGAGCAAGGATAAGTAAGTTCCCCTAGCAAGTGATGCTAATGAGCAAAGGAGTCCAAGATGGATGGGAAGGTTTAAAAAAGGGAATTCTAAAGGGACACTTAACAAACTATTCCAATGAAGAAGAAAAGAGAAGAGACACCAGAAGAAGCCAGTGTGGCTTCACAAAAATGCTTAGATATGACCTGAAAGCAAAACAGGACATATTCAGGAAACGGAAGGAGGCAAGGATACAAAGGAAGAATACAGGGAGGTAGCATAGAATTGCAGAAATGGTGTCAGGAAGGCTAAAGCAGAGAATGAGCTGAGCTTAGCGAGGCAACAAAAATACTTTCTTTGGATACATGCATGGTAAAGTACATAGAAAAGAAAGGGTGATTCAGCTACTCAGTGGGGGTGACTACATCATAACAGATAACCAAGAAAAGAGAGTAATACTCGATTCCTACTTTAGTTCAGTCTTCTCCCTAAAGAAAGAGTCTATGATGGTTCTGGCACAGGTAAAGTACAAGCTGAAGGGGCAGGATCACAATTTGACAAGCAAATGGTTAAGGAACACCTAATTATTTGAATGAGTCCAGACCTCCAGGGCCTGTTGAGCTACATCCCACAGTAATAAAGGATTTGGCCAAAGGAACTCTCAGAACCACTGTTGATTGAGAAATTGTGGATGATGAGTGAAGTGCCGGATGACTGGAGGATGGCTAATGTCTTCAGAAATGGAAAAGGGGGGAACTTGGGAGCTACAGACTAGTTCTCCATCCCTGGGAAAATTCTGGAGCAGCTTGGGATGGAAAGGTTGCAGGAGGCCTTCTTTAGCCTTCCCTCTTGGGCCCATCTCTGCCCAACTTCTGGACTCCAGCAGTTCCCACATACCTAACCCAACAAGTACTTTCCCTTTACTTCATTAGGTAGTGATATGAAATCATGGATGGTTGGGGTCAGGCTATAGGTTAGAGAAATATATACAAGAGTATTTCCTGACTCCACAGGAGCTCCTAATGCAGTCTGTTACCCCTTTCTTTCCTTTTTAAAGAAGAGTTTCTAGCTCTTGTGACTTCGTACATGGCAGTGTGGGCAATACCGTGTGGAATCACGGAAGGGAGGTGCTTCTGAATGGGACTCCTGGGGCGGTAAAAGCCGACTGTTCACACAAGGGGCATGTTTCAATATGTATGTTTTCAGTATCGGCCAAGCTATTGGGCCACTATCGGATCCAGAGGAGAAGCTTTGAAGGCTTATCTGTGTGAGGTCCTCATAAGATATTTGTATGCTATAAAAGCAGGATCAACCTGCAACAGTGATGGCTGCAATCAAGGCATTGCCTTCACGAGCAAAACCCTAAAAACCCCCGAGTGAAGAAGAGAGGGCCTTGGCGTTCCCAAATCCCTAACTCAGGGGAGCAGAGCCAGCACGTCTACTGCATGCAGAAGGCTCCAAGCAGCCCTTGCAGGACGTCTCTAACTTTCCACCTCCAGATGCAGCTGAACTGCACCTTCCCCAGCTGCTATGGCCAATGGTAAAGGATGATGGGAACTGCAGTGTGAGAAAAAGGGTTGCCAAAAGTCCACCGCTGGGAACGCTTTGTGCGAAAGGGTTGGTGGCAGTAGGAAGAACCTCCCTCTACCTGAAAGTGTGGAGAGCCAGTGCTTATGACAGCCCAGCAGTGCAGTCCAGTGGGAAAGCAGACTTCCCCAGTCTGGCACCTTCCAGATGTGTGTTGCATGTATAGAACTGATGTCACTGCAGGCTGTTAGTCTGAGGAGTCATGAAGGACTGTATTACTGCATCCGGGTCAAAGGTAAGAACAGGAAGCAGGAAATATAAAGCAATGCAATATTACCATTGGTAGTTAAAAGCACAGTATTTGCATAGTAACTCCATAACATCTACCCTTTTTACATATAATTCAACAGTGTGTAAACAATGAACCTAAAAACAGATCCCGAACAATCTTAAACATAACATACTGTGTTACTAGTGGATGGCTACAGATTAAGTCTCTCTGGAGGTCTTGAAACTCGGCCACTTTGCAAGGCCACAGGGATTTTGCTGTTTAGCTCCAAAAGGTGTTGATAAGAAACTGCCCTGTTTCCTGACTGGTGTGTTTGGCACAGAAGAACTTACTAGTATGTGCGGTTGCATTATTTCATCCTATTGTTTCCTTCAGGTATGACAGTAGTCTTGTCTCTACATTGCTTACTTGGTCCAGCAGGACTAGGGGCATTGAACCCCTCCGGAGAATCATGTGCAGGACTCTCATAAGCTTGTGAGGTGGGTTGTTCTGCCACTCGCAGATCCACTCGATTGCGACGGTAGAGACTGCCATCCACATCCACAACATAAGAGCGAGGGGCAGCCCTCTGAACACAGGTACCCAGCCTCCAGCGACCAGTCCTGTCGCCAAGAAGTGGCTTCATACGGATTGGCTCTCCAATGCTTAGTTCAGGTTAAGTCTTTGGCAGACACGTCATATGTCAGTTTGGAGACTGGTTTCCTCCCCCGCAGTTTCTCCAGAACACCTGTAACCACACAAGGCTCGAGCAGTTTGTTGGCCACAGGCAATGACGTCTTCAGTCTCCTTGACATCAAACGCTGTGCAGGACTACTGTCCATGCCTTTGATGGGGTGTTCCTCCAATGTAGAACGGCCTTCCACGGGTCACTACCATCATACTTGGACTTCTTGAAAAGGTTCTTCACTATCTTTACAGCTGATTCTGCTTTGCCATTAGCTTGTGGGTGCTGCGGGGATGAGGTAACATGCACAGATCCCCAATCTGTAGAGAATTTGCATTGCTCACATGCAAATTGGGGTCCATTATCTGAGATTACCCTATCTGGTAGGCCATGACGTGCAAATTGTACTTTACAGCGCCTGATTGTAGTTTCAGCAGACGGGTCAGGAAGGAGCTCAATTTCCCAAAAGTCAGAATAGTGATCGACAATTAGAAAATCTTGCCCCGCATAATTCAGTAAATCCATACTTACAATTTGCCAAGGCCGGGTGGGCAGCACATGTGACATCATGGGTTCTTTCTGTTGTGCATACTCATTGCATGCTGAGCAACAACTAACAAAATCTCATTCTGCATGTTGGGCCAGTAGAGGGTATCTCGTGCCTGCCTATAGCATGCTTCTCCACCAATGTGACTGGCATGAATGCGTTTCAACATCTCCGACCTCAAAGATTGAGGAATGATGACTCTTGGCCCCTTACATAGTATGCCATCCTGAATGCCGATTTCATCTCTGAAAGTCCAGTATTCTCTCACAATTAATGGCACCTCTTCCTTTGAATCTGGCCAGCCGTTCAGGACAACAGATTTAAGTACTTGCAAACTCTTGTCAATTTCTGTGTGCTGTTTTATCTGAAGCAGTCGCTGGTCTGTGACGTTTAAATAGTCTGAATTATTAATCTGTGACAGGGCATCCAGGTCCTGTTGGACACTGCAAACTGTGTGTTGTGTACACTCAGATGTACCACTTGCTGCAGTAGCTCTGCTAAGAGTGTCACTGATGTACATTTCAGGTCCAGGTTTATAAACCACATTGAGACAATAGTTTTGCAATGTGAGCAACATGTTCTGTAAGTGCTTAGGAGCACACAAAAGCGGTTTCTTGAAAACAGATATCAGAGGCTTATGGTCAGTTTCTGCCGTGATCTTGCCACGACCATAAAGGTAGTGATGAAAGCGCTGGCAGGCGAACACAATACTCAGACATTCCTTCTCTCTTTGTGCATAGCTTTGCTCTGTAGGGGTCAGTGCCCTTGAAGCAAAAGCTATCGGCTGTCCAGCTTGCAACAGGCAACCCCCAAGTCCACTTTTGCTTGCGTCACTTTGAATAGTTACCAGTTTGTAACATCATAGCATTTAAGGACAGGTGTATCCGTGACCAAACGTTTGATTTCCTGCACTGCATTATCATGCTTAGGAAGCCAATGCCAAACTGCATCCTTGTCCAAAAGTCTTCTCAAAGGCTTGCAAACCTCTGAGAGACGTGGTAGGAACTTTGCCAAATAGGTAATAAATCCTATAAAGCGCTGCAGAGATTTCACATTTTCCAGCTGCAGTATATCCAGTATGGCCGATTTTTTCTGGGTCAGCCTTCAAACCCTCCAATGAAAGGATATGACCATGAAAGCGGACCTGTTTGACCTTGAACTGCAGTTTTTTCACGCCAAGCCTCAGTTTCACTTGCCTAAAATGATTCATCAGGTTCAGCAGTTTGCAATGATGATCTTGCTCTGCTTCTCCATCTGGATCACCACAGCCAACTACAAGTATGTCATCAGCTATTGGCTCAATACCTTTAAGTCCGGCCAATAGTTCATGTGGTTTACATTGATACACCTCTGGTGCAACTGAGGCTCCAAAAGGCAGACTGAGCCACCTTTTCCTGCCCCAGGGAGTCTAGAAGGTTCTCATACAGCTACTTGCAGTATCCAACTTACACTGTAAAAATGCATCCCGGGCATCAACAAGTGTGAACAGACGTGCTTTAGGCAGCTTGTACAAAACATCCTCGAGAGTTGGCATTATGTAATGAGATCGTTTCAGTGCCTGGTTAAAAATTTGGGATCTATACATATTCTTAGCTTATCAGGCTTCTTTACAATCACCATGTTGCTAATCCAATCAGTTGGTTCGGTCACTGGTGCGATATGACCATCAGCCTCACACCGGTGAAGCTGTGCCTTAACTGCCTCTTCAAGGCCACTGGCACATTGCATGGTACACACTGGACTGGAAGGACACTCACATCAAGGTCAAAATGAACTTCCCCAGGAACAGATTCAACAGGCCCTGTAAAAACATCACCAAATTCCTGTAGTACCAGTTGTCTTGTCAAGGGCCCTTTAAATTGATTGTCCATCACATTGAGCTCTGCAGGGATGGAGAAATGCATCAGCCCCAGACGCTCGCAGGTTGAGCCAGATAACAGTGGCTTTTAGCAAGCTTCCACAATTTCAAACTCTAGCTTGTGTGTCAGTCCACGTACGACACATTCCGTCCTGAACAGTCCAAGAGATTTCATAATTTCACCTGAGTATAACTTTAGTTTGGTGTCACTTGGCAGTAGTAGTACTTCCGGTGCTAACATCATTTTGTCTCTCAAGCACATCACATCACATCACATGTCGCTCCCGAATCGAGCTGGCAGGATTGAGGCTTATTATTTAATATTAAAGTGACAAACCATTTCTTTCCTCTGGATTGCAGAGCACCGATTAATTCACTGCTGTATATCACTTCAGCGATGCGTGGCTCCTCCTCATATGCAGGCGCATCCTCCATAGCGTGTAATTTCCCAGATGACACCTGTTTTTTACTTGACAAGCAAACTTTAGCAAAATGATTTGCTCTTCTACAAGACCTACAAGACTTTCCATATGCTGGACACTGTTCTTTAATTCCTTGATGCACAGTCCCACAATATTTGCATGCTGTAGAGTTGGCAGCATTTGCGCTAAGCATGTGTTGCTGTCTTTGCGGTTTGCTTATGTGCCGTTGCTACATTGCAACGTTTATGCTGTCAGTCTGTCCTGTTCCATCACTTTCAGATGTCAGTCAGTGAGCTCTGCTGTACGACACGTTTCTATGGCTGTGTTTAGCGTTAAGTCGCGTTCTCTTCGAAGACACCTGCATGTGCTCTCATTAGATATACCAAGAACAATTTTGTCCCTTATTAGTTCATCTTTCAGGGTGCCATATTCACAAGTTGATGCTTTTTCTCGTAAGCGAGCAACAAAGTTGTCAAGAGATTCTCCCTCCTCTTGTTTGCAGCGTCCAAACACATATCTTTCATAAATGACATTTTTAGCAGGTTTGAAATAAGCTTCTAGTGCATCCAGAATGGCTGTAACATTCTCTTGCTGCTCTGCTGAGAGGTTCAGATTGTGCTTATACACACGCCTGCATTCACTGCCCGTGACTCTTCTCAGAGCGGCTGCCTGCACTGCTGCAGATTTCTCATTCAGCCCTGTAGCCAGGGAGTAATCCTCAAATTCAGCTCTGAAAGTTTCCCAGTTGCTGCTACAATCCCCACCGATTTTCATCCCCACTGGGGGAGGTATGCAATTCATAGCAGCCATGCGGTCGGTAAGCCTCAGAGCCCTCCAGTATCAGAAAATGCACAATGAACGGTCTCAAGCTGTAACTCACAAATCAGTGCTGTGTCCCGGGGCTGCTGCCCTCCAAACAAGAGGGTCTGTCCAGATCCAAATCACTTCTGACACCATGTTTCATGTATAGAACTGAGAACACTGCAGGCTGTTAGTCTGAGGAGTCATGAAGGACTTATTGCATCCTGGTCAAAGGTAAGAACAGGAAGTATAAAGCAATGCAGCATTAGCATTGGTAGTTAAAAGCGCAGTATTTGCATAGTAACTCCATAACAATGTGCTGGACTACAGCTGCCATTGTCCCCAGCAGGACAGTACGTACGGTCATTAACGCCAGCCAGCTGAGGTCGTTCCTTGTGCCTTCGCTTCAGGGGCTTGTGACTTGCTCCGGAGTGAGCCGCGCTCATTTCCGTGCGATATTGTCCCAGGCAAGGGCGTGCAGGATTGCCAGCCAGAGGTTGAGATCTTGCACCGCTTACCTGAGAGTAAGCGTCATTGAACTCAATGGTGCTTACTTCTGAGTAGACACATACACGGCTGCACCGCACAGCTGCCTTTCTGTGCGCGCCTCCCTGGGAGTAGGGCCCGCGCAGCGCATGGGACTGATATCCACGTCAGCGCGACCCCCCGCAGCCCAAATCAACCCGGAACAGAGTGAAGCTGCTCGCCTCGACCTCTTCTATCTCTATGGGCCAGTAGCCGCTTGCAACGTCATACCGGAAGTTTGCACACTTGCGTGGCTATCGCAGAGATAGTAAAATTGAAGAGTGATATGCGGGCTCTATCGATGGTCTCATAGTTTATTTCCCTCCCTGCTTCGCGCTGCTTTGATAGCGAGTCGTAGACATCAACGAGGAAGCCAAGATTTTACTCTCGTTGTGAGCTCATTTGCCTCATTTGCGTTCCCTCACACACTCTAACAATAGGAATAATGATAAAGGTGGCTTTTGCTGTCAACATAAGAATGATCAGTGTTGCCTAGTGGTTAGGGTGTGGGACTCTCAGGAGATGAGGTTTCTAATCCTCACATGGCCATTACAGACTACTGGGGAACAACCTAACTTGACCTACCTCACAAGAGTGCTGTGAGGATAAAGTAGGATCAAGAAGGACCCCTTGCAAGCGCGGGATGGGGGAGTGGCACGTAAATACAGTGCAAGAAACAGAATAATTTCCTATAGGCAAAGGTGCATTTTTATCTCCCTCTCCGTTCAATCTGTTTGCAGAACTTATAAGAAAAGCTGGTTGAGGATCAGAGGAAAACGGAGTGAAAATTGACGGAAGATACATTACTAAAATATGTAGCCAATTGCAATGGATTTGGAAGGACTCCTGAGGAAAGCCAAAGAAGAATTTTCAAAATCAGGACTGCAGCTGAACATTATGCAAACAAAAAGCACCACTGCTGAAATGTGACCACGTGGAAGCCGCGCGTGCATCAGCTTCTCTTTAAAATAAGAAGTGTCTTGCTTTGAAGCAAAATCACTTTCCTGGGAGTATCCAGGCGGAATAGGGTCTGGGGCACTAGATTCCTGGAAGTTGACCACCGCTGAAATAATTGATATTTGCTGCAACCTAAAAGGAGTATTTGGAACGGGATTTTTTTGGGGGGGAGGCTGGAAATCCAAGCCAACCTCAACCCAACACCCCTGCAGAACCTGCAACAAAAGGAAAATTAGCATGGGAGGTTGCTGTATCTAGTCTCCGATTCCGAACTGCAATGCTGGGACATCAGGAATGCACTACTCTGCAGGGATTATTTATTGATTTATTTAAACCATTTCTATGCCGCCCCATTCGCAAAAAGCCTCGGGGCGGCTTACAACATTAAATAAACATAAATAAACAGTTATATAATTAGACTTAAAAAACCGAAACATCTCGGCACGTACATAAAAACCCAATAAATACAGTTCATAAATTGTCGCAGCCACTGCCCGATTCCCAGTTCACAAAAGGCGGCGCAGTGACTGAACTACATTGCAGGGTTGTCGTTTCGAGCCACTCTGTCTCGCCTTCAGCCGGGCTTCCTTGCCCGCAGTACTAACTCTGTAGCTCCGTTTCAGTCACAGATCCCCCCGCGCGCCTGCAAGTACAATACGGACAACGGACTGTATTTAGAGGCACATTTGCCCTGGCAGGGTTGGTTTTTAAATGGTACAATGCTAAGGCAAATAATCGGATTGGCTTCACAAAAAATTAAGAAAGACGGCAAACGCAGTTCTTTGCTGCTCTCCTTTTTTTTCCTGGTGCCACACAGCCAAGGTAATTTCTCCATTCATTTTTGCGATCATCTCTCACTTCCACGCTAGATTTAAAAATGGCTTTTGCTATGCGAACTCGAAAATTGGCTATCCAGACAGATGAGATGCATCCCTCCAATTTTCTCCCTCTCCTTCTTTCTCTGCTCTATAAGGGTTTTGTTTTTTTTGGGGGGGGGGTTAAATCTCTATGGTCATTTCCCTTTTCATCCACTGTAGGAAATCCAAGACGAGTTTGAATTTCTCAGGCGCGGTCAAGGCTAAATTAAAGAAAAAGGGCAGGGCACAGCCTTGTTGGAGAGATCAGGTGAGTGAATGTTTTGGCATGGACTTGCTGCAGCGAGATCTCATACCTTTCCCCCGGCGATTTCTTGAGGACTAGTGCATCCCCTAGTGCAGCCTCCGTCCAAAATCATTAGGGGAAGAAAGCCTGTAAATCAGCTGTCCTGAACCGGGTGCTCTACAGACTTGCTGAACCTCAGTATCCATCGTGCCCAGCCAGCATGGCTTGGAAGATAAAAATGAAAACAGAGCTATGCAAAGCAGTGCAACATAAAATCACTAAATAAAATCGGATCGATACTGCAGTGATTTCATGGATGCCCAATTCTTTGTTTTCAAATCATAGCGTCTTTTATTTTTAATGTGCGTGTTTCGTTAGCTTGTTTGCTAATTTGTGAATCGTAAAGGAGAAAGATTCTTAAAGGGAATGCCTATAGATTGGGGTTTGCAAGTAGAAAGACCAAGTCCCCAAGTACTAGCATCTTCTGCCTCAAATTCCGGCGTGACGAAGTTCTCCAAATTCCATCTTGAAACGTATTCTGACTCATTCTTGGATGTAGAAAATACTGGCTGAGCGCATCCTCCTTCAGCAGAGGTGGCCTGCCTGCATGAATCAGTTGCTGAGCATCTCGGGCAGGAGGAGGTCTTGCACCCTTCCTGCTTGGGGGATCTGGTAAGCAGCTGGTTCGCCACCATGTGAAGGGGCTGCTGGACTGGATGGACCCTGGGTCAGATCCAGCGTGGCTTTTCTATGTTTCCTGTCTGTATCCTTTGGCGAGCTTTTGTCTTTTCTTCTCCTGTGAAAATCCATGTGTATTTTTGCATATGCACAGATCAATTGTGCTTATCTTTTAATTGTGCCCACTGATTAAGGGCACAATGTTATGCCTGTGTAGAAAGAGAGAAAAGGTGCACAGCATAAACAAGCTGTACCCCATTTGCAATCAAAGCATGCATGGGATTGTGTCTAAAAGCAGATTACTGCTCATTTTTCAAAACTGCCCAATTTTCACGCATATTTTTCAAATGAATGCATGCTGGTGAATGCCATTGGTCTGGTCCACACACCACCTGGCCAGTTGGGAAATGTTTGCAGGAAAACTGCAAGTTTATTTTATTTATTTATTTATTTGAAACTTTTCTACCCCATCCACCACTGACTTCTCGAGGCGGCTTACAATAAAGAACAAAACAATAAAATAAACAAAACAAGCACAGCATCCAGCAAGTTGCATGGACAGTTTGGAAACCCGCCTCACTGAGTTGTTGTGAAGAGAAGATAGGGAGGAGGAGGAAAATATGCAAGAGAAAAAATGGTGTCTCTGCAATCATTTTTAAAAATCAGAAAAGCTATGTAATCTTTTTTATTTTTTATAGATAAACAAAAAGAAATAATGCGTTGAAAAGGAAAAAAAAATATCAAGGGACCTTGCACATAAATTCCATATATGGTAATACTAAATGTGTGAAATATCACCAAAAGTTGGCAGTAATTATTACATCTACCAAATCTAGAACTGCAATTTTAACATAATAATGCTTAGTTAAAAATATGCTAAGTTAAATTAATACTCTGGTTTCTCTTCAGATCGCACCTATCTTTTGCCTTTTAGGCAATCCTTTTTTAAGACATTGTTCAGGAGGGTTACGCGTTTTTTCCTGTGACACTCCACCCTGTCAGGAAGAAGCACCTCTCTCGTTAAGAATTTCGCATTTGGTGTGTGCACCACTTTGCATTGAGCGGGGAAGTGGAGAAAGGACTTTGCTCAGCCCGCTGCAGGGGCTCCGGTGTAGCCCACCAACAGCTTGGAAGACAAAATGACCACCGAGCAAGGAGCTACACGGACCCTGAAGGTGTCTCTGGAGTCTGTGCTGAAACAGAGAATGAAAGCGGAGGAGCCCAATCCGGCCGAAATGGAGGAAGAAGCTGGAAGAGGCCGAACTTCCATCCAGGCGGTGAGCACGAAGGGATTCTGGGAAAGAAAAGGCTCTGGCCACCTGAAATGGAAGCCGCTGAGGGGGCTGCCGCAGCCGTGGGAAGCCCAGCTGCAGGATTTCCTGAAATCGATGGAGTCTTCCCACTCGCAAGGGAGGGACCCGCATCAAAGCACCTTGGCATTAAGGGACGGGGCCCCTTCTGAGGGCTCGGTGGACCCCCGGCCACACCTGAGGAGGGCAAAACAGATGCAGCTCCCCACAAGCTCTGGCAAGGAACCTCAAGAGCTGGAGGACGGCCAGCTGGGCAAGGACACCGGGGCCTGTGGGAAGGTGAAGGAGGAGATCCTGGAAGAGGAAGGCGTCAGCCTCGACCTCCAACGCCAGCGCTTCAGGCAGTTCGGCTTTCGGGAGGCTGAGGGGCCCCGGCAGGTCTGTAACCGTCTCCGGGAGCTTTGTCACCAGTGGCTGAAACCGGAGAGGCACAGCAAGGAGCAGATGCTGGAGCTGGTGATCCTGGAGCAGTTCCTGGCTGTCCTGCCCCCGGAGATGCAGAGCTGGGTCAAGGACTGCTGTCCAGAGACCTGTGCCCAAGTGGTAGACCTGGCCGAGGGTTTCCTGCTGAGCCAGGGAGAGGGCAAGAAACACACAGGAAAGGTGAGAGAATTGGAGGTGGCTCTGAGGAGAGGCAGTGTGGTGCAGTGGTGAGAGTGTTGGACTGGGACTCGGGAGATTCGGGTTCTAGTCCCCACTTGGCCATGAAGCTTCCTGGGTGACTTGGGGCCAAGCACTCGCTCTCAGCCTAACCTACCTCACAGGGTTGTTGTTCTGAGGATGCACTGGAGAGGCAGGGGATCATAGGGTCCAGCTTGGATTCCTTACAAGAGGAAAAGAAAGCAAGATCTAAATGTAGCAGGAATTACTGCTCAAAAGCACAGATGATTATTAATGGCAGTAAATCCATGCCCTTTGTCACTGAAAAAGCTTTTTGTCCGAGAGCAAAAGGTTATGTGAGGTTGTCATGGTTACGTGGTGTCAAGTCATCTCTGACTTACGGTGACCTAAAATGCCCTGTTCTTGACAGCCATGCTGAGCTCTTCTAAGTTCAAGGCTGTGTCTTCCTTGATGCAGTCAATTCCATGACATTATAAGCAAACAAATAGCGTGACAAATATAAGAAATAAATATTAGTCACGTGCTTAAACCAGTGTGCTCAACTTGGTCTCTCTTATTTCAGTGGGAAAAGGTACAGTGGAGAGGCAACTGAGAATGTGTTCCCAAGTTTTCTGCCGCAACCTGGCTGGCCACTTATTTTTATTTTGCAAATGACACCTTTGGGCGCAAGCAGCAAGCAGGTAGGGGTGACTTTCGGCAGGAAAGCGGGATACCTGCCCCAGTTAGAAGGAGAGACGGTCTCTCGGTGCCACGTTTAGTGGGCAGGCCCCGTTGATGCTGATGAGAGCTGGGGACTTGTTGGTGGCTGCACCAATTTTGCGAAATACTCTGCTCTGTGATGGGCAGCCGTCCTCCCCAGCGGGTCAAAGCCAGTTCCCTCCGTCTTGCTTGTTGTCTTTAACAGCAGCCTTCCCTGGTGCCAGAAGAAAGGACTGTGGATAAAAGATCATTTTAAGCCTGTGTTTCCCAACTTCTCAACCTCTAGCTGGGCTGAATTCGAGGAGCTGGCTGGGAATGATGAACACTGAAATCCAGCACAGCTAGGAAGTTACCAGACTGGGAAAGATTGGCTCAAAATGGTCCTTTCTTCTGAAGTTTAATCACCTCACTATTTGGATTGTATCCATTTCCCTTGAATGTACAATATTTATTTATTCATTCATTTTATTTAAAGCTGTTACCCGCCCTTCACAATGTCTCAGGGCAGTAATACAATAACATAAATAAGATACAGCATCAAAATTGCGATAAATAAAATCCAATCTTACAACTCCATTAACATTTAAAATAATGGGGGAAATAAAAGGGTTTTGGCCTGGGGCCAAAATGAAAAAAAGTGTCAGTGCCAGGTGCTCAATACATTTTTTATTTGTTGTATTGTGGGTTACAGCTTGGTCTGAAGCCTTCGGAATGGTGGATGGGCCTAGGAGGCACATATGTCCGTAAATAAATAAGACTCCTTTCTTCCCAAGCAAAATCAGTTTAAATAACTCCACTTATTTAATTATGCAAATAATGTCCTGTATTAGCTTTGAAATAAAAGGAAAGATGGGCACGTGGGATCATATTATTGTTCATTTAATCTTTGCATAGTATGTTCAGATCTTCCAAGGCCCACCTTCTTTCCAAGAACGATAAACTGTTTGGTAGTTTCCCGGGTTTTGTGCAGTTTGCTTCCAGTTATAAAATGCTGAAATGCCTCCACCACTGGAGTGCAGATCCCAGGGTACTTCTCTGAAGTGGAATTCAACTCTTAGGTTTAAATAGGTTCTGGATCCCTTGGGTTTGATGGTGTCAGGGGAGAGAACCGGTTATATCCTCCCAGGACCCATAAGATGGTTCTGTCAATCCCCTAATTTTCCTTCCATTGGAGGGCTTTCTGCCATCAGAGGTAAGACGAGTGGATACCAGAGACAGGGCCTTCTTGGTGGTGGCACTCTGCCAAAGAGGTCCATCGAGCCACCTCCCTTATTGTCCTTCCTGCACCAGGCAAAATTCATTATTTTCCTGAGCTTTTTAGATACCGTTTTAATTCTTCAACCTGTTTTTGCCACTTTTTAAAAACTTTTGTGACTTTTCACTTGTTTTGGGGTTCTTGTGTGTGGGGGATACTTTTTGTATTTGTGCTTTAATAATTTTGGCCTTTTGGTAAACTGACACAGGAATACTTTTACTGAGTAAATACTCTCCGTGCTCCTTGCCCTTTAATCTGAGGCCTTCCCCCTTGCTGTTTCATGTGTGGTTCCAGGAGTCACTTTCCAAGGTGGGGCAGGCCCCACCGGAAGCCTTGCGAAGCTCTCTCTTCAGCGAGATCAAACAAGAGGCCAACAAAGATGCCACCTCACTGGGTAAGTCTTTCCTTATTTTGTCCTGATCTCCCCACTACCGCTTCTTTTGCCTCGGGTGCTGTGCAGTCCTGAACCAAGCTTGCCACTTGGTTTGTATATTTCTTAACCAGCAGTGCCAAACTGATCACTGGAAGTTGTGTGTTTACAACTCAGTACCGCATTCTGTCACACTGATGATGATAAAATGCGACATTTTAGATGACTTAATTTGTATTTATTTGTGGAATAATAAATCACCTTTGTCATGTGCAGTGCATTAGGAATGTTGTTGTTAGTTGCAAATTTGCGTCCAACCCATCACGACTCCATGGACAACATTCCTCCAGGCCCTCCTGTCCTCCACCATCTCCCAGAGTCCCCCTAAGCTCACACCAACTGCCTCAGTGACTCCATCCAGCCACCTCATCCTCTGCCGTCCCCTCCTTCTTTTGCCATCTATTGTTCCCAGCATTAGGCTCTTCTCCAGGGAGTCCGTCCTTCTCATTAGGTGGCCAAAGTATTTGAGTTTCCTCTTCAGTGTCTGGCCTTCTACAGAGCAGTCAGGGTTGATCTCCTCTAGGACTGACTGGTTTGATTGCCTTGCAGTCCAAGGGACTCACAGGAGTCTCCTCCAGCACCACAATTCAAAGGCCTCAATCCTTTGGCGCTCAGCCTTCCTTATGGTCCAGCTTTCACAGCCATCCCTTTCAACTGGGAAAACCATAGCCTTGACTAAACGCACTTTTGTCGGCAGGGTGATGTCTCTGCTTTTTTGTATGCTGTCTAGCAGTGCTTTTTTTGTAAGAAAAACGGTGCTAGAACTCATGAAATTATCTTTCACACGTAGTCAACCACTGTACACACACCCACACGTGTCAGTTGTGTAACGAAACATAATGGTCGCCGCCTGCAGTAAGCACTCAGCATGCGACCACACAACCAACCACAAGCCGAGCAGCGCCATCACAACCAGCGTGGACAAAGTACGCGTGCATCGAATTCGACACACAAGCAGCCCACATGCACTGTATTAATTATTTTGCCACCAACCTGCTACACTCGACAGGGCGATTCAAATCCATGTGGACCAAACATCAATTTTTCAAAAGTTACTTTTAAAACTTAGAAAATCTGTCGACAGAAGGTGCCGGAACTCCGTTCCGGTGCGTTCTATGACAAAAAAAAAGCACTGCTGTCTAGATTTGCCACAGCTTTCCTCCCAAGGAGCAGACGACTTTTGATTTATGAACGAAATCACACACACAAACATTTTTTCTTTCCAGTCCAATCCGCAGTTGCCTTCTGCTCTGTCTTCAGCCGGCCTTCCTTTATACCAAAAGAAAATTTCCGAAGTCCACAGCGCTGTAATATTGTTGTGAGTGGAGGGCGACAGTGAAGTGGGAGACACACAGGCAAGATGAGGGGGTGCCCTCTGGGAGGGGGCGAGCAGGTGTCGGAGGGGGAATCGTGTTCCAGGCGGCCTCTCCTATGGCCCCTGAAGCAACCAGCTGCCTTCGGGTGATGGAAGGTGTCGCAGAAAGAGGTTCTGTCTTGAAAAAAGGGCTTCTGTACAGGGAATGGGACCAGGTTCTTTGCCTTTGGCAGGAAAACATCTTGGCTCTGATTTGTCCATCGCGCTCCATGCAAATATTTCCCTGTGAGCCGGAGAGAATTGCATAGATCAGTAATATTCGTTTTGCAAGTTACCCCACCAAAGTTAAGCACCTGCAATGCTTCTCTTTTATTAGATGGCCAACAGCCTGTGTTTCTATGCTACCACAAGCCTTGCTCTCAGTAAGCAACATGGACAGCCAGGATGTTATTTTTTTTATTTATTTATTTATTTATTTTTCGATTTATATCCTGCCTTGTTCCTACAAAGGGCTCAAGGCAGCTTACATCAGTCTCCTCCTCCATCTTATCCCCACAGCAACAACCCTGTGAGGTAGGTTGGGCTGAGAGTCTGTGACTGGCCCAAAGTCACCCAGGTGGCTCCATGGCCGAGCGGGGACTAGATCCCAGATCGTCTGAGTCCCAGTCCCATGCTCTTAACCACTACACCACACTGGCTCTCTTTTATATGTTAAAAGGATGTTAGCCTGTTAGTGGTGTTTCCTAGTGGTTAGAGCATTGGATGAGGTCTGGGGAGACCTGGGTTCAAGTTCCCACACAGCCATGGAGCTCACTTGAGTGACTTGGGCACTGACTCTCAGCCTAATCTACCATGCTCCATTGCTGTGAGGATAAAAGCAGAGGGAGGAGGATCATGGCTTGGGCTCCTTGGATGAAAGGCAGAATATAAATGTAACAAAGATATAATGAATTAATTGGCAGGCTAGTTAGAAAACTACTTAGCATCATGTATAGAGGAGGAATTTCCCCTACCCCAGCAGCTACTAGAGAATCCAGGGGAGTGGTTAGAGGAGGAGTGAAGAAATCTGTCCCTCCACCAGTCAACAAATTCACTCGCCTACTCAGAATTTCTGATCACCTGTGGTGACTAGGGGGATTGTGAAAGGCAGTGCTGATGTGGCAACGGGGAGCAGCTGGGGGAACAATGTGGACACGGTGGTCTTTCCTCGTGTGTTAAACCTGATTTGAATCCTGGTTTCTTCTCAGCAGAGCTTGATCATGTTTATCCGCACCCTTTCCCCACACTAGCATGTCTTGAGAGAGCCCATCGGCAGGAGAAAACGCAGCCGGGCCAGCCCGAGGATCCAGAACTGTTTGCAGCGTTGCCCAAAGAGGCCGACAGGAATGCTGCCTGTCGTCGTGGCCGAGTGGAAGCGTCTGAGAGCCTTCGTGGAAAGAATCCAGAAGTACAAGGGGGGAAATTCATTAATTCTCAGGGTGGATATGAAGATCTGGAGGACAACGGAGCACAGCAGCCAGTGATCCTCAAGGCTGGAAGGGAAAATGTAGGACTTCCACTGGGGGAAGTTCTCAGACTGAGATCTGATCTCATTGTGCATGAAAGATCTCTGACAGGAGAGTCCCAGTATAAATGCACGGTTTGCTGGAAGACTTTTTGCAGAAGAAACGTCCTTATTACACATCAAAGAATCCACACTGGGGAGAAACCCTATAGGTGCTTGGACTGTGGGAAAAGCTTCAGCCAGCGCTCGCACCTGATCCTCCATGAGAGAACTCACACAGGTGAGAAGCCCTACAAGTGCTCAGACTGCGGGAAAAGCTTCAGCCAGCGGCCACACCTGGTTAAACATGAGAGAATACACACCGGGGAGAAGCCATACAAGTGCCCCTACTGCGGGAAGAGCTTCAGTGACCGCTCGACGTTGACAACACACAAGAGGACACACACGGGAGAAAAGCCATATTCGTGTTCAGACTGTGGGAAGAGCTTCAGTGACCGCTCCTCCCTGATTGCACACAACAGGACCCACACAGGCGAAAAGCCCTACAGGTGCTCAGAGTGTGGGAAAAGCTTTAGCCACCAATCAACTCTCATTCGACATGAGCGGATCCATAGCAGCGAGAAGCCACTGAAGGGGTTGGAAGCCAGGAGAGGGG
Source organism: Varanus komodoensis (assembly GCF_004798865.1). Lineage (NCBI taxonomy): Eukaryota > Metazoa > Chordata > Lepidosauria > Squamata > Varanidae > Varanus > Varanus komodoensis. The sequence goes on from NW_025336429.1 coordinate 362,903, forward strand.
CGAACTCGGTCTCGGTGATGAAGGGACCCCATTTTGGAGACCAGCCTCCAGTGCCATGGACAAATTCTGTGACATGGGGGGAATCCCTTTCTGTCAGCCTGAGCTCTCCCCGTTCTGAGAAATGGGAATGACAGCTAACTTCACCTGAAGGTGTCCTTTTGGAGGTGGCAAATTAACATTTAGACATGAGATTGATTCCCCTTTCTGGGAGACAAAGGGGAGCGCAGCTGTGCTTAATGAGAACAGCATCTTGTGTCCAACAGTTTCTTTTCTCACAGCAAAGCAACCCTTATCTAAGGAATTGAAGGGTAGGAAAGGCTGCCACATATCTGTGTCACTAAAACCTAGGAAGGTCCAGGGAGTCAATGTCCTTGGCCACACCCCTCTGTGATCCTCACAGTGGATAGGCAGTGGGTATGGATTCTCCCAGGAACAGGATATGGTTTGGAGTGATCCTTTCCAGAATGTGCTATATTCTGGTGTGGCCCTGTGTTGACTTTGACCCAATGAGCTGTTCCTGCTGGAAAAGAAAACTCCTGGGGCAGATTGCCTATTTGGACCCTTCAAGGTAGTGTAACTATAGGGACGGCCTTGATGAGCATCTGCATTTCAAAGTGGACTCCTGTGTCAGAAAACTGGTCTATCCCAATCCTGTCTAACCCAACTACCGTGAGCCGGCGTGTGAACCAGTGTAGTGGTTAAGTGTGCTGGCCCGAGACTCCGGCAATCTGGGTTCTAGTCCCCACTCATTTCACTGGGCGACTTTGGGCCATTCGCAGACTTTCTGCCCAACTACCTCACAGTGTTGTTGTGATGAAGATAAGGTGGAGAGGAAGAGGAGAATGAGTTCCTTGGAAGGCAGAAAAAGAGGGATATACATATAATAATAAATCAAATAGATAAACTCTGAATCCAGCCCAGTGATGGGAGAGCTCTAATGCTTGGAAGGCCCAAGGAGGAAAATAATTGAAAAATTAGGAGAATGGGCAAAGAATCTCTCCCACCCGCCCCGAGTTCTTTTTTCCATGTTTCCAGGTCTAAAAATGGGATATTTGTTGGGGGGTGGGGGGACAAACCATGAGGGACGGGAGCAAGAAACTAACATGAACTATTTTGCATTAGAACAAAATTTTGGAAAGACAAGGCTTCAAAATCTTGTTTTAGCTGCCCTTTACTTTCTTAAAAGACTTTCTGAATGATGACCCTCTATAAGTGTCTCCAACTCCCATCAGCTCTAGCCAGCATAGCTAATGGTGAGGGATTCGGGGAGTTGTAGGCCAAAACATCTGTGATGCAGGACAATCTGGAGCAACAGAAGGTATATCTGGGTGAACAGAAGGTATATCTGGATCTTCAGATAGATCCTGGAGGATTTGCAGTAGACTGGCAAGGGTTCCTGGCCCCCAAGTATTTAACCATAGCAGTAACAAGAGAAATCTCTCCCCATCTGCTTCCTGGCCTGGCCTGCTGAAATGAAAAAGCCTGAGGTAACCATGAGTGGGCATTTTGTGGAAGCTCTGTGAGCTTTGTGTAGTTGTGGTACTCAGAAATAAATTCCTGGGCTCAGAAATCCATAATTCTAAGTTCGTGTCTTTTTCACCAAGCTGCACTTGATGGATCGCTTGGTACTAGCTAAAAAAGTTTTAAAAATTATATCGCACAAGTCTGAATCCTGCAAGTCTTCCACAGTAGGACAACTACAATTTCTATGTCCTGCAGATATGTAAGACTTCCATCTTAGATTCACTAACCTGCATCAGATTCCTCCATTTTCTGCACCTTGTGAAGGAGATGGATCCATCGCTGGAACACACAAACCAAACTAAGAAATGATCTGAAAGAGGGGAGAAGTTTGCATCAATCTCTGTCAATCTGTCTTCCATCCTTTGATACCCCTGGCGATAAAAAGAAAGAAAAAAGTTGAGAATTGGACCTTTTTCCCATCCATGCCTTCCCCGAGGATATATGATTCATTGTTTAAGTGACATGGTTTGTTTTTCCTGTGGCAATTTTGGCAGGAATTGTTAGGGGACTTGCTTTGGACATTACAATAAACCAGTCATGATGGAAATGAAATGCAGTGAGCGCTGGGTTTGTCTGCTAATGTAACTCCAATTTTTAATAGAGATCCAGGGGGTTCTGGGAAATTACAAGCCAGCTAACTTAACATCTGTTCTCAGTAAACTGGTTGAAAGCATTACTGAAGGTAGAACCAGTGAGCATTTAGAGGGATAAGCTTTGCTGAAAAGAATCAGCGTGGCTTCTGGAAAGCTAAGTCCTGTGTCACTAGCCATTTAGAATTCATCGAAAGTGGCGATCAGCGCATGGATGGGGGTGATCTGGTAGACATTCTTTGCTTGGACTTCCAAAAGGCTTTTGATGGAGTCCATCACAAAAGGCTCCCGAGCAAATGTAGCAGTCATGGAATTAACTGGTTAGAGAATAGAAAGCAAAGCGTGGGAATCAATGGAAATGCCTTCCAATTGAGGGGGGTCCTACAGGTTTTAGGATCAACGCTTTCCCATTGATTCATACATGATTTGGGTGTAGAAGTTAGCACTAAATTGGCCAGGTTTGCTGATGACACTAAATTATTTAAGTGTTAAATAATTGTAAGGTTAAGGAGGAATTCTGAAGGGTTCTCTCTTGGCGTCCGAATGACAAATGCCGTTCTATGTAAGCAACTCTAAAGGGATGCATCTTGGGGCATCTTCCAACCTTCCAACCTCAAGTATATGATGGGTTCTCAGCTAGCAGTGATTGATCAAGAAAGGGCTCTTGAGGCTGTGGTGGACAATTATGCAAGCTCCATGCTACGAATCATTAGGAAAGGAAATGGAAATAAAACTGCCAGGATCGTTCTCCCCTTATACAAACATTTGATGTGATCACACTGAGGATAAACAAGAACCCTACAAGCCCCGCAGCAGCTTTTTCGGTTATAGGGTCAGTAGCAGCTTCATAGAAGGTGGCTGTGTGTTCTCCGTTAGAAGGTGGTTCTCTGATGAAGGTATCCTCTGTTTGAAGGGATGCTCCGTTCAAATCCAACTCAAAGACTGAGAAAGGGGAGCAGGAGTCTTGGCAGATGATCTGTTGAAAGCATTTTTTTGTGGCTTACACAAATCAATAATCAGAAAATCCCTACCTTGAAACTTACCATCTAAAAAGAAACATGGCACAAGGAAAGAGTTTTGGATGGAAGAGGGGGAAAGCCTGCTCCTTGATTTAGTTGCCCGGATAGATGGGAATATGACAATTAAATTCAGGCTTGGGCGGCATCTATTGTCTTTTTGGGCTAGCCAGTACTTTGCTGTCTTGCTCCTCCTTTCCCTTCTTTTCCTCTACAGTCCCTTTTTCATTTCAAGCTTAAGTTGATCCACTCCAGTATCCAGTGAAGGTAGATTCAGGAGACCAAGTGAGATTCCTTCTGTGGAAGAATGCTAAGTTTATTGATTACAAAGTGGGAATATAGATGCCACATATAAACAATAAATGGGGGGAGGGGGACTTGCAGCCCCATGATCCCTAGATGGACCAGGGGACGTCCCTTGCCTGGACAAGCAATATGCTAATTTCTGTCTCCAAGCCAAGAACAGAGAAAAAAGGTGTCTGCGAGGAATTAAAAAATCTCTATGCTTCAGAGGGCGTCTTTAAGACATAGGTTGATTCCCCTTCCTGGAAAACAAAGGGGAGCAAAGCTGCGTTTAACAAGAATAGCATCTTGCATCCAACCGTTTCATTTCTCACAGCAAAGCAACCCTTATCTAAGGAGCATAGCTGGAATACTGGTAAAGGCAGCTTTAAGGACATTTTCTCTAGTGTGCTTTCTAACTAATAATACAAGTTGAGCCTATATGTAAGGGCCTGACGTGGCTCCAAGAAACTTCTGGATGATGTGACAGTTCACCACACAACTTGTTGAACCTCAGTGACCTTGCCATTCATCCAGTGGGATCCGTCCAGTATAGCTGCCCAATCAGTACGAACGACTAGGACAAGCCATTTTGTCATAGCCTTCCTCCTTGTGGCGAAATGCGTTTTGTCTTTTTATACAGCGATTACAATTTCTAAATTTGCATCAGTACATAAAAATTAGCATGCACAGACTCTGTACTGTTTATGTCCTTTTTAAAGAAAGATGATTTGGCCATTTGAAACTGGTGACTTTAGCTCCATGTTGGAGATCTGTGTTGGTAACAGTGGAGGACACGCTGCCCCCAACAGCTAAATTTGGTTAAATTTGGAAGATCATGCCCTCCTTTCCCCCACTTCCAGTCCCACAAGGGTTTTATGTTTGCATCATCATCATTGTTAAACTTGACAGAAAGACAAGTGAATCCTAGATCAGATCAAGACAGAACTCTTCCTAGAAGCAAAAATGACAAAACAGGCTTTTGGCACATCATGAGAAGGTGAGACTCCCTGGAGAAGACAGTAATGCTCAGGAAAGTCAAAAGCAGAAGAGGAAGACCGGCTATGCCATGGATCAGCTCCGTAAAGGAAGCCACAGCCTCCAGTCCGCAAGAGCTGGGAAGGACTGCGAAGGACAGGACATTCTGGAGAGCTTCCCTTTGTAGGGTTGCAACGAGTCAGAGATAACTTGATGACAAGTAACGACGACATATACAGAGTCCACCAAAAATGCACACGTGTGCAGCAATCCGAATGGACACTCTGAGCACTTTGGCTAATAGTCACCACTTTGAGCACCTCCTGTAATTGCAGAGACGAAAAGTAACTTGAATTAGTTTCATGATGTCTCAATAAATTTAGTATTAAAATATTTATACAAGTTTTTCTTTTCCTGACGTGTGTATACATTTTTTGGCAGACTCAATATCCCACATTTTTCCTCTTGCAAGGAAACCAAGGCAGCTCACATACATCTGCTTCGCTTCATTTTAGCCTCACAACAACCCTGTGAGGTAGGTCAGGCCGAGTGACTGTCCCAAAGTCTCCCAGGGAGCGTCATAGCCGAGTGGGGACTGGAGCCTGGATCTCCTGGGTCCCTGATCCAGCACTCTCACCCACACGCCACGCCACGCTGGGCCTCGCTGCAAGGTAAGGAGCGGGAATATTTGCTGGCTGGATTGGAAGCTTGCAAGTTGCTACACGCCTGCCTGTGTTTCAGCAATGTCGGTCCAACCCTGCCGACATGGCACGAAGCCGGAGGAGCAAACAGAGCTTTTTGCAAGTACTGGCTGCCTTGGGGAGATGCAGCGGTCGCTCCCTGCCCAGACAGCCTTGGCTTTTGGGTGGCATAGAAATTAAATAAATAGCCTTCTCCCAAAATGTATCACAAAATCACAGGCAACCTCCTCAAAATGACATTTTTATAAAGCTCAGGTTTCCAGCCAAGTGGATAGTGATGTGCTTAGTTAGAGGAACTCAAGTGAAAGAAGACAAGTCTTTGTTGCAGACTTTGCTTCTGCTTATTCTTTATTTTTCTTTCTTTTTACCAGTTAAATATACACAGCACCCTGATAATTTGGGGGAAGAGGAGCAATTGGGCCCAGTCTTCCTTTGGGGGCAATTTAATCTAATTGCAATTTTTAGATGTATGCATTCAACTGATATCCTGCCTTCCCTCCAAGATGCTCAAGGGAGCCTACACAGTTTCTCCACCTCTTATCCTCAGAGCAACCCTGCAAGAGAGAGTGGGCAAGTTTGATTCTTGTAGCCCCTGGTCCTCCTATGTGTATCCCAAGGGATCTTATGTCAGGATCTCTCTTCTCTGTCCTCCCCTTCTGAATCACAAGTTTTTTTGGAGATGCAGCAGCTTATTCCGCCTTTACTTTCCCCTTCCCCAGAGATCTGAAAAAGCAATCTCCAATCTGACAGTCAGTGACATTCCTTTTAGAGGACTGGGCTGTGGAGAGGCAGCTGCTGCTGGTTCACAATTAGATCACCTCTTTTATGGCGAGATCCTTGAGGGTGTTTTGTTTTGTTTTGTTTTTGGACCTGGATTTAATAGGTCCAGGTTATTGCCAACCTGGTCCAGGTCCAGGTTATCTGCCAACCCCCTCCCCCCGACGGAGAGCCCTGTCAAAAGAATACAAAAGAGTTTTAAAAGTTGTGGGGCAGTATAGAAATTTAATTAATTAAGGTTTTAAAGGGACAAACGTTTTGATAGCTGGCTCCCCACTCCTGTAGAAGGAGCTGGCTTGCTCTTTCCCTTTCCCAAGCACCTAGACTCTTAGGAGAGGCCAGTTCCAAAAGACAAACCCCTTGAGGAACTTGCTGTGAAGGGGGTGATCTAGTGCTCATGTGCTTTTTTATGAGCAACTCGTGAAGGCCCCTGCAGTTTTCTACTCCGAAAGAGCTGTCAAATCAGAGACTGCCTCTCACGATTTCCCACGTTCCAGCACTAAGATGCCTCACGCAGTAGCAGGATATTTACCAGTGTCAGTTCTTATTTTGGAGAGCTTATCCTGCAATACATCCTAAGAACAAAGACAAGCAATTCTTTTTCAAATGAGAAGTTTTTATAACATGGATTCCTATTTTATGGTGCAATCATATGGTGAAATGCTGGGAGCTGTAGGGCTTTTTCCTGTCTAAACCTGCAGAGGAGCGCACCTAGCCTGGCAATACATTCCCAGCATTTGCAACCCTTAAAAACAAGCAAATCCGTGTTAGTCCGTAGCAGCCAAAGCACCATCTGCAAGGAAATCAGCTCTGGCAGAAGCGTTCGTGGGTTTGCAGCCCGATCGTTGGGGGCGTGTCTTCCCCGGACCCCTACCCGACCCCCTGCAGCCTAGATCGTCTTATATACGAAGGAGTTAACGCCGTGGAGTCGGTGGCTAGACGGGCTCAGGTTTAGGCTAGGAGGACGGGCGGGGCTGTTGCTGGTAAATAACCCGGAAAGTCGCTTCTTGCTCCGCCTGCCGTGGGAAAGTGGCGTTTGAATTTCCCACGCGGGGCCATCCCGGCCGGAGCGATCCTATTGCTTGGGAAGCGGGTGAGTCGCGCTGCACGTGGGAAGGGAGGCCAGGCGGGGATTGCAGCGGGGGGGGGAGACTCCGCGAGGGGGAAGCGGTGGGGGAGTTAAGGAGGGCATTTAGGCGCGGGGGTGGGGGCAAAAGCAAGGCGCCGCTCTCTCCCTCCCGGCCACCCAAAAATTTAAAAAAGGAAAGAAAAGGAAAACTCTTTTGGCAAAACTATCGGAACGAACAAGGAAACCATCTCGGATCTCGGAGTTTTCTCCACGACCGACTTCACCAGCATCTTGTTCTGACTCGTAATCCATCACATTTCTCCGCCGGTTTCTGATATTGGAGGACTTTCGTCCCTTGAGGGTCCCGGTAGCCGGACTCTGACGGTGACTACATTTCCCAGGATGCTCGAGGAGGAAAATGTGTCGGGCGGGGGTCGGTGATAAGAAAGAGCAGCATTGGAATTCATTGTGTTTGGACTCTGAGGTGATTTTTGGACTCTAGTTCCCATCAGCCCGTGCTAGCATTACTAGTCTATGGGATTATGGGAGTTGTAGTTTAAAACATCTGGAGGCTCCATACTGCTGGTTGTTAAAGCCAAGCCAGGATAAAGCCTCCCCTCTCCCCTTTTCCTGCCTACCAGTTTCTTCCAGGCAAGGCTTCCCCTGTTGAATTCCTGCCTGGAGTCTTGCTGGTAAATAAATGTTAATGCAGAATAAAGATGATAATGGAGAGCTTTCCCCTTTGTTTATTTCTGAATAATTTACGCAGCATTTGGATAGGCTGTCCAATAACCAAGTCACAGAATCACACATGAATATTGTAATTCAATAACTACAAAGCAACAAAACCGAACCGCAAAGCTGCCAGCAAACCAGCTTCCCAACATAACTTAGAAAATAAAGAATAGATTATCAGTGATTCAGAGTTAAAATCACAATCTTTAAAAACTGAGGGAGATTTTTAACTACTTGCCTGGTGCTGAAACAACCATGCCAGAAATTTTATGATCTTAGTACTGCAGTGATAACAGCCAGCCAGCCAACCAGCCATATCCTCTTATTATTACAGTTCTTATTATTTTAGGTAATACTTACACATTGGTTAATATAATAAAATGTCTAAGTGAACTGCACAAACAATAGTATAAACTCAGCATAACTTTGTCCGCGCGCTCTCTTTTCCACAGGGAGAAACCTGCTTGCTAGTCAAGGAGTGTGCCTCAGCTTTTTGGGACTGGAACAGCTGGGTCAAGGCCTGACAGATGGACATGGCTGAGGGAGAAAGAGAAGTGTCCGCCTTGGGTGTCCAATTGCGAGCGGCAATGAAGAGAATGAAGGAGGAGCAAGACGAGGAACCATGGCACGACTCGGGAGGAGGCAGGCCACTTCTCCAAAGCGGGCGCCTGAGAGAATTCTGGGAACGAAATGGGGTGCAAGAGGTTGGGCAGGACCACTGTCATGGCCCCCAGCAGCAATGGGAAGCCCAACTGCAGGAATTCCTAAAGATGGTCGAGTCCCCCGAGTCCAGAGGGGGCAACCCCTCGCTGCTAATACTGCAGCCTCTTCCAAGAGACAGCAATATGGCCTTTCTGTCCTCTTTGGAGCATGAAGTTGAGATTGGCCAGCGAGGCCGAGAGGAGATGCTGGCCCAGACCGTATCCGGCCTCTGCAGAGATGAAGCCAAGGTTGATTTCTCGGCCAAAGGCAAGGCGGATTGCAAAAAGGTGAAAGAAGAGACTGAGGATGAGGAGGACGCCAGCAGCTGGGATGCCCGGCGGCAGCTCTTCAGGCAGTTCTCCTACCAGGAAGGGGATGAGCCCCGAGCTGTTTGCCAAAGGCTCCGGGAACTGTGCTGCCGGTGGCTGAAGCCAGAGAGGCACAGCAAGGAGCAGATCCTGGAGCTGGTGGTCCTGGAGCAGTTCTTGGCTGTCCTGCCCAAGGAAGTCCAGGACTGGGTCCGAGGAGGTGGGCCAGAGACCTGCAGCCAAGCTGTGGCTCTGGCTGAGGGTTTTGTGCTGAGGCAGCAAGGAGCCAAAGAAAAGGAGGAGCAGGTACGGAGCTCAATATTGGTTGTTTCCAAGATTAAGCATATTCAGGGATACAGAGTGAGCCAGTTTGGAGTGCGGGTGAAAGACTGCAGTTACAGTTTTCAATGACCTTCCATGTAGATAACAATGGAAATAATAAAACTCCCCGCAGATGGAAAACTAGCCCCCTGAGGGACTAACCCAATGCTTTGCCTGCGCTGCTGATTTTCTGATGCAGGGAAATTTCTAAGTAACTGTAGCGCTTTGTCTATAAATTTTGCCTGACCTTAGTGGCCAAGCAAATTGGTCCCAGTTGCCACGAAGAAGCCTTCCCTTTCTCACAATGTGCTCACCTCCTGCTGCACTGCCAAAAACCAATATATCAGAGACAGAGCTCTGCTCTCTTTTCCAGCTTTAGGTTTGTTTATTTAATTAAAAAATTTCTACGCCGTCCATTACTAAAAAAGTCTCTGGATGGATTACAAGGGACCGAAACCGAGAACAAAACCATAACAACAACAACACACTGCATCTAAAATAGTAAAAAAAATAAGGATAAAACCAATTAATTGTTAAAATACCGGGAGAATAAAAAGGTTTTGTCTGATGCCAGGGTTCAGAGCAGGGGGAGGGCATATTTTTTTCTCATCCTTCTTATTCTGGAAAAACCACAACCCAGGGCTCAAACCAGCCCACACAGAATTAAGTTCTCTCTAAAAGATACTCTAAAAATATATTCAAATATTGACCCATCCTTCCAGACACCCTCTTTTGTCTTTCCAAATAGTGGCCTCCTTTTTCCACAGGGATAAATTGGCACTGCCTTTTTGCAGTTCCCAAAAGCTTCCCTGAAATGGGATTCAGCCCATTTGAACCGGGACTTGTCGGGTGCGAAGCAGGTGCTCTGGCACTAAACTCTGGTCCCTGATAGAGGCTTATGTTGCCTCTGAGCACCTGGAAAGGGACAACTCAAAGCCTGGTTTTCTCTAAGCTTTAGGTCTGGGTGGGGCTTATTTCTCAGTGACCCTGCCAGGACCACCGTGGGTAGGACAGCTCATGGTAGCCCAGGGGGGGTCTGAGCACTTGCAAACAACATCATGGCCCCTTGCTGGGCACCCAGGTGGTACGGTCCTTTCTGACGCTGTCCTGGTGCAGAAACTGGGAAGGCAAGCTCTTTTTTGTGACCACCTGGCCCTCGCTTCCAGGATCCCCCTCCGGCGCCAAGCCCCTGAATGGGTCCTCATTTCCTGTTTCAGGAGCAGGAGCCCTTCGGGGCGGCCCGTTTCTCAGAGGGAGAAGCCGTTGCAGCAGGCGCTTGGCAGGGGCGGATTTTTGTCAAGGAGGAGGACGAGGACAGAGAAGCCGCGTCTTTGGGTATGGATCTGTTGCTGCTAACTTTTGGGAATGCTTCCTCTGTATGTTTCGCCTTGTTCCCATCTTCCGGAGGGGCTGGCTGAGGCCCCTGCTGGCCGGCCTTGCACCTCTGCCCTCTTGTCTAATTGAGAAAGGAGCCAAGACGTGGAGGCCGAGCAGCTTTGCCCTCCTCTCACCTTGCACAGGTAGCAGCAGCCCAATTTCCCTAGCCCTGTTCTGTACTATGGGGCTTATGGAGTAGCACAGAGTCTTAGCTGCTCATTGGCCACAGAGTTGCTGATGATGATTGTGGGGGGGGCGGGGGGGGTAAAACTAGATGAGTGGATGGAATAGGGTATCCTGGAAAAGGTTGGCGGGAGGGCCTTCCCTGTTCGTTGTTGCTGAGCATCTGGTACTCGGGGGTACACTACCTCTGAATATGGAAGCTCCATTTAGCTGACTTATCTAATAGCTGTTGCCGGCCTTCTTAGCCATGAGTTCGCTGAATCCCTTTTTGGAGCTTGTTGCTGAGCATCTGGTACTCAGGGGTACACTACCTCTGAACATGGAAGCTCCATTTAGCTGACTTATCTAATAGCTGTTGCCGGCCTTCTTAGCCGTGAGTTCACTGAATCCCTTTTTGGAGCTTCTTGCTGAGCATCTGGCACTCAGGGGTACACTACCTCTGAATATGGAAGCTCCATTTAGCTGACTTATCTAATAGCTGTTGCCGGCCTTCTTAGCCATGAGTTCACTGAATCCCTTTTTGGAGCTTGTTGCTGAGCATCTGGTACTCAGGGGTACACTACCTCTGAACATGGAAGCTCCATTTAGCTGACTTATCTAATAGCTGTTGCTGGCCTTCTTAGCCATGAGTTCACTGAATCCCTTTTTGGAGCTGTCTGAGTTGGTCCCCTTTGCCCCCTTCTCTAAACCAGGAGTGCCACCTGCCTGGGGTCTCAGTCTGCCCCCTCCCAAGGTTCCCTAGACAGCTGTGCTTCTTTTCCCCGCCCCAGATATGCTGCTATCTTTCCCGCTTTTGCCGCACCCCTTTTATCTTTGGTCCCCTGATGCGGGGAAACCCTGCAAGGTTTTCTGGAATGTAGCCTGAAGTGCCTGATCGTGCCTAATCTTGGAAGCTAAGCAGGGTCAGGCCTGGACAGAAGTGGGATGGGTGACTTGAGTGTATGATTCTATGATTATTGCTGTCAACTGCCTAGAGAGCTTTGGCTGTGGGCAGTATAAAATGTAATAATAATAATAATAATAATAATAATAATAATAATAATAATAACAACAACAACAACAACAACAACAACTTGGCCTTGGGGCTGAAAAACTGCCAGTGCCCCCACTGTAAATCAGTGCATGTGTCTTGAACCAGATCTTCCTTCTGTCTGACTTTCGCTGACTGCCATTTCACTGGACAACTCCAAATTCCACTATCCTAAGAAAGGGAGAAAAATGATCCTGTCTTCATTTTAAAATAATTTTAGTCATCTTCACTGCCACACTTCCAAATTAAAATACACTGGAACTAGGCCTTCACGTAATATAGTGGGTGTTCTTATCCACAACACTATACGGCAGCGATGGCGAACCTTTTATAGACCGCGTGCCCAAACTGCAACTCAGAACCCACTTATCACAAAGTGCCAACACTGCAATAAAACCTGAATTTGCTGGCCACCGGCACAAGGGGCAGCGTTCCACTGACCACCAGCTTTTGGCCGGCCCTGAAAAAGGCATCTGAGTGTATGTCCCACCTTTCCTGCCTTCTGCTAAAATCACAACGGTTATGAACCGGCGACCTTTCGATCAACCAGCCCAGCAGCACAGCAGTTTAAACCACTGCACCACCTGCATCCTGCTAAAAGTTATTTATTATGTTTATTATTTATTATGTTCTATTGTATTTCAGTGTATTTTATTGTGTTGTAAGCCGCCCCGAGGCTTCGGCAAGGGGTGGCATAGAAATGTTAATAATAATAATAATATTAATAATAATAGTCTGTGCAAATCCCTGGCAGCTCACTTTTTCACGGGAAAGCTCAGTGAGTCGCAGCTAATGTGTGACATCACTGCCTGGCGCCCTTAATCTTTCTGAATACGCACATGGCTGCTGGGGCGATCACGGGCCCCTTTGGGCCCACGTGCCATAGGTTCGCCATCACTGCTATATGGGCGTGCATTTTAAACAATACATGATGTTTATCTTATTTTGCAATGTGCTAATATGTACTAATAGTAACCTCAGTTCTTTGAGTAGCAATCAAAACGGCACCATTGCTGCACAAAAGGGAGATACCAGCGTGTGTGGGGAAAGCCCAGCATTTGCAGAAATGCAGGCCTATGTAAGGAAAAAACCTCTAAAGGTTTTACAGATACCTTTGCAGTACTAAAATATTTACAAAAAGAAAGTAAAGCCCAGTCAACTTCGTGCGCTTTGTGGCTGTGGAACCTTGCCTGACTATTATGGAAAGCTAAATAGGAGGGGGAAATGGAGTTTCATGGAAAAGGACGTGGCTGGCTTTTCCATGCAAGTACGTAGGAGCAGCAAGTATTCCGTGCTGCAATATTTCATTGCGGTTCCTGCTGGTTTGTGATAGTTATTTTGCAGACTCATTCTGTATGGCTGATAAACCATTTCTTGGGTTTTCTTTCCTCATCCCCTTCCCCACCATTTTTAACCAGTTTCTTGGAATTTCTTTTCCCCACACCGAGTATGTGGAGCGGCTTATGTTGTATCTCTTCTTATGTTGGCAGGTGATGAGGAAATGTGGGAGGTGGATGGTCATCGGCCTGAACATCCCAGGGCAGGGGACTTGAATGAGCTGTCCGCAAGAAAAGTGGAATGGAACATTTCTCAGCATCCTGACCAGGGGGGAGGCTGTAAGAGTCCATGGGAGAACCTGGCAGAGAAGGAAGGGGACACATTTGCTCAGTCTGAGCATGTTTTTCTACAGAACCCTGACCTTACCACACACAACAGCACTTGTTCAAGAGATAAGCCCTTCAAGTGCATGGCATGTGAGAAGAGCTTCAGCCGTCGTTCGAACCTTGTTATCCACCAGAGGACGCACACAGGGGAAAGACCCTACAAGTGCCCAAACTGTGAGAAGAGCTTTAGTCACCGGTCAAACCTCAGTGCTCATGAAACCGTCCATACTAAAGAGAAACGATACAAATGTTCTGACTGTGAGAAGAGCTTCAGCCACCATTCGCACCTTATCATGCATCGGAGAATCCACACAGGGGAGAAGCCTCATAAGTGCTCCGATTGTGGGAAAAGCTTCAGTAACCCATCACACCTTAAAGCACACAAGAGAATCCACACAGGAGAGAGACCGTATGTGTGCTCAGAGTGTGGAAAGAGTTTTAACCAGAGATCTATCCTTATTGTCCATGCTAGAACCCACACAGGAGTGAAACCATACACTTGCACCACTTGTGGGAAAAGTTTCAGCCAGAGCGCAAACCTTACGGCACATGAGAGAACACATACGACCCGGGCCATCCATCACACCTTTGATTCTTCAGAGGATAGAAACTGTCTCAGGACTACAAACATGGGGACATCTTCGGTTGGAGAACCCATATAGAAAAGTTTCAGTGCATGGATTTTAACTCTTAAGATAGCAGATTGTTAATGGAAAAGGAAATGTCTCAAGATGGTAATAAAGTTGTAAGCCTTAAAGCAGAAAAGTTGAACCAGATTCTGACTGAGGGTCAGATTCCACTTTTGAGAAACTGCCGGAGGCTTCCTTCCCATGGTGTTAGAACTGATGACAAAAAGGTGTGGGGTGAAAGGTAAACGGGGCAGGCCCCAAAATACCAACGAATTTTAGCTTAAATCTCCTAAGGCCTAGCAGGTTGGGTTTTCTATAGGCAGTTGGTTAGCTGTTGTGTAAACAGAATGCTGGGCTAAATCCCCTTTTTAGGCCATCCGGCATGGCACATCTTTGTTAAACTGCCTTGGGCAGGCCGTGCTGGGGTGTGGAAACTTTTTTGGGTTGATGGATACACTTGGAATTGTGATCTGTGTTTTGGGTGCTCACACCAAATTCTGCTATGGGAGTTTGGCTAGTCACGAAGGACCCATTACTCAGAAAGCAAACTGGGGAAGCTCAAAGAAAAGCGACATGCCCAAGAATGTAGGTACAAGGCCAAGAAGGGTCTCATTTCCAAAACACAACATAGCTCCTTCAAAACCACTGTTTTCTGCTGTGATACCCATTTCACAGAAGGCACTGAGACCCAGAAAGTGGATTTATGCTGAGTCAGAACTTGGGCCCATCTAGCCCAGTATTGTCAGCACAGACTGGCAGCAGCTCTCAGGTTTTAGGCAGGAGTTAGTCCAACCCTACCTGCAGATGTCAGGGGCTTTTCTTCTGTACTGGGTGGTTAGGCATCTTTCAAAGCAAAATTCCAGGTTGTAGCCACCAAACATTTTTATTTTCTGAGACACAGAGGCATTAATGGAAAGAAAAATGGTGCTGGAAGTGAGGGGCATGCCAGCCTCCTGGTTCAAAAAAATAATCAGGGAGCTAGGTGAGCACCAATGAAGTCCCTGTGGGCATTATGTTGAGAACCCTAGCTCTGGATATTGCAGAATTTCAATTCCCAGTTAGTCATGTTGCAGTACAGCAACATCTGGTGAACATAGGTTTCCCAGGCCTAGTCAAGCCCCTTTCTACTGGTAATCCTTCTGCCTCTCTGGCCTGATTTTGCCAGAGAATTATTGTGTGTATTCTGCCCCTACTGGTGCACACAGACACACAACCCTCTCTTGACAGCCATAAGGACTAGGAACTTGCATCATGTTGTATAGGCACTAGTCTGCTACGACCTCAGTACTACATTTCTTGCTTTTCAGCTCACAGCTTTCCCTGTCACCTGTTACCTCAAATTCTTTTTTAAAGTGAGATGCCAGGGATTGAATTTGGCAGCTTTCTCATGAAAAGTAGGTGAAGTCTTCCTGAAGTGGGCATGTCCTAGTTGTTGTGGTTTTTAAACAAACAAACAAGCAAACAATCCCTGTGTAGCTCTGTTTGCTGGGGCTTATGGGAAAGACATTGGAGGGAAACCTGGTTGGGGAAATGTAGGCTTGATCTGCACTCTGGGGGAAATGCAATGCCTTTCCTGGGTGTCCTGACCAGCATGCCTGCCAGTCACAGCGGTGCGTTTAGAGGCAGCCCCCCCTCTTTCCCTGCAGCAGTGCCTTGACCCAGCCAGGGGCATACGGGGTTGGAGGTGTTCCCATTCCTCACTCTTTTTTAGCCGGTGCCCACCTGGTGGCCTCCAACCGGACTTCACTTTCCATAGCCCACATCCAGTATAGCCAGTGGTCAGTAATTTGCATTGTTTACGAATGTATTTCCTTATTTGTCAGTAGCATTTCTAAACCACCCATCTGCTGAAGCTCTCTGAGCAGTTTGCAAAACAAAACTTAAAATCTTGACTTGTAGTAACATAGGAAAAGGGGATATAAAAGCTATGACAGAAAAAAGCAGAGGAAGAACCAAGAGACAACCCGGCAGCTGGGAGATGTAGTCCAAAACACCATGGATGTTGGGAGATGTAGTCCAAAGCACTTGGAAAATGCCAGTTTACGGAACGCTGCCCAAGTTAGCATCCTCGAGATGGTCTGAACTGCAACTCCCATTATTCCTAACCCGCAGCCCTAGTGGCTCATGGGAAACGAAGTCCAAACGATCAGGAGGCCCGCAGATCGGCGGCACCGCTCGTCTCGCAGGTCTCCGGCCCCGCGGGCGTTAAGCATGCCTCCCTGGCGGCAGCAAAGGGTTAAGATGAGCGAGTCCTCGTTCCCGGAGGAGCCGGAAGAGCTTCTCGGGCAGGAAGAGAGGAAGAGAGTCGCTTCCGGTTCCGCTTCCCGTGGGAAAGTGGCCTTTGAATTTTCCCACGCGCAGGTCTCCCCGGTTGGCCGGAGCCTTTCAGGCTCTGGGAGGGAACAGGCAAGTGGAAAGGTGGGAGGGCGAGGCTGGGCCTTGGAGGCCTGCACGGCAGGCAGAAGTTCAACTGGGAAGGCTGCTGCTGGGGAGGAGATCCTGGCCCGGCCAAAGTGTCGCTGGCGCTTCCTCTCGTGCCTGAGAGGCAGAAAAATCCGGCTCCTTTGGAGCCTGTGTGTGTGTGTCCATACTGGTGCCCCCCGGACGTGTTGGACTGCAACTCCCATTAGCCCCAGCCGACAGGGTTAATCTTCCGGGATAATGGGAGCTCTCGCCTGAAAAACTGTGCGGGTACTAGCAGAGGGAAGGCTCCCAGCGTGAATGTATCTGGAAATGAGCATGACTGGCTAAGAGATGCTGGGAGTTGAAGGCCAACATATCTGGTGGGCATCAGGCTGTGGGGAGGCCGACATAGATGGGGCAAGTTCAAGAGAAGCAGAAAAAGGGCTGAGAAGGTTGGTGTTGGGTGGTGAGAATAGCGGTGTGTGCACCGCTATTTTTATTGTATAATTTGGTTCTTGCTGTGAGCCGCCCCGAGGCTTTGTTGCGATGGGGGCGGCATAGAAATGTTTTAAAGAAAGAAAGAAAGAAAGAAAGAAAGAGGAGTAGCTTATTGAAACTTCATGTGGAGTAAGGTGGTGGAGTTCTGGATTCTCTGTGTGTTTGGGTGGGTGAGTTCTGAATCGTCCTTTGTGTCAAAAAGAACAATCTTTCCTGCAAGCACATAGACAATATAACTTGTTGAACCAATTTCTCCCAAATATCACAAAGTATTCAAGCATTAATAAATTCATTGCTGTTAACTGCATTTATAACTGCCTTTCATCCTTAACTACTACTGCTTTTCTTAATATTAGTATTATCTTAGTAAATCAACCAATCAATCAGCATAATTATCTATTAATTATTATTATTATTATTATTATTATTATTATTAGAACATTTCTATGCCGCCCCTTGCCGAAGCCTCGGGGCGGCTTACAAACACAATAAAATACAATAAAATACAAAAATAACAATATAAAATTAAAAATAACAATATAAAATAAATAAAAATATTATAATAGAACACTTTTTATGATAGAAAAGTGGAGGGGCACCAAGCCAGTGATAGTTGTCTCAGAGTGCCATTTGGGAACTTATGGGGTAGGTGTGACTGGCAGTGGCCCAGGCAAGCTTGGAAAAAGCAACAAGAGGGGAGTTACCTCTTTTTCAGGTAGCTCACAGATGCTTCCTAGTGCCTTTGGTGAGGTTGGTCATCTGGGTTGAGATGATATAGTAACCCACGATGAGTAAAGCAAAGCCTAGAACAAACCGTGCTGACAAACTATGGTTGCCTTCAGACAGACTGCACTGAGGAAAGCGATCTCAGTTCAAATGACAGAACTCAGCATGGCTTGTCACTCACAGTGGGTTGTCATGTTGTGGAAACCGAGTGTGCTTGAGAGAGAGTTTGTGTATACAGGTGCTTTTTCTGTAGAGCGAGGGATTTTTTTTCCTTTCCCTAAATGTATGTTTGAAAGAAATCATTATGGCTTCATATAGAAAGTTAAAATGTAAAAAGAGATTTTATTTGCATGGATGGTTTGAAGATAAAAGGCAATTTAGGGTTACTGACCTTTTTTGCATGTTTATTTATTTATTGGTTAGATTCTTATCCCACCTTTTTCTTACAATAAATTCAAAGTGGCTTACCTCATTCTCCTCCTGTGCTCAGTCTTATTCCTACAACAACCACCCTGTGAGGTAGGTTGAGCTGAGAGAATGTGACTGGCCCAAAGCCTCCTTGTTGGCTCCATGGCTGAGTGGGGACTTGAACCTGGATTGCCTGAGTCCCAGTCCTGCGCTCTTAACTATTGTCCCACACTGGTGCTCTGGTTCTAAAGAAACATTTTAAAAGTGACTGAGAAATAAGATCTCTCTGTCACTTTCATATGAATACAAATTTATTCATAAAAGTAATAACATTTAAGACTAGATTCTATTGCTTTTATTTTCACCAACACTTCCAGTATTGAGTACATGTTTCTGATCTAATCTTCCCTCAAATAAATTTTGTCATCTTGACCATTGTGGATTTTTTTTTTTTACTATTGTGCTAGTTTTTTGTGTTTTATACTGTGGTTAGCAAAATGCATTTATACTTGGTTTTATATTCCCCATCATAAACATATCTTTAAAGTCATCTTCATCATGATCATTGTTACTGCTGTTACTAATATATTTCTATCCCTCATTTTTCCAGTTGCAAGGAACCTGCAGTTGTTGTTCTCTCCATATTATCCTCACAACAACCCTGTGAGGTAAGTTAGACTAAGTCTCAATGTCAAAGTCACCCGGTGAGCAGTTAGCCCTTAGGTATAGGTATTTATACATCCTTATTTGACTTTAAATTTGTTGTGGTATTTCATGTTAACAAAACAGATTACAAATTAGTTTCGGAGAAATCTTGAAAATTATACATAAGCTGCTGATGGCCAAATATGTGATGCTGAAGGATGGTAGGAGTTTGAACCCAAAATATCTGGGGGAGCTACAAGTTGGGCCACCGTTGCATGAAGGCCATCCCTGCGGTCTGAAATGAGGGAGATGAGGGAGAGATGCGGGGCCCTTCTGCTGGTCCAACTAAAAGGCTTGATTTCGTTTCTCCTTCCTTCACTCTCCTTTTTCCCTGTATGTTGTCCCTTTTCAGACTGAAACCCTGGTGGGAGGCACTGTTATGTTTTACAGAATCTAGGAGCCTTTCTTAAGTGTGGGGTAGAAATTCTTCACACACACAAACACGCACACAGAAGTTAGGTGTTGCCACTATTCAGAAAAAAGCACCCCATTCCTGTTTGTGGCACATGGTTGGAAGGCATGGAAATGATTCTTCTTTTTTATTGAAGAGTGCGGCCATTTCCCTGCTCAGCATTGTAGCAGTGAGAGGATGGCCTGTCTCCTGCCGGACCTCTGCAAAGAAACCCCGCAGACTGAGCGCAGCCTGTGGCCTGTCAACAAAGTGAGCTGCTCGAAAGTGAAAGAAGAGGTCCTGGACGAGGAGGCTGCTGGCTCAGAGAGGCAGCGCCAGCATTTCCGCCAGTTCGGCTACCAGGAGGCGGAGGGGCCACGTGAGGTTTGCAACCACCTCTGGGAACTCTGCAGTTTGTGGCTGCAGCCGAAGAGGCACTCCAAGGAGCAGATCCTGGAGCTGGTGGTGCTGGAGCAGTTCCTGGCAGTTCTGCCTGCGGAGATCCAGGGCTGGGTCAGGAACATGGAGCCGGAGAACTGCTCCCAGGCCGTGGCCCTGGCGGAGGATTTCCTTCTCAGGCAGCAAGAGGATGAGAGGCAAGAAGACCCGGTGAGGATATTGGATGCTTATAGCTGGAATGTGGTGCTGGCAGAGATCGGCGTTGCCCACAGCGGTGCTGGCTGAGGATTGTGGGTATTGTCATCCCACAGACTTGCAGGGCAACCCTTGGGCAAAGCTGGTTTACATGGCTGTGAATGAGGGACGGGCCACTCTTTTGCATGGAAGTCATTTTGGTGGTTAGGAATCTGACCATAAGAGAGTCGAGAAGATGCTAGAGTGCCTGTGATTGTCCTGAGGATTAAGCTTTCTAGTGTATGTGTTGGAGTCTGGAGCCCAAAGGAAAAATATAACTTCTTATGGTTTCTGCTTTCTATGATCAGCACGCATTAAGTGCCATAGAATTTCCTTTCTGAAAAGTGTTTCATCTTTTTTTTAAGTGTTTGTTATGCCTTTCAACAACCGGGGCCAAACCAGCCACAATTTAAATAATTAATTGGGAGGGATTTAAGCCAGATAAATGTTTTTGAATTTCCAACTCCGATCAGACCCAGCCAGTGTGATCAATGGTTTGGAATGCTGGAGTCTAAAAGATCTGGAGGATGGGAAGGCCTGGTTAGTCTGCAAAAAGAACTGGCTTTGCAGCATCTAAAACACTAGCTGAAATATCTGAAATGTTCCAATGGAAAGATAAAATACTGTCCTCAAGTTTAGCCAGGATGTGACATTGAAATGAATACCACCCTCTTGGATTATGAGGTGGAGTTCTGGCCCATGGTCTGTGGGGACACAAAAGTAGAGGGCGCAGTTCATTTGGTTCACAAGCCCTTTAGAGATACAAGTCAATAAGTATTTTTGTAAAAAAGGAAAAAAAATGAGGCAATGAAGATTTGGGAGAGCAGTCCCCTCAGCTTAGCCCTGGCTACAGTCCTGAGTTGAGGGTTAAGCCTTCCTTCTGCTCACTTCCAGCCTCTGTGGAAATAACCCTCCCCTCCTGGAAAGTGCTAAATAGACGGAGGATCCTCTCAGGGCTAAAATCGCTCGCAACTCTGCCTTCTTCCCCTGGCCCTTTGGGCATCGTTGCGAGAGCATCCTGGCGTGCTCAGGGAGGCCGGTGCTCTGGAGCGTGTGGTCAGCCTGGGCTCAGTGCCCCCAAGCTGCGCAGGGGCTTCTCAGAGAAGCGGGACGGGAGCGTGGGGCAGGATTAGGAGTCCTGTCCCTTCCCCCTTCTGTGTTCCGGGTCCTTTCGGTGGCAGCACCTTGATGGTGGAACCCCTTTGCAGGGGAGGCCGGGTCGGCCCTTTTCTTGAGGAGCAGGACTGAGGTCTTTTCCTTCGGCCAGCCTTTTAATTATGCTGTGCTGGCACCTTCTGTTCCTGCCCTGAATGCTCTTTCGAACGGTATCGATGTGCTGTTGTGATGGCGATTGTGGGACGCTGCTTCAGAGGCGGTGCCTAGAGCCAGAAGGGGCCTAGAAAATTCTTTAACAGTAAAAAATGTCTCCTCCTTCTCATCCTTGTGTTGTGCCCTTTGTGGGACCTGGACTGGGGCTTCAGAAGACGAGGCCATTCAAAGAGGAGGCTGCTCCTTTCCCCGTGGCTGAAGAAGTTTCATCTGATTCCTGGCAGAAGGTCATCTTAGGGGAAATCAAACAGGAGGAGGAGGAGGAGGAGGAGGAGGAAGAGGACCGAGATGCCACCTTGCTGGGTACGGGGCTCACTCTTTCCCGAGTTCTGCAGTCCTACAAAACTCCCGCAGCAAGCTTAGAATATACCGGAGGCCACGTATAACACTGGAGGGTTGTGGGTCCTTGAGAGATGTGCAGCCCTCACGGGGTGCTTTCCTCTGACTTCTCACAGATTTTTTTAAAGAAATGGTAGCCCTCGGTCGGCAGTGGCAGCAACGCAGGCATTTCGGCCTCCGTTCTCTGTATTCTTTTATGGAACCTCAGAATTTTAGACTTGGAAAGGAACATGGAGGTCATCTGATGATCGAGAGTAGCTGTGGATAGATAGATGGGGTGGTGAGTGAGTAAGAAAGAGAAGAAGGATGAATGGCAGCCACACGTGCGGAGATGGGGGAGTATGAGGTGTGTGAGCAAGAATGAGCAGATGCTGTGTGTCTCTCGTGTGTGTGTGTGTTTGAGAGAGAGCGAGCGAGCGAGCGAGACAGCACAAAGCAGCAGAAGGCTGAGGTGTCCGAGAGAATATATTTACCACTTTCATATATAGCTCCATATTGACATAGGCTCCAGAGCAATGAACACTAAAAGGACCAAAAGATAGGAAGACACCATATTAAAATTAGGGTATCAGTAAAAGAAGCCAGAATGTATGGCTGATGTGTGTGTTTAAGTGGGAGTGAAAGAGTGTGGGAGAGTGAGAGAGAGAGAGAGAGGCGTCCTTTATTCTGGAAGGTCATTTTGCATTCAGACGTTCTCCATTCTGGCAGGTGAAGAGAGTGTTTGTGGAGAGGAGCTGGACAACGGTGGGGAAGTGGGACCGCCGGGGATGCTTCTGGGAAGAGCCGTGTGGAACATCTCCCGCCATGCTGACCTGGGCGAAGCCTCGGAGAGCCGGCTGGGAAGCTGCCCGGAGAAGGCCAGGGAGAAGGTGGCGGGCAGCTCACATGGCTACCAGCAGGTCAAGGGGGTCATGGTCCAGCAGAGGATCCAAGACGAGCGGCTGAAGAAGTGCCCCGAATGCGGGAAGGGCTTTGTGTGGCGGTCCGAGCTGATCGAGCACCAGCGATCGCACACCGGGGAAAGGCCCTACTCGTGCTCCTACTGTGGCAAAAGCTTCAGCCGCAAATCCTACATCATCAAGCACGAGCGGATCCACACGGGCGAGAAGCCCTACATTTGCTCCCACTGCGGGAAGGGTTTCATTTCCAAGTCAGACCTCATCAAGCACGAACGGACCCATACGGGGGAGAAGCCCTACATCTGCTCGGACTGTGGGCGCAGCTTCAGCCGGAAGCAGTTCCTGGTCACCCACCGCAGGACACACACCGGCGAAAAGCCGTACAAGTGCTCGGAATGCGGGAAGAGTTTCAGCCAGCGCACCTGCCTGGTCATCCACGAGCGAGCCCACACGGGGGAGAAGCCCTTCAAGTGCCTCGTGTGCGGCAAGAGCTTCGGCCGGAGAGACATCCTCATGACGCACCAGAAGTTGCACACCCGGGAGAAGGCGTACCAGTGTGCCGACTGGTTGTGAAGCTCACCGCTTGGCCAGCGTGTTGGCTGTTGTGCTCACAATCGCCTGTATTTCAGGAGCCGTTGGGAAAGGAAGAGTGTGTGAGGCAGACAGGAAAGAACGGGGTTTGATTTCATGAATGAAGAGGTATAAAAGGACCTCTTCACACATCTTTAGCTGTAGGTGTTTTTGAGCGTACACCCTAAACATGTAATGTGTGAACATAGTGAGTGAGTGTATCATGCAGGGGTGCTTTCCAGAAGACTAGGATTTTAGCACCTTGATGGATGCACATTCAGCGTGGCTGGCTTTGGTTACCTTAATGCAGCTGGCTCAGGCGCAGTGGGAAATCATGGTTTTGCCATCGGGGTCGAGAGCTCTTTCTTTTCCTCGCTTGCTCCAACTTCCCAGCAAACCGGTTTCAAATGGGTTCATAGTTTTGGCTCGGAAGGCAAATGCCAAGAGTCACTGCCCAGTTAGTGTTTACTAGCCGCACTCCGGTTTTCCCAGACCAGGCAGCTGGGAGTGATGCCTGGGAGCGAGACGGCAAACTCAAGACTCAAACCTTGCAGCTGTTTCACATCCTATGTGCAGAAAGGTGCTGAGAGAAATGGACTTGTAGGAATGGAAGGAGCTTTGTATTAAATGCTGCAGTCCTAAGGGCACTTTGCACATGAGCAGTAGCCCTTTTGTGGCATGTAACAAAACACTGTTGAAGCTGAAGGGTGCTTTGCCAGCTCCTCAGAAGCGTGGCGTGTGTGGATGAACGGGGCAAAAGGGCTCCTCTTCAACAAAAGAAGTTTTACTGGCTTAACTGAGACGTTTCTGCCACCCTGGTTTGTGCTAACCATAGTTTAGAATCCAAACAAGCGTTTGAATTCCCAAACTATAGTTCAGGCCTGCTTGTTTGCAGTCGTTTTCAGTTGGTCAAGTGCTCGTATTTCTGCACAGGTCCCTCCGGAGACCAAGCCATGGCTTCCGCTTTGGTTCGTCTATTCAGACCGTGCAGGCCAAGCCATACTTTGCAGAGCTACTTCAGACCATCTTCTCCAGTCCTGATTTTCTGGCTGACTGTTACCTGATTTGATGATTCTGACACGAAACCAGGGGCTGGACAACTTGTGCTCCCCACTAGATGTTTTGGCCTACAGCTCCTCTCATCCCTCATCGGTGGCTGTCTCATTCGGAGAGTCAGAGCATCTGGAGTGCTACATTTTGTCCACTCTCGCACCAAGCCAAACCAAACCATGATTAACTTGCCTTAACCATGGTTTTGCATGATGCCTGAGGTGAAGCACTGTGAGCGTAAGCAGTGACGGCTTACCTAATGTAGTTCTTTGACTCAGCGCTTACTATATCTATTTTAGAATCTTTTTATTTATAACATTTGTGGGTTTTCCCCATCCGTGCATATTTCACTTTCACATTAGAAAGTAAAAGCTGCAAAATGAACACCCAGTTGACAGAAGGAGACTGTCACCAACAGGAGCATTGTTCCGTAACTATATTAATAAACCAACGGTCAAAGTTTCTCCAATGTCGTTAAAAAGGAGAACGAAAATTGTAAGCTATTGTTAGACTGTAAGCCTGAAGGGCAGTAATTCTTTTACTATTAATATGGTGCTGCATCTAGTGTTCCTTTTAGGTTCTTGATTAAATAAATAGCTCATTGTTGTGCATTTCTTTGGCCCCGAGGAACAGACAAACACAGGCAAGAATTCAGACTATTATAAAACTCTTGTTGGAATGGGAAGCTGCCTCCTCCGACTCTGTGAGCGGAGTTTTGTTTTCATGGCCTAGTGGTTGCAGCAGTTCATGCCGGAGCTTTTCTGATCACCTGTAAGCTGGATTTGGGGGAGGCGGAGTGAAGGGGAATAAGAATGTTAGGGGAGGTGCAGAAATGTTGGAAGCGACATCTTGTAGAGGTGCTGCTGAAACATCTCCAGCCAAGGACAGTCGGGCTCACCAATCTTTCTGGGCCCGACGTTGTTGGGTCAGTGGCACCTTTGGAAGGTTTGGAGGTGTTGTGAGCATTCTCACAAATGGCTGCCTTGGCAAGCATGGCATTTGTTTCCTGGAAGGCAAGGCTAGAAGCAAAGTCACTTGCCTGGGAACCAAAGGACAAGGCAGAGGTCAAGTCCGAGCTCCAAAGTACCAAAAGTGCTACTTTAAGTCCAAATCATGGTGGTGCTGGAGATTAGCCCGCTTGTTTTAAAAACCTCAAGAAATACAAAAATCAGGCGATGGTTGGAACTAGGGAATTTGAATTTACAGGCATCTTGGCATCCATGGGAACCAGGTTGGCAATGCCAGTCCGAGAGAATGGGTTACATTTTTGGACTGGGTTTCCTCCCTTAGAAGTTGGCTGCCAGGCCCTCTCCCTCGCTCACCTTTGCCCAATTCCCCGTGACAGTCATTCAAGTTAAAAGCCTGCTCTTGGACGGAGTGGGGAGGCCGAGGAGCCAGCGAGTCCTAGAATAGTAGAGTTGGAAGAGGGGGGATTCTTATTGGCTTCTAGAAAGGAATCTGGTGAGCTGTGAAGGGAGTTTTTCAAAGTGGCAGGAAAAGGCAAGACTGAAACGTCTGGTGCTGAAATTTGGGAACAACTGCTCAAACCAGGATGTGGGAATGCATGGCCTTCTGGGGTGGTTGGACTGCAAGCCCCATCAACCCTCACCTTCGGCTGATAGGAGTGGCAGTCCAACAGCATCTGGAGGGAAACACTTTCCTTTTGGCTGCCTTTAAAGGAGGGTTGCATAATCAACCAGCATTGCCAACTGACCATTAAAAAAGGCCTGACTTGTGTTCCTGTGCCATTTAGGTTTGGTCTACCAAAATCAGAAGCTGATGTTTTCCCTTGCCACTCTTCTCTCTAGCCTCAGGAACTAAATTTGCTCTTTGTACTGTGTTGCTTCTGAAGAAGCAGCTGTGAAATGCACAGGAGCAAAGGCAGGTTGAAAAGTTGGCAACCCATCTCCTTCACCCACTCATCTCTTAGATCGTTTCCCACTGCCACTCTACAGTCCCTTCCAGGTCAAAGTAATTATTTAAAAAAGCAAACAGAGACATGTTCCAACTCACTTTTAAAGCCACCCAGATTGGTGGCCCCAAAACTCCACAGCTGGGCAATGCCTTTCCTAGATCCAAACAAAACAGTGTGCAAGCTTTTGAGTTATCCAGAACAATTGATCAGGTACAAAAAGGCAGGTGACAGAGGGTAAAATATTTTAAAAGTACACAGGCATTGTGGTGAATGGTCATGATTCCCAATCATTGCCTCTACAACGAAATGCATCGATACCAAGATATAATGAAGGACTTAAAGGACAAATCCATGGAGGAGAAAGCCAGGACTCAACCCACAGAGGGCTCTATGGGTCATCACCAGCACTTTGCATTGTCCCCCCGAAACAGCCAGCAGCTCTGCCAACAGAGGGTTTGTGTGGTCCCTGTCAGCCAGCCCCGGGGGGCAACCTAGCAGCAATTCTCCGAACCAGCTGAAGTTTCCCATGTAGAGTGTGCTACAGTAATCCAAACGGGATGTAACCAAGGTATGTGGCACCACCATGGCCAAATTAAACAGCACAAGAAATGGGTGCAGCCGGTGTACTAGCTTTAACTGTGAATGGACATCTGGCCACCATTGAGACTTGGGCGTCCTGACTCAGGGTTGAATCCAGAAGATCTAGAAAGCTCTTATTTTCTTTGGTCACTTTCTTAGGTTCTCAGTTTGGGCCCAGAAGACTGCAGGCCTTCTTCACTGATAGGATAATCCAGCTTCAGTGGTCTATCTGAACAGCTTTCCACTTGCTTTTCAAGTGATTTAAACTTTTTGATGCTCAGGGTTTTACAACAGGGGCTCCCAACCTTTTTCAGACCCAAGGGCTCATTTGGGAATGCAAGAAACCGGTATGGCGACAGCAGCAAAGTGTCCATGGGCAGCCTCCCTGTTGCATCTGCAGATCTTTTTTTCTCTTGCAGAAAAACGGGTTTATCTTCTTAGGAAACTGCAATATCTCTTTGATAAAGGATTTTCTAATTCATTTATTTGCTAGCAGTGGAGTGGAACTAATGTTCTTTTTAAAGACATGGTTTGCAGTATCCAGCAGTTGCTACCTTTTGGGAACAGGTTAGTATGCAGATAAATTTTGTGCTGGAATGGTCTTTAATGCTCACTGATGTACTTAGCTACTTACCTTCTTCATAGAAATTCATGACAAACCAGTGAAAATTGGTTATTTTGACAGCTGAACGACTATAAAAGATATTCCAACATTGGAAGGATAATTGCTCACCTCCTATAATGTGTAGTTGGAGAATCTTCCACCACTTCTAATATCAGAATAGGAAGCATATACAGTAGATGTCGCTTCAAATTGATTCTTGGGTATTTTGCCTGCCTTTTTGAAGAGTATATACAGGTGAACCTTGCTTTTCACAGGTCTAATTTTTGCAGAATTTATTTGTGAGTTTGCCTTCAATTAAATGGGATTTAGTCTTTAGAGTTTTGCAACCTATTGTGGAAATTTGCAGACAATGCGCATGCCCTAGAAATTACCCAATATATATGGGCATAGTTCTGAAACATACTTCCTGGCCACTTGTTCCAGACATTATTACTGTATATATCAGCCTATAAGATGACCCCTGAAATCAAAAATAGGAAAGTAAAAATTGGGGGTCATCTTATATGCTGGCATATACGGTATATCGAGAAGAAAGGGAAATTCTTTAAGCTGTTGCTGCAGCTACACTAATAGGCATGAAGACACATGAAAGAGAGAGGGAAGCAATCAAGCTAAAGTTTGTGGGGGTGTGCTAGAGAAATTCATGGTTTTTTTCCCCATTTTTGCAAGAGTCCTGCACCCCTAAGCCCTGTAACTGTGGAGGCCTGGCTTTATAAATGGCAGAAAGTTGTATGCATTTAATGTATAGTCATTGCTGTGGATTCATACACATCCATGTACCTATTCCTTTGAAACATGGTGCTGCAGGAAAGCTTGCAACTACCCTGGACTACCGGAAAGACGAACAAGTGAGTCCTAGATCAAATCAAGCCAGATTTCACTAGAAGCAAAAATGGCAAAATAAAGTTGTTATACTTTGTGAGAAGGCAAGACTCCTTGGAGAAGACAATCATGCTAAGGGAAGTCAAAGGCAGAGGAAGAAAAGGACCAAATACAAGATGGATGGACTCCATTCGGGAAGCCCCAGTCTTGAATTTCCAGGAGCTGAGAAGGCCTGTCAGGGACTGGAGATTTTGGAGGCTTCCATGCATGGGGTCTCCATGGGTCAGAGACTTGACTGTGCATAGCAGTACCTCTATTAAAAGAAGTGGGAGCTTGTAGAGAAAAAAATTGAAGAACTTTAGCAGGTGCCCGCAAGTAAAGATCTTTTCACTCATGGACACTGGGTTCCCTCCACCTCCCACACACTTTATATTAAGGTTATCATGTTGCAGTGCAGAATTGTACTGCCCCAACTACCCGACTCTGGAGTGATGGGTGATTAAAGCCACTCAGAACTGGTTTTTTTTCTTTTTTTTTTGCTGCTTGATTCACACATGGCATGTCTGGAACACTTACTGAATTAAGTCTGGCTCTTTGGGGCTTTTATTCATCCTTATTGTGCATTTTGCAAGTGGGTCCTCCGATCAGATGCACCCCACAGCCCTGTGTTGAAAAGGGGCAGACAATTCATAAAACACACCGCCATGTCCTCAACAGGGAGACAGGTGGTTTAGCACAAGATCCTAGAAGAGCAGAGTTGGAGGGCCCTAGAAGGCCATCGGGTCCAACCCCCCTGCTCAGTGCAGGACGCCAAGGCAAACCATCCCGCCCAGATGGCTGCCCAGCTGCACCTCCTCTGTGAGAGTGCCCACCACCTCCCCAGGTCATGGGCTGATCTAAAGGTCGAGGAGTTTTTCAGCCAGGAAGTGATCATTTCCCGTTAAGGACTGGCACGGTGCAACGGTGCCATGTCCTGAAACATGGAGTTAAGTCGCTGTGAAGGACCTAGAGAGTTTCAGCTATTGAGCAGCAGAGAAATGAATTCATTCTTCCCCTGACCCTAAGCAGAAACATGTACGTAAGATTTAAGCGGTTCAACTTGGAAGGGCTTGTGAAATGCTCCAAAGGAATCTCTCCAAACTGGGAGAATTGGCATCAAGTGCAGGGCAGGGTAAGCAAGAATAAATTTATGTACACTGGGGCCAAAGATCCCAATTTTAAGTACAAGCTGATGGGGTCAGAGCTGGCAAAGGCCAACCGAGGAAGGGATCTCGGCGTTGTGGTGGCCAGCTTGATGGAATTGCTGGAGAGACGGAAAATACTACCGACAGGAGAGGCACTGCAACAAAAAGGTGCGGTCTGGAATTCTTCTGCTCAGCCACTCCATTCCATTCTCTGTCCACACTCTGGTTTTCCTACCTCACCCCAGGGTGGCCTGTGTTATGTAGGGCAGTCTTCTGTTTGAAGGAGTCCTCTATTTGATGGGCTGTCCAGTCCAAGTCTGGTTTAAAGATGAAGAACCATCAGGAGTGCAAGGCCTTGAGGGTACCCATCACCCCCCCCCCCACCCCAGACAGAGCAAGGCCATCTGATCACAGCCTTTTATTAAATCACTGCAATTATTTGTAAATCTGTATACACACAAACATTGATGCGTATATGGAAGTGCCATGCAAAAGTGAGGGGCTTTCCCTTTCTTTTTTGCAATACATTTCCTCTTTTTTGGCAATATATAATTGGAAACAACACCCCCTGCTCCAGTTAGTCATTGGTTTGGGAGCATTTTTTCTCTGAGAGAGGCGTGGGGGTGTCTGCAGACCCATTTGTGCCCAATCCCAGCTTTTTAAAATTGATTTCCCCATGAATTTCCCCCAAGGCTTCACTTTTGTTCCTGAGAGGTCAGAGTAAATGTGGAAATGACCTACCCAGGCAATATCATTCCTTTCTATCCTTCCTTAGATCTACATGCCCCTTTCTCCATCTTCCTTCTCCAGACACTCCATGCTCACATCCAGACATTCGTCATTTGCCTTCATCAGTCCATGAATGCTACAAACACTGACTTAGCACGGGCCTATTTGGGGACTGATTTTTCCAAAAGATTGTGGGGCCCACCTGCAAAGTTACTGGGGCAATTTGGGTTTTGGAAGGCGATTCGTTTTCAAAGGCTTGTTGCACGGTGGGAGGCTGGGTAGGTGACAAGGAAAGCACCTGAGGAGGAAAGAGAAGGGGCAGAGCGAGAAGGGTTGGTCCTGTGTCACACCTGCAGAGCCAGGATCAAGGGTGGGCATATTTTGGCAGCTACCAAAGTTGCAAGTTACAAGCTCCTTGGAGATGCTCCTTCCCTTCACCTTTGCCTGTTCTCCAGCCTCACCTTCTGGCCCAGATGACAGCCGTGGTGAGGAAGCGCTGGCGGAAAAGCCATGGCCCCTTCGCTCCCAGGATTTCTGCCTGCCCAGCAAGCAAGAGGCAGCCACAATGGAGAAGAGGATAAGCCACGAGAGTGGCCGGAGGCTGTGGGGGTGGGAAGGTCGACTCCACGCAGGTGCGGATCCACAGAGGCGGCCTTGCCCAAGAGCCGGCCCTGGCCACTTTGGTATCCAGATTTCCCTTGGAGGGATGGGGAACGTGAGCAAGCACACAAACTACCCAGGAAAGAAACGCCTCTAGGAGGCCACAAAGTGGAAACAGCAGAGAATCCATCACACTTTAAAAAAAACAGGCAAGACACAGTCTGGGGCAAAAGGCTTCCTTTTTAATTTATAAACACTCAAACCGCATTGTGGGCTATGCAACGCCAAACCTTTGTGCTTGCAAATCTGGGCAGGGGACAAAACGCGCCACCTCGAAGCCCATCACACAGGGGAAGCTGTTGGACTGCAACTCACATCAGCCCCAGCCAACATGGCTCATGGTCGGGGAGGAGCAGCACTACGTATATAACTCAGTCACGTTCAGGGGGGACTCAGGCTCTTCCCCCTCCAATTTAATCCAGGAATTGTTTTGCTTTGGCCCTCCAGGCTGGGACTTTTGTTTCAACCCGTGAAGGAGCGGGCCCAGTTCTGGGTGGGCTCCCCAAGTCCACTTTGCATTCGGGGTAGGGTGGTTTGGAGATTTTAGTCCTTCTCGCTCCTTTTATGTTAGGCTTTTCCAACTGTACCTCCACCCCCTCATCCCTCCATGGAGCTCAGGGTGAGCAGCACAGTTCATTCCTCTGCCTTGCCCCCATCACAGCACCCGTGGGGTAGGCTGTGCTGAGAAAGCTTCACCCCAGACGCTCAGCCTGCTCACATGGAAAAGTGAGAGAGCACCAATGAACACAGGAGGGCTTATTTCTGTATAAACATGCATAGGATCACCCCGCCAGCAAACCTTATAGCTGGGAGGGCCAGATTCGAACCCCAAGTTTAGTCCAGCATCCTTCCAACTGCTTTTGGACTGGCATTCCTAGCCACTGCCTGGAGCGGATGGGAACTGCAATCCAACAATATTTTCACCCTTGTGTGATGGCCTTCTGGAGGGCACTGGGTTAGTGAAGGCTGCTTTAACCACTCCACTCCACTCTCTTACCTTTCTTGTACACTTGTTAGCCTGTTTGTTTGGGAAGAGTTGACCTTCATGGACCATGTCAAATTACATTTTTCTATGGCTCTAACTTTGTGAAAGCCGTTTTGAGAAAGGAAGCAGAAGCACATCTGATTTTCCCACATGCCACTTCATTGACTTTCGGTTCTCATGCTGACCAGGGAGGGGATGTAGTGTAGGGAGGGTTACCAAGTTTTCTATGTGTCCCTGCTCTTGTGCCTTTAGCAGCAATTTCAATAGCAGGCCTTAGCAGAGGATCCCCACGCCAAGAAATGCACCACCTATGATTTCCTCTGCATCAGGCTCCTGCTGAGGGCACAGGAGCAGGCCCAGCCACTGTTTACTGATCAGTTGGCAGCCCTACCAAAAGACAAGGTGAAGGCAGCAAGGAAGAGAAATTCCATGAATGAAACCGATTTGCTGAATGTATTGTGTAGGCCGAATTCTAGTCTGATGGAGTAATGGCATAACTAAACTCAATGTGTCACTTCACGTCCCTCCCAGAATTCTTTGCTTCTGCCATCTTGAGAGGACACTGAACCCTCTCGATTTCCTCACTGGGTCAAATTTGCACAGATGTGTGAAAAGAAAACTCACTTCATTCACTGCCGTCCAGCACATCTGGCCCACACCAGATCAGAACAAGCTGCCCTGAAAAGCCCCAGAACATTTTGGCCTTGAGATGGCAACTGAGCGCTGCCAATCACCCCGACTAATTCCCAGACCACAGACCATGAGAAACAAATCCTTCGCTGTGGTGAGGAAGCCACGTGGCTCCTCAGTGGCTTGTTGGACTACAACTCCCATCATCCCAAACAATTTCCCTTGCTGCCTCGGCCTGATAAGAGTCCGGATCCATTACCACCGGGAAGCCCACAGTGTCTGTCGCATCTCTGCTCTGGTCCCACCAATTCCCAGCCAGCCTCTGCTGGCAGTGAAGGCTTGTTCGCCTCCTCAGCAGGGGCAACTGGACCACAGGAGGGTGCCTGAGGCCTCTCTGGGCGAATCCCCGCTCTGAGTTCACTGCCTTCCACAGAGGAGACTTACCCAGCTCTGCAATTCACGGAGGAACACAGAGCGCCAGGCAAGGTCATGGAATTGATCCTGTGCTGGAAGAGCGTGTGTCGCTCCTCAGGAATCCTGGTTCCCAGGGGATGACTTCCTGGCTCCTATGCTGCGTTCAGCCCGTGCGAAGCAGACCGTGGCTGGCTCCACAAGGACAAGCGTGCTCTGCCTCCCTTATCACCCATTTCCCCCCTCTTCCTCTTCTAAGAAAGACATTTTAGGCAGGTGAGGGGGGAGAAGATGTGGAAGGCTGAGCCATTGTCTGGGGAACAACATCATACAGCCCAAGACCACCTAAATTGGGGATAGAGAACCTCAGACCTGGGAATGAATTCAGGCCCACTCAGTCTGGCCCTCTACCATTCTGCAAGCCGCCTTTCCCCTTCTTCCACCCACCTTTGCAATGCTCACCAGTCCTGAAGTATTTTCCCACATCTTGTGCATCATCTCTCCCATTCTCAAAAGCTGAACGGCCACTCAAGAGACTTAGCTACCAGGAATTCAGAGCTTTAAACTCAAGGATCTTCGTGTTTGGGGCATTTCAGTCCCCCTCTTCACCATGCTCTGAAACAGATTTTGGATCTTGGGCTGAAAGAGGTTCTGCAGGTCTGACTTAAATCACAATGAGCCCTGATCTCCTGGGACCCCTATGAAAGGCAGACAGGACAACCGCTTTCCAACCGCCAGAGGGCCACTGTTCAGCCAGAAGGCGGGGAGAGCTTTTGCCTGTTGGCCCAGAGCTCAGGAGGAGAAGCAAAGGGTCACGATGCCAAAGAAGCGGGGTTTGGTCAACCATCAGGAGAGCTTCCTAAAGGAGAGGGATGCCATTCAGCAGGCTCCCTGCGGAGCCGCCAAATCCTCCTTCACTGGAGGCACTGAAGTTGCCAGGTGGAAAGTTTTCTGTCAGGGAAGCTGTAGTTACATCCTGCTTGGACAATCCTGCACTGAGTGAAGGACAGCAGGTGAGGAATTGTAGAATCAGAGACCAGTCATTGACTCTCAGCCCAACCCACCTCACAGGGTTGTTGTTGTGAGTGTATGATTGACAGGAGAAGAGTGTTATCACAGAAGATTAGAGTTGGAAGGGGTCAGAAGGCCATGGGGTCCAGCCCGCTGCTATTGCAGGACACCAAGTTAGACCGTCCCACTCAGAAGACTGTCCAGACACTTGCTGAATGTCTTCCCCAGGTTAAAGGTTCCATTGTTGTACTGCTCTGACTGTGAGGAAATTCTTCCTGGTATCTTGTCCAAATCTGCTTTCTTTTAACTTAAGTCCACTATCCCGTGTCCTACACCCTGGAACGGACGAGAAGAGATCCTGTGCTTCCTCTTTGTGACAGTTTTTCCAGTACTTGCAGAGTGATATCAGAAGGAGGCATTCTGCACTACCTTTCTAGTTACCAGAGACTTGGTGCCGTGATCTTGCGTGCAGAAGTAATTCAGAGAGTGACTGAATTAGCAGGCTGTGAAAGAGATACTGGTGCAAATTTGGATCGGAAGCAAAGCTAACTCGAGCGGGCTACTTGGATAGACGTGTGGAGGGGAAACGTAGCTGGCCATCTCCCGCTGCCTTGTCAAAACAGTACCCACCCCAGTCAAGCTCGCTGTTTGCCAGGACCACAGAGGCTGATGGGAGTCTGAATTCTGGCTGTGGCCCAAACTCCCATTACAGCAAGGGGAGTATCTAGACTGCCTCAATAGGCTGTACGAAGATTTTCACCAAGATTTTTGCTTACAAGGAAAAAGACACACCCCGCCTCTCAATGATGGTGCTTGATAAAGTTTGAGTTGTCACTGAACCGCTTCCCACAGATGGAGCACTCATAGGGCTTCTCCCCTGTGTGGATCCTCTTGTGGACAATGAAGTTAGAGTAGTCATTGAAGCGCTTCCCACAATCAGGGCACTTGTAGGGCTTTTCGCCCGTGTGGATTCTCTTGTGTCTTGTGAGACTGGAACCCGTATTGAAGCCTTTGCCACAGTAAGAGCACTTGTAGGGCTTCTCGCCAGTGTGTACCCGCTGGTGGATGAGGAAGGCGGCGCGGCTGACAAAGCTTTTCCCGCAATCTGAGCAGTTGTACCATCTCTCCCCAGAGTGGGTTCTCTCGTGAGCGATAAGATTGGACCTCCGGCGGAACAGTTTCCCACAGACGTGGCAAGCATTGTCTCTCTCGCCAGGGAGGATCCCTTGCTGCACGAGGGTTTCATCCAGGTCCTCGTATGTGCCCTGGGAGTTAATGAATTTGCCTCCTTCCCTTTCTAGGCAGTTCCCGTACAGGACCTCACAACCATCTTCCCGATCAGGACAGTGTGGAACATTTATCTCAGCTCTTTCGGACAACATCCAATGGGACTCCAGAGCCCCAGAGTTTCCTGGGTTATTTTTCTCTGTCCTGCATAACTTTACATTGCCTGCTGGCATGAACAAACGAAAACAAATCAACACAAACTGACCATTCCCTTCAGAAATAAGAAACGCCCTGCTGGGTTGGACCAGAGAGCAAGAGAATGTGCCCAGCCAGGCACATCTTCCCACTTCTTGGGAAGTTCAGAAGTAGGATGGGGGACGGGTCATTGCTCTTTGTCCCTTGAAGGTGACATTCAAAGATAATTCTCCTCTGGCCATATCAGTTTGATGTTTAGCTCCCAAGGACCGTAGGCACTAAGAACTGACACAGGGCCATGAATCAATCTATGCCACTTTTCTGAAGCCTGAAGGATCCCCAGATGTTGTGGGACTACATTCCCATATCATCTTCAGCCAGAGTGGCCAATGGCTGGGGAAGGCGGAGGAGGGCTTTCTCTGCGGTGGTGCCCAACCTATGGAATTCACTCCCCAAAGAGGTCCGCCTGGCACCGTCGTTACTGGTTTTTCGGCGCCAGGTAAAGACCTTTTCATTTAAACATCATTTTAATTGTTAAAATATATGATCTGGCCAGGGCAACTTCTTCTTCCTTCTCTTTTCTCCTCCTATATTCTTTATTTACTTATTTTATACTGTTAATTTTAATTTTATATTATTGTATCTCAGCGTATTTTTGTATTTTTGTATTTAGTGGTAATTTATTATGTTCTATTGTATTTCAATGTATCTTATTGTGTTGTAAGCCGCCCCGAGGCTTCGGCAAGGGGCGGCATAGAAATGCTATAACAACAACAACAACAACAACAACAACTGTGTTTGGCAACCTAACATGGGAAAGGCTGCATTCTGAGTCCCTGCAAGAAGGCTGGGGAACCTGTGGACCTCCAGGTGTGATTTCGTGAGAGCTTCTATCATCTCTGTCCACTGGCCCTGCCGACTGGGAGCAAAGAAGGCTGGGAACAGTTTTTATTATGCATTTCTGTACTGCCCCACAGCTGAAGCTCTCTGGGCAGTTTGCAAAACAGAACATAAAACCAAAAATACAAGTACCCAAATTATGAATGTCTGTTATGAACAACCCATACTTGCAAACAAACTGCCAAATAGCCCGATTTTTTTTTTTAGATTACTGTAGAAAATCATCATTACCATAGAGAGAGAGGAAGTGAAAGGGTAGAGAGGGAGGCCTCCAAAGCATGCCTTCCTGTCCTGCCATCAGGAGAGGGAAATCTTTCCAGCATTTCCTTGTTGCAAAGACGAGGCACTGGTAAGTTTGGGAGGGGGGAAAGCCTAGAGACATTTGCCGGCTTTCCACTTTCATGGGGGTCCTGCACCCCAACCCCGTTTTCCCCCTGTACTTTGAGCTGTATATTGATATTGTTAGCCACTTAGAGAGCTCTGTCTGGCTACTGAGTGGCATAGAAATTTGAATATAAATAAATTATTGTGGAAGGCTGACTATATGTGATCTGACTTACATACAAATTTGCCTTAAAGATGAATTTCTGTTTTCTCAGGAACGGAACTCATTTGTGACCTGGGAACTGCCTGTATAAGGTCGTTGTTGCTGTTATTATGATTACTATAATTATTATTATGGCCAGTTATATTTCTTTACTGCACAATAATTGGAGCCCTCTAAGTGGTTTACAACAGCACAGAAAATGCAATATAAAAGTATCATAAACATTACGATACAAAATTTTAAGCCAAATTTAAAACCATAGTTAAGAAGCTGTACTATTTTATGCAGACTAGCTCATAAGACCAGTGAAGCAGCTGACATCATGCCCTAATATAATATTAAAGCTAATTAAATGGCCTGTGATAGAAGGCAGTCTTAGCTGGGTGCTGAAAAGATATTAGAGTTGGAGCCAGGAGGGCCCCAGGGTGGTGCTTGTTCCAGAACTGAGGGGCCGCCACTTCAAAGGCCCTGCTTGTTGCCACCAACCAAGCCCCACTCCAAGGCAGCAAACAAAGGCAGGCCCCTTATCTTGATCACAGTGTCTGGAGAGGCAGTGTTGGGAGAGGTATTCTGGCAGCTATTCCAGTTCCAGGCCATGCAGGACTTTTGTAGGTTAAAAGCAGTTCCCTGAACTGGGTCTTGTGCCATCTGGAATGAAGCCAACGCTAAAATACAGTGGGAGGGCCACCAGCTCCTCACCCCGGACTCAGAGGCACTATTTCTGCCTCCCTGCTGCACCGCACTGCCAAATTGCAGCTGAAGGGACGCCTCATTCCCCAAAAAGGGGTATTTTAAAGATGGCCTGACCACTCCATCTCTGCCTGATCCTGTTCAGCCTGAACCCCTTGGGAAAGTGGACAGCTGAGCTACAATCCCTGCACCAGATCTTTCCAGTCATAACCACCAGGTGGACTTGGCAGAACAGCCCTGCTCCTCAGTGGAGACGGAGCAGAAGGAAGCTGCCACAGAGACGCCTCTCCCAAGTCTGCATTACCAGCAGTTTGGGCTGCAGGCTGAAAGACACTGCAGGAATGGAAGGCGCTGGCCCTGCCCCTCCTGCCTGTAGCCCCGCCCTCCTGCCACTGGCCCTGCCCACTCTTGGGGTGCAGGCCCAGAGGGCCCGGACTATGACCACCGTCCCAAGATTTAGGCCTACTTGGGAGCAAGCTCTGTGCTGCACAGCGCTTTTGGCTTTGGGGCAAACCTGAGACCGGCTCTGTGCGATGCTGGTCTAGTCTTTCCCTGGTTCCCACCAAGGCTGAGAGCAGCCCAGCACTTCCAAGCTTCGGCATGGCTGCCTCGTTCCCCTTGGCAAGGGCAAATTCCCCAGCAGGCACAACTCCCAGAGACCCTTACCCAACAGAGCAGCGCTTCCGTCCCCCTCCTGCTTCATCACCCCAAAGAGCGGCCTCCGCCAGGCTTCCGATGGAGCATTTTCCGCCGAATTTTCCTCCTCAAATGGGTTGAGGGCCTGAAACAACAGAAAAGACCCTGGTTAGGAGGAGCAACTACTACACTGCCATGCCGTGAGCCGGCCTCTTCCCTCCTTCCTGCTTTTGGTTTCCTTTTGGTTTTTCCGTGAAATGACCACAAGGCCCATGAAGTTGTTCTGGTACCGCCAACAAGCTGCTGGGCTCCGAATGCTTTCGTTTTAAGTCTGCATGCCTTTTGCACCAAGCTCTCCTTGTGATTATTCTCCCAAGAGCTCCCTCCGTTCAAATACTGTTTCTCTCCCTATGTCCCCAAGCCAGAACAAATTTGAGGCTTCAGTGGCAGCATTCATCCCCTCTCCTCTTTAATTAATTTAAAAATAAAACATTTGGTTCTTAGGAATTTATACCTGAAATCCATGGCTTCTGCTTTCACCACACTTAGGGAGGCAAACAAGACAATTCATTGTTGGTTTCCATGTACCTTCCTGGCTTATTTGCCAGCCTTATCCCCACAAACCCAAAATAACATGGAGCCTTCCCTGCTCTCCATATCTAATTCCCCTCTGCTTCCCTGCCCATCCCCTTGTCCTTTTCTGTCATGTAAACTCCCTGATGATTCGGTTAATTATCCACAAAGGGCTCCAGAAACCTCTCTGGGCTGAGAAGCAGCCTGAGAGTGTGATCTAAAGGAACATGAGGCACCCAGCCTGCTGAAGCTAAGCACGTCTGAGGCTGGCCTGAGCTTGGAGGGGAGACCCCCAGGGGACTGCATGGAGCCACCTTGAGTTCCACCATGGGGGAAAGGTGGGCTATAAATACCATAAATAAATAAGAAGGCGGCTGTAGAGAACAGGATCCCTCCCCACCCCAGACCAAGGATCACCTGCTCTTCCTGGGCCTCGTTCTCCTGCTGCCGCTGCAAGAAGTCTTCGGCAAGGATCACCGCCTGGGTGCAGGTCTGCGGGCTGCACTCCCGGACCCAGCCCTGCATCTCCGGGGGCAGGACAGCCAAGAACTGCTCCAGGATCACCAGCTCCAGGATCTGCTCCTTGGTGTGCCGCTCGGGCTTCAGCCACTGGTGGCACAGCCTGCGGAGGTGCCGGCAAGCCTCGCGGGGCCCCTCGGCCTCCTGGTAGCCAAACTGCCGGAAGAGGCGGCATTCGTCGTGCGAGCTGATGGCTTTGTGGCCGGGGGTCTCCCCTTTGGAGCTCCAGCTGTCCATCTTGTCTTTGGCCAGGGTGCCTCTCTCAGCTTGGTGGGCTTCCCCACTCAAGCCGGGCGGGAGCTGGGAGGCTCTCTCGCCTCTAGGCCGATGGCTGGGGTCTGCCATCCCTGACACGGGAGCTGGGGGAGCTCTAACCCTGTTCGGAGGGAGGGGCCCCAGAGGCTGTGGGCCCTCCCCTTCCGCGTGGGGCGACTCCAGGACCTTCAGGAACTCTTGCAGTTGGGATTCCCAGCGCTGCTGCAGGCCCTTGCGGGGCTCTCGGCTCACCTCCTCTGGGATGGTTCTTTCCCAGAAATCCCGAATATTCTCCATGTGGATGACCCGAGGGCCTCGTCCTCCCGCCTTCCCTGTCTCAGGCCCAGCCAGACTCGTCTCTTCCGTTCCTGTCCCCTTCACTGGCTCGTCCTGCGAGAGTCCTGGGGCCAACACATCTCTGGGCTGTGCGGCCATCTTCTCCCCTGGGGCAAAAGTGATGCCAGCCGTTGGCACTGCCAAACCTACTCCCACGGAGCTCAGGAACGAGCAGAGTTGCAAACTGAGGTGGTCAATGTAGCAAGCAGGACGTCGCCCTGAAGCAGAGAGGGACCATCAGATGGAAACCACAGAGAACCCCCCTCTGCCCTGGCTAGTGCAGCCGACACTGAGAGATAACAGGCATCAGATGCCAACAACCTCTGGAAAGCCGTAGACCCCCGCACCTGCTCTACGGGTGCAGCACGGGGAAGCGCCCCATCGACTTGTTCCTAAAAGCAGCACCCCAAAATCATCAGCCGGTGCCTCTGGCAGGCTTTATCCTGGAGGCTGGCTCTGGCTTACTAAGGCAGCCTGCTTCAGACTACGGTTCCAGGCATTCCTGACCGTGGTGGGTGGAACGAGGCACGGTGGACTGAGAAGTCCCCAAGTGCTGTATCGGGATCTCTGGCAGGCCACGGGTGGTCCACAGCACCAAACCCTCCTAGAGGTGGCTTTTCATAGGATGCAAAAGAGTACAGAAGACGAGGGACCAGCCTGTTTTTCAGTGCTTGGTGGCCATCAGACTCAATAGACCCGCCTTCTTCAACAGGGCACCCTTCAGGCCAGAATTCCTGACCTCTGGGCGTCCTGCCCAGGGCTGATGGGAGCTGGGGTCAAGCAGATCCGATCTAGCACAGCTCTTCTGGTATCGACATCGGCCGGCAGGGGGTCTCTACAGACACAAGGCTATGGGCTGCGGACAGACATCTCCTCCACCCTGTATTTGCCCCATGCCCTACAACAGATCATTCCAGACATTAACTCTTGGAAGAAGCACTTCCTGTGTCTAGGCTGAAAGGCTGGCCCATGAATTCTCCATCCACCAGTCTGACCTTCATCTGGAATGAGGTGAACTCCAATGGAAGCAATTAATTTCTGGCTACGCCCTTCTTTGAGGTTGACAAGCCAAGGGGAGTGCCAAAGATTTTGTGCCTCAAACAAGGGGTGGGACTAGAAGAGCTGGAGTAGTGATTAAAAGTGTGGCATTAGGACTCAGTAAACCCGGGTTCTAATCACAGGTTCTCAAACTAACCTACCTCACAGGGTTGTTGTGAGGATAAGATGAAGAGGAGGATTGTATAAGCTGCCTTAAGTTCCTTGGAAGGAAAAAAGGTGGGATAAAAATATAGTAAATCGATGGCCTACAACAGGGCCCCCAGCCCTTTGGGACACCCGAGAGTCATCTAGGAATTTGAAATGCTACTGTTGTGGGTGCAACCACAGAGTGGTTCCCCTGGAGGACGTGGCTTGTCTCATACTGGCTGCCATGAAGGCCTGGTCAGTCAAAAATGGTGGCAGTAGGACGAGCTAGTTAGGCTAGAGGGTGGACGGAGGAGGAAGTAGCGAGGCAAGGCACAGAGGGGAGAGAAAGAACAGGGCTAGGGGTTGTGGGAAGAGAAATGGCAAGATCAACTGGAGAGATGGTTTAACTCAGTGTCCTGCACAGAGCAGGGGGGTCAGACCCGATGGCCTGATGGGCCCTTCCCACTCTGCTGTCCTAGGATTCTGTGAAAAGGGAGAGAAAGAGCAAGCCTGAGGCCTCAAGGGGAGAGAACAGAAGCTAGGAAAGGGACAGGAGAAAAACAGCAAAGGGAAACAGTAAGGTTGGAGGCTGGAAGGAGAAAAGGAGAGCACAAGGGGAACAATCTGCGGGTGGGGACAGAAGAAGACTTAATAAGGTCGGGGAACAACTCATTTGTTCGGGTTCAGGAACACAAAGGAGAATGGGCCGCCCTAATGTTTTTCTAGGGAGCAAGGAACAGAAAGCTTTGCAGGCACTGCTGGAGTTCCCTGCAGGGATCCCAGGCCTACAAAGCCCCTCCAAATTCTAGTGCGATGAGAGGGACAGAGTTAAAATACCCCCCTCTGCTGGCTCCATGCTACATAAAGCATCACCACATCCCTCCTGGGGAGTCTCTTTTCTAAACTTCAAACCACCTCAGCTCTTTTAGCATTTCCCCACAAGGAAGATGCTCATGAACACACATGCAGCACTGCAGACATGTGACCATAGGGTCAATTTATATACAGACAAAATAGCAACCCTTTCCTTTTTAATTCCTTTCCTAGTAATCCGTAGCTCAAAGTTCACCTTTTCCCCACCCCCGGAGCACACGTGCAGAGTGCAATCCTGTACATACCTTGTTCTTTGACTTACTTTGCCCCATAGGACTTGGCATCAAGATCAGTGACTGGCAGATACGCAAAGTTAGTTCCAAGGAGGAAGCTACTGGTTGCAGCAAACCCACCAAAGATGCTTGTGCCACTAAGCCAACTGTCCTGAAACTGGTGCCCTCCAGGTGTCTCGGACTTTTTCACCTCCCGGTATTCCTGACCATTGGGCACATGGCTGGGATTGATGGGAACTGAAGTCCAACCCACCTGGAGGGTTTCAGGTTGGGGAAGAGGGGTGTGAACTCACATGCACACTGTCCACTTTTCATGACAATGCATTCTGTGGTAAAATGGTTAGCCTTTAATGTACCCCAAATGTCCCTGTCCATTTACACCTTCTTTCCACGAACAATTTCCCCAATATTTTCTAATAAATGATACAGATTCTACTGCCTCACCATTATTTATGCCTTCCCCAAGCTGGGGCCCTTCAGATGTGCTGATCTACTATTTCTGGAATACCTAATCGTGGGGCCATAATTATTTGCTGCTTCATGAGAGTTGCACTTGCAACATATTCAGAGCGCTCCAGGTTGAGCCAAGGCTGAAACAGTGTTTTTGGCATCAGCCTTCCCCACAAGATTAAATTCCACTGCGTAAGTGCTGGACTACAGGGCCTATCATTCATCTTAGCGGGTCCTCATGCTGAGGTGTCTGGGAACTTGGGAAGTTTTGGTCCATCGCTTCTGGAGAACGCCACTTTGGGAAAGCTACAATAACAGTACAAGGGTCCCACGGCAAGACTTCCCCCTGCAAAAGCATCGGCCTGCGGCGCTTATCATCCCCAGCCAGGGCGGCCACAGGCTTGACGTCGGAGGACCATGGGATTTGTAGTCCAGCACTGGAAACTGCTTGGGGCAGCCGAGGTTATTGAGAAGCGGCGTCCATCAGCCGCCTGGGGGAAGGCACGCCTCCTGCTGCCACCCGCGGATCAGGCAGCGGCGCCAAGCACAGGCGCAGGGGCTGGATGGAAAGTTGGCAGTCTCCGGGGGGAGCGTCCCGCGCCTGCGCGCGCTGCCCGCCCGCGTGCCCGCCGCGCCGGGGCTTCTGCACGCGCCGCACGAGGCTCCTGCCCCCCCCCGCGCCCGCACGCGCGCCCCGCTCACCTGATCCGCCCCCCGCGAGCCACGAAGGCTCCTCCGCGGCGGGTCTGGGAAATTCAAAGGCCACTTTCCCACGGTGGGCGGGGCAGGAAGTGACGTGTACTGTTTACATCCCGCCTTCCCGCCACAACATCCGGCCCGCTCTAGGAATGGGAGGGGGGGAAGCTCTCATTCAATTTAACTCTTTAAGTATGTATGCATGTATAATATTGATTTATTATCTTTATATCTGGCCTTTTTTCCTTCCAAGGAACTCTGAGCGGCTAACACAATTCCCCTCCTGCTCTCTATTCTATCCTCAGAACAACAACCCTGTGAGGTAGCCTGGGCTGAAATTCTGTGACTGGGACTAGAACCCGGGTCGCCTGAGTCCCAGTCTCGCGCTCTGAGCCATTGCATCGCACTCTGAAGTGTCTTCCGGATGGGCTTTCAAAAATGCATTTTAATTACTTTTTATTGTGGATTTCAATGAGGCAAAATGAAACCCTAAAAATAAGGAATGAAGAAAATAAACCTGTGACATAGGTGTGTATGCATTGCATACCTATGAAAATATAGGATTATATTAAAATACAGGTATCAAGAAAAAGAATTATGCATAAACTCTCTTAAAAGGTAGACGATATCCATCCATTTATCCATTCACAGGTGGTGTCCAAATGCCACCCGTTCAAATATTGAAAGCATCATTGGGGCTTCTATCCTTTTTTGTGATAAAAGAGAGTACTTCTCGTTCCAATATTGTAACCTCTGTCTTTTGTTGTCAAAAAGTTTGTTTTCAAATGTATAGGGTGGATCCAGTTATGCGAAGAGTAGACCTATGGAAATATGTGAGGCTTAAATCCATATAGTGCAATATCTTTATCAGGTCATGACATAAATCCCGAAAAATGTGCAAGGTTTCAAAATCTCCAGTTCTCTGTATCAGACCAGATGTTACAGAAACTAGGTGAGAAAAGCAGGAAAAGACTGCCTAATATCTAGAGATGGCCACACCTGGCTATGGGGTGGGATAAAAATCTAATAATTAAAAATAAATAATGTAGTTAGGAACTCAGTATGGTCAGTTACAGTCTTAATGGAGGAGCACTGGGGTGCTACATATGAAAAAGGTCTGGGGCTAAGGCCCCCAGAACAAAACAAAATGTACAAATGTGCACAAGCAGATTTACAAATGCTCTGAGGTCACTCTATATATTTTGTGTGTGTGTGTGTGTAAAAACATGGGGACGGAGAAGAGGACATTTATTTCGATTTATTTATTATTACTTATTTTTCTATTTATATCCTGCCTTTTTCCCACAAAGGGCTCAAAGCAGCTTACATCATTCTCCTCCTCCATCTTACCCCCACAACAACAACCCTGTGAGGTAGGCTGGGCTGAGAGTCTGTGACTGGCCCAAAGTCACCCAGTTGGCTCTATGGCCGAGCGGGGACTAGAACCCAGATCGCCTGAGTCCCAGTCCCACGCTCTTAACCACTACACCACACTGGCTCTTAATTTTGGGGGAGGAGCCATCAGGCAAGAGGACTGGTGGGGAGCAGCGGGAGGTGAAGCCTCTGTGGGCAAAAATCCAGCTCGTCTGGGGAATCCAATGCAACAAAGATCCTCAGGGCCCCTGAACCTTTATTTCCACAAGTCCTCCTGGCCAGCTGTGTGGTGCAGCAGGT
Organism: Varanus komodoensis; assembly: GCF_004798865.1. Classification (NCBI taxonomy): domain Eukaryota; kingdom Metazoa; phylum Chordata; class Lepidosauria; order Squamata; family Varanidae; genus Varanus; species Varanus komodoensis. Next base: position 407,280 of record NW_025336429.1, read on the forward strand.
AGACTTTCAGATATTGTAATGGTTTTAGGTTTCTGTGCCCCTAAGAAGAGAGTTGCAAACAGTTTTATTATTATTATTTATTATTATTACATTGTTATACTGCCTATAGCCAAAGCTCTCTAGGCAGTTGACAGCAATAGACTCATACACTCAAGTCACCCATCCCACTTCTGCCCAGGCCTGACCCTGCTTGGCTTCCAGGATTAGGCAGGATCAGGCACTTCAGGCTACATAGAAACTTGATTCTCCACTTTTGAAGGCATAAAGTCCAGTTATTTCCGCAAAAGTGTGTATGTCCTGGGCAAACCAGGTTGCTGTGTGCCACCTCCCCAGAGAGGTCCGCCTGGTGCCGTCATTATTTGTTTTTTGGCGCCAGGCAAAGACCTTTTTATTTAAGCAGCATTTTAAATGTTAATTCTATTGAATTTTATTTGGCCAGGGCGGCTTATTTTATTCTAATGTATATATTTTAATTGTTATTGTCTTAATTTATTGTTGTGAGCCGCCCCGAGGCTTCGGCGAATGGGGCGGCATAAAATGTTTTAATAAATAATAATAAATAAATAAATTCTGCCCTTTTCTAACTTTATGACATTCCTAGAGTTACAGCCGATGTGATGTTAGGGTTGGTGTACTGGCATTATTTTTGTACTTCTCCAAAGTTCGAGGTTCTCCCAAGCCTTTCAGTAATGCCCTTTTTTCACGCATGGTGCTATTTTGGCTAAATAAGCAACAGCACCACTGTCTGCTTCAGGATTTAGAGGTCCCTTGGGCAAGATGCCCTCAATGGGCTGGGCACCTTTTCATGGTATCACCACCAGCAAAAAAGCCACGATCCTAACTAGCTGTTGCTGTTAACTTTTTCTCATCAGGGCTACAATTTGCCTGCTTGATAGACAGAGTGCCAGTGAGCAAAGCAGGCACGGCATCTCCTGCTCCCCCTTCTCCCCACCACCTTTGCCTGGGCCAGAGGGGAGGCAGGTGAACAAGCGGCTTGCAGATGGAGCAAACGAAGGCAGGGAGCTCTGCTCTTGTGAGGAAGCCTCTGCCCTGGGACGTGTCCAGTCACACCTTCTGTCAGTGGCAGCCCCGACAGCACTCATGCTGGAGCCGCAGAAGAAATTATTGTTCTTAGCAGGCTGCTGTTTTTATCACCTCTGTTGATTCATTTGAATATATTTGCAATGGCTTAAATCAGTTTCTTATTATCCACTTTGGATTTATTGCTTGTTTTTTTGAAGAGAAAGAGGGATATGCATTTCTCAAAAGAAAGACAGTGGTACCTCAGCTCACAAATGCCTCAGTTCACGACCAAATTGGGTCATGAAAAGAAATTTCATAAAGACTTCGCTGCAGGTTGCAAACTCCGCATCGGGTGATGATTGTGATCGCGCCTGCCTTCCCTGCATGAGTGCGCCTGCGATCGCACCCGTCTCCCCCCCAGCGCACCTGTGATCGCACCTGTCTCCCCCAACCTCCAAGCATGATTGCAGCCATCTCCCCGCTCAGCACGATTGCTGGGGGGGGGGGATGGCCACGATCTTTGATGTTCTTTGTCACTTTGCTTCAATTTTTTGTGAGTAAAACAAAAATTGTAACAGGATGGATTAACCTTATTTACATTGAACCTTATGGGGAAATTTGACTTGGCTCATGACCAATTTGGGTCGCGACCAGAGTGGTGGAGGTTCGTGAGCCAAGGTACTGCTACACTTGATCAGGGGAGGAGGAGCAAAAGCACAGGCAGCATACGAGTCCCACCCCCTTCCATGAAGCAAGAGGACAGGCTGGCACCAGGATTGGTGGGCTCCTCTCCAGCTGTTTTAGACATTGACTCCACAGGTGAGAGAACGACGAATGCTCAGGAACGCTGCAGGTGGAAGCCCAAAACACCTGGAGCTCTACTTCCCATTCCTCTCTGGAAAAACAACCTGTTGGTTTGGACTACAGCTCCCAGCAGCCCATCCCGCAAGCCCAATAGCCAGGGTTGTGGGAGTTGTAGAACAAAACATCTGGAGGGCACCATGTTGGGGAACACTGACCTAAAGGAACGAGTGTGCTTGAATTATCTGTTACAGCAAGTAACTTACGGTCCTGCAGACATTCTGGCCTACAACTTCCATCAGCCCCAGCAAACATCATCAGTGGCGGGGCATGATGGGAGCTGCAGGCCAAAACAGGAGGCTATAGGGATGCCTCATGAAAACAGCCTTGTCTCACGGTGCCTGTGGGTCCAGCATCAGTAAGACAGGGCAGGCATGACGTCTTCAGCCCTGACAGTGGCATACGTCTGCTGGAAGGCTCCATCACACCAGACAGTTCCCTAAGAAGGCAGATTCCTCAGTGCGAGTCTCCTAAGCAAACAGACACAAGCAAAACAGTCACCTTGCCAAAAAAAAAAAAAAAAAAAAAAGATTAACCTAGTTAGAAGAGGAACACAATTTGCTGTTGAAGCATCAAATGCAAGGCTTTGTCAATGCTTTCAGAAGGGGTCTAGGCAGGTCATCCAGGCCAGCCGCCTGCCAAGTACAGTTCCTGCGCTGTGCGGTGTGGAGGCAGCATCCCTGTCTGATGGGTGCTCAGCCTTGGCTTAAATTCCTCACCACTCTACAATCAAACACCTTTTATCATTAGGACGTTGCTCCAAATGTTAACCAAAGTCTGCTACCTTGTCATTTCCACATCCTGCCTTCTGGAGCAATAGAAAAAACACCCATCCTTTCTTCTACATCAGCTCTTCAGATATTTGAAGACCACTGTCGTGTCTCCCCCTTCAACTTCTCTTCTCTTGGTTCAGCCCAGCTCTTTCAGCCATTCCTCCCAGGACTTGGGAACAGGAATGCTTAAACCTTCTCCCACCCCACCACTTCCCCCCCTACAATGAACTTCTCCTGGCTGTGCCAAATGACACACACGGGGAAATCCTGGCTGGAGAAAAACAGCCAGGGAGCACAGAGAAGGAACACGCTCTCCCACAGCTCAACTCCAGAGTGTTTCTCCTCCTGGAAGGGAACTTATTTAAACGGTTTCTCAGCCATGCAAGTCCTCTCATGCCTCAAGCAGCTCGAGTTCCGGCTGAAGCTTTGCCCGCAGTGCGACACTCGCCCATGTCGGCGCTCTCATGCTTCATGCAACTGGAGTTCCGGCTGCAACCCTTCCCACAGGATGAACACATGTAGGGCTTCTTGCCATGTGGGACCACTTGTGCTTGATGAGAATCGACAGGCTGTGGAAGCACTTCTCGCCCTCAGAGCTCTTGTAGGGCTTCTCGCCTGCGTGGGTCTCTGCTTGTGGTCTGCCAGGAGTGCCGGCTGCCCAAAGCTTTTCCCACAGTCCAGACAGTGGTAAAGCTTCTCTCCGGTGTGGGTCCTCACAAGTCTTTTGAAGTCCACCTGTCCCCAAAGTAGCCCCTGCTCTGCAAGCATTGGTACGGCCTCTCCCCTGTTCGGGTCCTCCTGTGTCAGATGAGGGCAGAAGCCATGCTGAAACATTTCCCGCATTTAGGGCTCTTGTGCAGTTTCTCTCGTGTGGCTTACGAGGATAGCCCTTGTACTGAAACTTTTCTCGCAGGGCCTCTTCCCCGCAGGGAAAGTTCAGGCAAAGGTCTGTGGGATTTTCCAGGCTTTCTGTGCCTTGGTGTACAGCAGGGACGGCGTGGTTGCCGAAGGTCTTCCCACTCACGGCACCCGTGTACAGCTTCTCTCTTGCAAGTATTCCCAAATGAACAAAAAGGGCACCTCCATCCAGTAAGTTCTTCGTGTGATGTAGGAATCTGCGTGGTTATTCTCCTAAGTGGATTCTCCGATGAGTCGTGCATGTGGATTTTTTATTTATTTTATTTATTTTTATTTCTATCCTGCCTTTTTCCTACAAAGGGCTCAAGGCAGCTTACATCATCCATCTTATCCCCACAACAACAACCCTGTGAGGTGGGTTGGGCGGAGAGTCTGTGACTGGCCCAGAGTCACCCAGTTGGCTCCATGGCCGAGCGGGGACTAGAACCCAGATCGCCTGAGTCCTAGTCCCACGCTCTTAACCACTACACCACACTGGCTCTCAGAGTGAAAGACCACCCCACAGTGACTGTGTGTCTTGTCAGTCTCTCCCGTGGAGAGATCTTCTGCTGTATGGTTGCTCCTTTAAGTGTGAGGTCGCCTTCCTGAGAATCCATGTCCTCTCCAGTTCTGGAGTGGTCCTCTCGCAGGCTCCTCCCTGACACTACTGTGCCTTTATTTGTTTCAGAACTGAAACACAGAAACAAAGCGAGTCAGAAGGGGCCTCTTGGGCCATCCAGTTTGACCCCCGGCTCCGCTCACGACATGCCCACCATGATGAGATTAGAGTGTGGTTCTATTGTAGGGTCTTTTTCTGGGTTTGAGGGATTTGATTTTATTTCTGTAATACACGTGCTCATTCATATCATGTTTTATTATGTGTATTGTTGTTATTATATTTTTCAGCCTGCCCAGAGACCTGTTTTGGCTAATGGGCAGAATAGCAGTCCAATAAATAAATAAAGATTACACCTCCAGGCAAGTAATAACAACTGTGGGTGTTTAAAGCCTTCCTGAAAACCTGCAAAGAGGCCAGGCGAACCTCTGATGGAAGCCAGTTCCAGCCATTTGATGCCACCACTTAAAAGGCCCCGGTCTCCCTTGTATTCACCAGGCCTGCCACCTTTGGCCGTGTGCAAGGAAGAAGGGCCTCTGATGATGACCTGGGGTGTGGGCAGGTTGGTCCCCCCAAGCCTCATCCTTACCCAGCAAGGCCGCATCTTTGCCACCGTCCTCTTGCTTGATCCCTCTGACGTATGGCCACTTGTAGGGGCCTGCTCAGCCACGGGGAAGCCATTCTCCTCTTCCTTGAATAGCCATGACACTTGAAAAGGCAGCATGGGCCCCAAGCAGAAGGCAGTCGGACTTGGGAGAGGAAGGTGGAGGCGCACTTAATGCGGGTCTCTGCAGCTCAGTGGCAAACTGCCCAAGAAAGAAGGCCCCGAGCTCAAACTTCTGGCTAAAAGGGATCAGGCAGAGGTGGCGGGGAAAGAACCCATCATTGCAACATTGCTGATTCCGATTAAATCAGAAGGAAGTCTTGCTGGATTTATTTATTTATTTATTTATCAAATTTGTATGCCGTCCATTACTTCCATCTCAGGACGGCTTACAACATTATTTCAGAATAAAATAAGTTAACTATTCCACGCTGGCTGAACATCATATAAAATATAAACAAACATCTCACAGTTAAAATATATTAAAATATTGATCGAATAAAAAGGTCTTGACCTGGTGCTGAAAAACATATAATGGCGGCGCCAGGCGGACCTCTTTGGGAAGCACATTCCATAGTCGGGGCGCCACTGCAGAGAAGGCCCTCCTCCGGGTACGTCTTTCACAGAGGGTTCCTGGAGGAAGGCCTCTGCTGCCAATCTCAGGGGGCGGGAGGGCATATAGGGAAAAAGGTGTTCCTTTAGGTATCCTGGTCCCAAGCCGTTTAGTGCTGTATAGGTAATAACCAGCACCTTGAATTGGATGGGCTCCAAGGCCCACAGGCAATTGTCCTGTTCCCCAAAGGGCCAAGCAGATGCATTTGGGACACCCAGTGCTGTCTCAAGACACAATCCCAGGTAAGGTCAGACAGAACCTTATACCTTTAAAGCCTTGATATGTTAATACTTTCATTGTGCCATTCAGTATCCCAGTTGCTATTTTGCTGGTGGCAGATTTGTGTTGTTTATGCTAGCAAACCATCCTTTGCCTGGTAGAGAACTTCTAATAAATAGTTCAATGCAGATGGATACACTGGGGCAGAAATGGCTCCGCATGGCCAGGTGCAATGCACTGACCCTTTGTTTCCAGCTCCACTGAAGTCCTCTGCCAGGGCCACAGCCTGGGAGCAGTTCTCAGGGCTGCATTCCTTCACCCAGCTCTGCATTCCTTGGGCAGGGTGGCCAAGAACTGCTCCAGGATACCCAGGATCTGGTCTTCGGTCTTCCTCTCTGGCCTCAGCCACCGGTGCAGTGCTTCCGGAGGGCACCTGAGCCCGCACGGGCCCCTTCTGGTAGCAGAAGCATCAGAAACACTGGTGCACTGTGCCCAGAGTGAGGCTGCCCAACCCAAAAACAACTTTCCATACCCTTCCTCATCTGGGAATGCCTCCTTCACTTTCCTATGGTTTTTCCCCCTTTCAGCCAAGAAGGAACCAAAGGATTGTTGGCCCTCCTTGGTGAAGCCAGGAAGGAGTTCTTTCCTAGGCTGCTGACCGGCGTCAGAGATGGCCCACGTTTCCTTCCTTGGCAGAGATGGCTCTGTGTTTCTGCACTTCAGGCAGGGGGTTTCCGCCACCTTCAGGAAATGTTGCCAATAGGTTTCCCGTTGCTGCTGTAGAAGTTGGCCTGCCTCCCAAGGCTTCCCAGAATTTCTTCACACTCCCAGCAGGAACAATAGAATGGCTTCCTACCATGACTCCCTTCCTTAGTTCTGGGCTTGTTGGGTCTAGATATGGCCGCCTTACGTCTTGCTCTTGCACAGCCTCCAAGCGGAAGCCAGTGTGATGCGTATCCCACTGCCATTTTCTGTTTTGGGACAGATCAGAGGTCATTGTTATCTGGCCAGGTTGACCAGGCTCTCAAAATTACAAATGGTTACAGCACACCACTCCCATGACCTAGTGCTTCCAGGTGTTTCATTTGTTAACATACCTTGCAACAGCCATCTTTCTGCACGATCAAGAAACAGAGAGAGCATCAGAGGGCAGTTAAAGAACAAACAATGGGGACACAGGAAACTGTGTTATACCAAGTCAGGCCAATGTGTCATCCGGTGGCATCTTGGGTGGTTTTTTGCAAAATGCAAGACACACGTGTGGCCTATGCAACAAGCCACAGGATAAACGACTGAAAGACAAGTCTAGCAGGAGCTATTGACTATGTGGTGCAGCATGCAGTGGCCACTAAGGGGGGCTTTTCAGCGGAGCTGCCCCAACTTTACGGAGTTGTCCCTGGAAAGGCTCGCCTAGCACAATCAGCCCTAGTCAAAACGGTCAACAGAGAGGGCAGCAAGAGACACAGTATGGTGTAATGGTTAGAGTGCAGAACTAGGGCTGGAGAGACCCAGGCTCTGGTCCCCACTTGGCCATGATGCTCTTCGGGTGATTTTTGGCCAATCACAGACTCTCGACTTAGCCTACCTCATAGGACTGTTATGAGAATGAGACGGGGAGAGGGAAGATAAGGTAACCCGCTTGTATTCCTTGCAGACAGAAAGGCGGCTATAAATATAGTAAGTAAACAGATCGGTGTAACCAGAGTTGCAGAGATTCAAACCTTCCGCACGCAACGCAAGGGCGCTGCTCGCTCGGGTAGCAAGCCCGGTTCTGCCCGGTAGGAACGTGTGAATGCGCCCTCTGACACGCACCAGGGCCTTCTCCTCGCACTTGACTCCGCACCGCCCCCTGCTCCGGCGCGTGGGAAATTCAAAGGCAACTTTCCCATGAGAAGCGGGGCAGGAAGTGACGTTAACGATTGGCTACTTCAGTCTCACGGAGCCTTTCCTACAGCCTCTCTGGGCACCTGGAAACTCGTTCAGTTTAACCCCTTGGAGGGAAGAGTGCCGAGAGAGGGCAGCGAACCGATGATCGGCGCGCCGCGATGCCCCGCCGCCAGCCGTCGAACATGACGGGAAGGATGCAAGCATACATAGAGCAATGAATCATGTAAAGGTGAGGCAGGGGCCTTAATTGCGGACTCCCATCAGTCTCTTGTCCCACCGAGTCCGATGAAGAGTTCTATGGAACCCGAAAGTGTGCGCTTTGGCTGATCCTATATGCCCTCCCGCCCCCTGAGATCGGCAGCAGAAGCCCTCCTCGGGGAACCTGCTTTGAAAGAGGTTAGGAGACAGAGTACCCGGAGGAGGGCCTTCTCTGCAGTGGCGCCCCAACTGTAGAATGAGCTCTCCAGAGAGGTCCGCTCGGTGCCGTCATTATATGTTTTTCAGCACCAGGTCAAGACCTTTTTATTCGATCAATATTTTAATATTTTCTAACTGAGATATTTATTTATATTTTATATGATGTTCAGCCAGCGTGGAATAGTTAACTTATTTTATTCTGAAATAATGTTGTAATCCGTCCAGAGACGGAAGTAATGGACGGCATACAAATTTGATAAACAGATACATAAGTCCTGATTCAAAGGGAGAGTGCAGCCCAGAAATCTGAGGAAGACTGAATCACAGAACGGCAGCAAAGAAGGAACTAGAAAAGATTCTCAAGTTAAAGGATGTTTCAAGTGGCAACCAAGGCCAAGATCATCGGTATCATTGCATTCCTGATCAGGGTGAAAGTGCATAAAAGCATCTACCCTCTGCTCTGAGTTATGGGCTGGGAGCAGCATCCTGTTGCAAAGATATTGCCCAACCATAAAGTTTGGAATCACTTATCCGTGTGCAGGAGATGACTGGGGTAAGAGCATCACTTGGAACAGAGAGAGAGAGACTTGGGGTTTGCGTGCCCTCCAGCCAGCGACAACTCTCCCTTCACAAAACAGACAGGAAGGGGAAGAAATGGGGTGATTTTTCAAACAAGATGTCATGAAGGAAAGCTTGCAAAAGCTCTACAGTGACCCATGACACTATAGTGGGCCTTTGCTGTGGAGTAACTTATTCCACCCCCCGCCTCATCATTTTAGAAATGCAAGGTAATCCAGTGAAAAAGATGGGTCAAAGATGCAGGACAGACAGAAAGAAGGTATTTTTGCTTTCTCTGCCTGTAGCTAGAGCTGCAGAAGCTTTTCATAAGAGCTCAAGTGATCACCTGCCTGGGATATTCTTGCATTTACTGTGTTGCATTATAATTGTATTTTATTCATTTAAATATTTGCATTACTTTTATTATTTATTAATTTTTATCCCATCCCTTAACCAGAAAGGCTCTCTATTTTAACTGTTTTGCATTGTAGTTCTATTTTAACTGTAATTATATTTTGCCATTCCAATTAAGTGTTATCTGCCCAAGAATCCACTGAATAGATTGCAAACATTAATAACACAGCTCTCAAACTCATATACATATGTCACAACTCAAATGCAAAAACACACACAAACATACATATCCTACTTTTCTATTTAGAGAATTTTCTGTTTCTGGATATATAGCTATATAGTTTTAGCCACCAGACAGACATTCAAAATGAACAAACTAAAAACTCAAATCTTACAGTTGTTTACAGGGCATACATAACCACTGCCATCTTCACTGACTTCAGTGTTTATTTCTGAGTTGGTTCGACTGGGAAACCACAACTAAACTGCTGTAACAAAAGGTTTCTAGCCAGCTGAAATGCCAGGGCTGATTTCAATTTCGAAGAAGCTCTCTGTTGTGTTCCAGTGGTGGCTGCCACCAAACGCAAATGGGGCAGGGCCAATTTACCAGTATATTCTAGCTCAGTGATGGCAAACCTATGGCACGTGTGCCCAAAGGGGCACGCAGAGCCCTCTCTGTCCACAGGATCCCAGCAGCCATGCGCATATTTGGAAAGATTAAGGGCGCCGGGCAATGACATCACTCATTAGTGACTCACTGAGCTTTTGCACAGCCCGTCAGCGAGCTGCCAGGGATTTGCTTGGACTGTGATTTTAGCAGAAGGCAGGAAAGGTAGGAAATACACTCAGATGCCTTTTTCAGGGCCGGCCAAAAGCTGGTGGTCAGTGGAACGCTGCCCCTTGTGCCGGTGGCCAGCAAATTCAGGTTTTATTGCAGTGTTGGCACTTTGTGATAAGTGGGTTCCGAGTTGCAGTTTCGGTACGCGGTCTCTAAAAGGTTCGCCGTCACTGTTCTAGCTTAACACTCTGCCTGTTAGTAGCTATATCTTAGGAGGGGCATTTTAACATTTTCAAATGGGAGGAATTGCACGTAAGCTAGGAAGCCACACCATAATCAGGGGCTGAAAGAAATGGAGTGGGACAGGAAGAAGGGCATGGCATGGCCATCTGGGGAACTTCAGAGAGTTGGATTTGGTCCCCAGTCCTGAAATATTGCACTTATTCCAGTTGAGAGCTTCATTATCACCTCACCCACTCATCAGATTGTTGCCACAGAATCATGGTCAAGGCAAGATTTGTGTTGGGGCCTTCACAGATCATACTAATTACCTAACAGAAGCTTCTTGTCCAAAGTATTTTACATTTACAAAGAGATTTACAGTCTTACGTTAGATTTCTACCCAAAAGATCCAAGCCTACACAAGGTTATGGAAGAAATCAACCACTGTCCCCTGGTGGAGTGTATTCTTTGTCCCAGAACTGAGTTTTCACAACTTCTCCAGCCAAAAGGAACAGAGAGCAGGTGAGATGGAAGACCTTGATTGGAGGCCTCCCGAAAAGATGCAGCCAATCAGTGTAGGCAATAGGCTGGGTTATACATAACACTAACCCATGGTTTCTTTAACTCGCCTAGCCCTACCCAGAGTTTATCGGGCAGACAACTAAACACACCATAGTTCATTTCCTCAATCCCTGGGTTGCATGTTTCTTCCCTCCTTTGCTTGCTCTAGTACCAGGCAAAGAATACCAGGAGTACCAGTCTGCAGATCAGCTTTATTTCCACTCATTTGCCAGCTTTGTAGCCTGGAGAAACAACCCATGAATAACCTATAGTGCTGGGCTTATATTGGACAAGGCTTAAACAACCCAGAGTTCATAAACCAAGGTTTCTTTTTCAGGGTTGTTTGTAGTTTAGCAAATCAGTTTGTCAGCACGGCTGCATTCCCGCCTCGCAACAGCACCAGATTCAACAAGCTGTTTGCATTATGCACGAAGCTGGGCTCGAGGGACAATTTGTCTAACCTGCGGCACTCTGTTTATAGTAGCAATGGGCCACTAGTAGTCCTCCAAATGTTGTTCGCTTACAGTTTCCACCAGTTCCATCCAGCACAGCCAGTGTGGGGGATGATGGGAATTACTGACCAAGCCAACTGGAAGGCCACCGGCGGTTCATCCTTGGTTTATGTACTGTTCTGAGGATCACCCACTGAGTTTGGGGCAAAAGTGGTCACTCTGGTGCATGTGAATTCTCTGATGGTTTACAAGGCGGGCTCGCTCGACAAAGCTTTGTCCACAGAGGCAGCACAGGTGTGGGCCGTTCCTGGCGTGGTACCGCTCATGAGCCACCAGGCTGGAGTGGTGGATGAAGCCCCGCCCACACTCGCCACACACGTGTGGCTTCTCGCCCGTGTGGATCCTCTCATGCTTCTCCGCGTGGGCCCGCTGGGCGAAGCTCCTCCCGCAGAAGGAGCACGTGTAGGGCTTTTCGCCCGTGTGGATCCGCCGGTGTGTTGCCAGGATGGACTGGGTGCTGTAGTTCTTCCCACAGACGGAGCACTGGTAGAGCTTCACCTTTGGCGTGGATGTTTCATGCGGGATGAGGTAGGACTTCCACCGGAAGATCTTCCCGAATTCGACCCAGACCTCTTCTCTTTCCCCCGTCAGGTTGCTGCTGCAGGACCTTCCCTTCTGTTCTGGTCTCCCCTGTGCCTGTCCACAAGCTACAAGGACTATGGCGTATCCTGGTTCACTTTTTGCCGTCCCAAATACCTTTTGCTCGTGCTCGGGATGGATGGGAACGGGGTCCAGGCTCAACGCCTTGCCTGCATGAGGGAGAAAGCAGCCCCATGTGACTTACAATAAATGAAGAACCTAGGAACAGCCCTGCTGGATCAGACCTGAGGTCCATCCAGCCCAGCAGTCTGGGCACACAGTGTCAAACCGTTTTCCCACAGGATCCCTCCAGCAGAAGGGGTGCGAGACCTCCGCCTGCCCAAGCTCCTCAGTGTCTGGTGTGTGCAGGCAGGCCGTCTCAGATGATGGAGGGAACACATGGCCAGCGGGGCTAGTAGCCTTCTCCCTCATGAATCTGTCCCATCTCCTTTTAAAGCCATCCCAGCGGGTGGCCATCACAACTCCCTGTGGCAGTGAATTCCACAGTTTAGACTGTGCTGTGTGAGGAAGCCTTCGGTCTGTCCTAACTCCCTCACCAATCAGCTTCATGGGATGACCCCTTTAGGTGCTGGAATTACGAGAGATGGAAAATTCCACGGAAAGTCATAATCCCATGGTGTAAAATGTAATCCTATGCAAGTTAACAGAGATAAAAGGCCTACAACTCCCAGCTCAGCCAGCAGCCTTAGGTACTAATTTTAGGGGGGGGGGGGTTCCCTGTAATTGTTCTTTAGATCCTATTTTAACATATTGTTTCATTGTATTAATCCATTTTCACTGCATGAGACTGCAATCGTATGCATGTTTAGACAGAAAAACAATGTACAGCTCCCAGGATGGAAACTGTAGGTCTTTTTTTCCTATCAAAATATGCATAGGAGTGTGTCCCAATTAGCTTATTTGCTTTCTTTATTGAAGCATTTTGATAACCACTTTGGTCTCAACAAAATTAGGACCACGCACACTGCCTTGGGCTCCTTGGAGGAAACGGCAGGATATAAATACAGGAAACAAGTTTAATATGTTTTTCTTGATGTTTACATTCATATGACGCCGTTTCTCATTCTTTCAAGGATCTCAAAGCAGCTGTTTGGTCCTCCTTCTCTCAGTTTTATCTTCACAACAACCTGGTGCAGCTGTCAGTGACTGGCCCAAAGTTACCCATGTGGGTTTCATGTGGACTAGAAACCAGATCTCTTGCATCCCCACCTGACATGCTAACCAGTGCAGCAGGCAGACTGGCACCATGGAAGTACAAGAGGTGTACGGGCAACACAAGAGGGCGACTGGTAAGCCGTATGCAACCCCGGATTTTGGGTTGCCCAGCTCTGCTCTAAAAGACATGGCTCTTGCTACATGTGAAAGCTTCTGATGGGTACATACTTGAGGAGGAAATGGTCTCCGCGGTTGTTTCCATGGAAGGTTCTTCTGGCTCAAAGGGTTCGTCCTTGATCTCAGTCTTCACTCCACCACCTTTAGCCACACACAGAAGAAAAAAAAATGCCAGAACAAAACAAAAAAAGAAAGACCACCCTTCCCACCACAAGAAGAGAGGGAAACCTCTCATGAAAGAATTGAATGTCTTTTTCTGTGAGGCATCAGGCTGTTACACAGCCACTTAAGAGATTTTAAAGCTTCCTTTCAGGGCACAGTAACCTCTGTTTCTTGTACAGAATACTGTATCTGCAGTATACAGTATACTGTATACTCTTGCTTATAGTATCACCAAAATTATTTAAATCGCAAGCAAACAGACCTACACACACCTCAGTAGCAGAGCGGTTAATGGTTTTTAAGTGACCAACACAAAAACACAGAAAAAGGCAGGTCAGAAGGGGTCTCCCAGGCCATGTAGTCTGACCCCCGGCTCCAGCTGCTTCTGCTTATGTAATCCCCAACATGTGGTTGTTCGATCTTTTCATTTTCCCATTATTTTAATTGTTAATTGGTTTTAATTGTGGTTTAAAGATTTAATCACTGGATGCTGCGCCATTTTTATTTTATTTGTGCTTGTTGTAAACCATCCCAAGACAGCAGTAATGGGACGGTCTATACCAGGGGTCCTCAAACTTTTTCAATAGGGGGCCAGTTGAAAGGTGCCAGTGATGGGTGCGGGCCGCCAAGGTGGTGTGGGAAGGGGTGCAGGCCAGGGTGGGGGACGCATGTGCGCGCAGAACAGCAGGGGCATGCGTGCGCAGAGATCCTTTTCTCCCAACGAGTCCAAAATGACCTCCTTGCCAGCAAGCCGGCCCCTTGCCACACACGCGCACGGCGAGCTATGGCAGGCCGGATGAATGGGCATGGCGGGCCGGGTCCATCCCGCGGGCTGTAGTTTGAGGACCCATGGTCTATACAGTGGTACCTCGGTCCATGAACTTAATTCGTTCCACGATTCTGGCCAAGAACCGAATCAAATTTGCCCATAAGGGCAGTGTAAATAAGGTTAATCCATTCTGACTCCTACTAACATGGTTGTAAACTGATTTTGGTCACAAACTGAATCAAATTTTCCCTTAAGGTTCAATGTAAATAAGGTCAATCCATTCTGCATTTTTTTTAACCACAAAAATATGAAACAAAGTACAGTACAGTATGAAGAGAGAGAACACTAACTGCTTGAGGCGACTTCTGGCATGGAGGACAGGAAGGTGTGGGGGGTTATTGTTTGGGGGGAGAGTCCCCCTCCATAAGGACATGGGGAGCTCCCCTTCAGGGGTTTCCTTTCTTCTTCATCCCTTGGCTGCAGGGTCAATTTTGGCAAAAAATCTGTCTATAGTCACTTGTTTTTTCCTGCTCTGCATAACCCTCCGGAAATGAGAGACCACGTTATCGTTCATCAGATTCAACACTCTGTTCGTTACAGTTACGTTGGGGTGGCGCTTCTCAAAGAAATCCTGGCACTCATTCCATTTTTTCATAATGGATTATATCACATCACTGCTAACTTCCTCCCTGTCTTCCTCTTCCTCAGTGGAATCCTCCTCAGCAAGCGCCTTCTGCTGCTCACTCTGGAGTTCAGCAAGTTCCTCTGTCGTCGGATCCTCCTCATGGTCCCCAAGGAGCCCCTCCAGGTCCACCACTGACGTCCAGACCCATACTCTTGCCCACGGACACAGGCTCCACCACTGCCTGTGCATCAGACCCTTCAGGTCACGCTCGGTGACACCTTCTGGCCACAGATCGGTGCTTGCGTTCGCACACAGCAAAAAGGTCAATCTGTTCTTCATGGGCTTGTGCCCTGGCAGTGCCTTCTCCTGTGTGATGTAGGTTCTGCTCAGCATCTTCTTCCAGAAGAGCCCTGTTTCATCGCAGTCGAACACTTGTTGGGTGATGCGTCCTTCTGCCTACATGAATTCCACAAATTCTTTCTTGCAGGCTTCTGCAGCAGCTTTGTCAGAACTGGAAGCCTCACCATGTCTTAGCGCACTGTGGATGCCACTTCTCTTGCAGAATATATCAAGCCACCCTCCACTGGGTTTAAATTCATCACTTGTTTCACTTGTAGAGGGGGGGCTTTTTCTGCAGTAAATCACTGTGTAATTTCCTCAGTTCGTGACCAAATCGGGTCGCAAACAGAAATTTCAGAAAAATTTCGCCTCATTTCGTGAACTCTGCATTGGGTAACAACTACGTTTGCGGCCATGTTGCTGCACAAACATGGCCGCCATCACGCCCCCCCCCCACCCCCGAGCACGATCGCTATTGCACAATGATCATTTGGACTCTCCCTCCAAACAATAACCTCCCCACCACCTAGGTTAGTGTTCTCTACTGTAGTGTACTTAGTTTCAAATTTTTGTGATCAAAAATTACAGAATGAATTAACCTTATTTACATTGAACCTGATGGGGAAATTTGGCTTGGCTTGTGACCAATTCGGGTCGCGACCACAGTCCTGGAACAGATTTAAGTTTGTTTGTGAGCCGAGGTACCACGGTACACCCTTTTGTCCACTTGCCCCGGTGTCCGTTCCCTGTGAAGGACCCTCTTCACTCTGGTCCCTCCTCTTCCTAATCCCTCTTGCCACCTCTCTTTGCTTCCATGGTGGTAGCCTGCTGTCCCCCTGCTTTGCTAATCAGCAGCATCGTTAAGGCTTGCGCCTTCAAGGCCTCCCTTTTTAGAGCCGCCCGCCTCTCCTTACCTTCCAGTACCTTCTCCCAGGGAATTTCCCCCTCAGGAAGTCACAGCTCCAGGTACTTATCCCCACTCCCCTGATCTCAAAGCACAGGATGGCCTTTCTAGCCCTGCCGCCTTTCCTCTCCACTCCTCCTGCCCCTGTCCCCCGATCCTCTGCCCAGGCTCCTACCTTGCCTTTGCAAGTCCCCTGACCACTCTCTCTGCACTCCTCCAGCCTCTGCCGCTTCACTGCACTCGCTTCTGCCACCGCCACCTAGATTATTAAAAAAAAAAAAAAAAAAAATCCACCCTGGAATGACTATGCCTTCACATGATTTTTTTAAAACATGCTCTTTCTGCCTAGAGAGTCCTATGGGACTATTGGTTATAGAATAGAAGTCTAATGATCAATTAATTAATTAAACGGAGGTGTAGCCCTGAGGAGGGAATTCCAAATATATGGGCCCATCACCATGAAAGCTGTACCCCTAGTACCCTGCCATCCCATGGTTCTTGCTGGCAGACAGAGTAGGGCCTTTGAAAACTGATCTTAATGTGTGGACAATTTCATACAGGTGTAGGCCTCCTTTCAGGTAACATGGCATTCTTTTCAGGTGGCGTTAATAAATACTTAAGTATTATAATCTATAAAACAATTTATAATAATAATATTTCTGCAGTTCTAAATGGCCAAAGCTCTCTGGGCAGTTCACAAATCATAAAAACCACCAACGCAGATAATAAAATACACATAAAATTTAAAAATTGAAACAAGTGAACTACAAAGAATTTTAAAAAAAATATCCAACATGCTAAAAAGTGGGGCAAACATAAATGCACCGTCATATGTCATGAAATTCCATTAAATGCCTGGGAGCAGATGGTTGGGTCTTCGAGGATCAAATGCTGCACCTTGAATTGTTTCCAGAACCTTCCAGGCGGCTCATGTTAATTGTATATTCTAAGAGTAATTCAATCTGAACACCTATCTGATCCAACAATTTAATCTGAAGTTCCCACAGTGGTCTTCCAGGCAGCCCCATGTGGCACACACTGTAGGAATTTTCAGGCCCAAATTGTCACTGGATTAGACACCATGAATTGGGGATTAGGTGGAACCAGGCAGGAGAAGAGATCTACCCATGGCTGGTAGCAATTTCAGCTCATTGCTGCAGAACAAGCTTCCTTGATTTGCATCTCTTCTGAGGATTCACCCAAAGGACAATGAAGCAGGATGAACAAATTCCAAGGTGATATTTCGGGAACAAACTCGCTAGTTTTTTTGTTTCATGCAATTGTAATCAACCTTCAGGCTCATCTCTTCTCCTTGCACAGTGTGTGCATAACTCAACTGTATCAATGCTAATAATAAACAAACAATAAGGAAACATAGGCTAGTAGCTTCTAAGCAGACTATAAAATTTGCCTTCTTCAGGCAGATGTCAGCAACCGCTCCTTCAGTCAGCTCAGTTTCCCTGCTGGTCATGGAGGAAGAAAATGCAGCAGGCTGGCAGAAAAGGTGTCCATTTTATGGACTGATAGATTTTGTTTTGAAAGGATAACGTAACCCGTACATTTCTGACCAGCCAGAATTATTTACCAGCTTTATTAAAATTTACAAATGGGAAATGCATTCTGCATGCCTTTTGACAGCAAACTATGACACTTACAAACTGAAAAAGGCTCACTTCTCAAAATGCAATGGATTACAAACCTTAGAGTGCTTTCAATATACAAACAGTAGCATATAAGTCATAAAGCCCTAAACAGCCTGGGTCCAGGATGCCTGAAGGAGCGCCTTCTTCCCTATGCGCCCTCCTGCCCCTTGGGATCGGAGGCGGAGGCCCTGCTCCGGGAGCCCTCCTTGAGGGAGGTTAGGAGGGAGAGTACCCGGAGGAGGGCCTTCTCTGCGGTGGCGCCCCAACTGTGGAATGCGCTCCCCAGAGAGGTTTGCCTGGCATTGACTTTTTTTTTTTTTTTTGGCACCAGGCAAAAATCTTTTTATTTGCCCATTATTTTAATATTTAATTATTTTAATTAGGTTTTAACATTGTCATGCTCAGTATTGTACTTTGTTGTAATTTATTTATTGTTGTAAGCCGTCCTGGGACGTCTCGTAAAAGGACGGGGTACAAATATTGTTAATTAATTAATTAATTAATAACAGCAAATAGACAGGTTATTGTTGAAGCCTGTGTGTAAATGCTAGGAAGTTGTGTGTATTTCATACACATCTATGTGTGTCTATTTAAAAAACAGATTTTAGTGTGTGTGTGTGTGTATGTAATATGAAACATTTTGGGTGTGTATGGGTGCCTTGTCGAGGACCCCAGTCAAGGCTGCTACCTGCAAATCTCTCTGCTTCCTTGGAATCCTGTACAACTTGACCCTCGTTGTCTTCAGGCCCTGTGCTGAGGCAGTCCTGGGGATCTGCAGCCTCTTCTTTGGAAGGTAATGGAAAGGCAAACCCCTGAGCTGGAAGAAGGAACAGGAGACGTTTGGCACTTCTGAACACAAACTTGCAGCACTGCAATTGCCACAGGCTTTGTGCGGAGGGGAACGCTGGACGCACCAGGGGGAAGGGTCCGACCCCTCTGAGATAGGCAGTGGCCCCAGATGGGATGCATCCCTTCCAGCAAAAACACAAAACAATCAAAAACAAAACACTGGAGACATTCAGAAAGAGCCTGGACAGCCCTCTGAGTGGGATGGTGTCACATGGTGTCCTGCACCAGCAGGGGGGTGGACCCGATGGCCTCCATGGCCCCTTCCAAATCCACCATTCCATGATCCTAAGGTCATCACGGGGAGCACGTGCCACCTGCTCAGGGCTTGCCGTGGCCCCCTCACAGGAGCAGCTGCCGCTGGCCGGCTGGCAGTGATTGCTGGCCAAAGGCTCAGGCAAGGTTCGTTCCCCAGCCCTTCCAGGACTGCACCTGGGAGCCAGTGCACAGCGGTTCTCCCGCTGAGCTCCAGTCCCCAAATATAAATACTGATTGCCTGCACAGCTCCTTCCACCTCTGAAATGCTATGATTTTAAGATCACCGTCCTCCCCTGTATGGCTGCTAGGAAGCTACTTTATCACAGGCCTGATCACTAGTTCATCCAGCTCAGGGTTTTCAAAACTGCCAGCGGCAGCTCGCCAGGGTTTCCTGCAGGAATCTCTGCTCACCCTGCCTGGAGGCGCTGCAAATCAAATCTGAGGCCTGCTACCTGGAAAGGATGGTGTAAACCAGTGTCCTGCACCAGCAGCGGGTTGGACCTGAGGGCCTTCCGGCCCCTTCCAACTCTACTGTTCCGGCATTCTATGGATGCACATCATGACTGAGCCACGATTCTTCCCTCGGAGAAGGCGGCACAGCTACACGTCTTCATGGCAGAAACATCCATTTCACAAATGGTTCTCAAGGGTCCTAGCACTTACAGAGCCGTTGCTTTTCTGGGACTGGAGACCTGCAAAGGGCTTTCTAGGTTTTACGAGGCCAAGCGCTTTTTCAGTGAAAGCACTTTGTTATTATTATCAATTATATTGATATTCCTCCTTCCTTCCTTCCTTCCTAGGAATTCAAGGTGGCCGATCAAATTCTCCCACTTCCTCTCCATCTTATCCTCACCACAACACCCCTGTGAGGTAGCTTAGGCTGGGAGTCTTTAACTAATCCAAAGCCACCCACCTGGTTCTATGGTTGTGCGGGGACTAGAACCCACGTCCTCTGCTTCCCAGTTCTGCACGCTTCGCCACTACCCCCCACTGGCTCTCTCCTGCCTTTCGCACACAGACGGGCATTATCAAGCTGGATGGGCAGTGTCGTCCCCACTTTTGCCCCTGCGCAGGGCGCATTTTTCGTGGCTTTCAGAAGAAGGGGCGTCTCGCTCTGGTTTAGCGCCCTGTTTAGAATGAGTGTTTACAGTTGCTGAAGCAGCACCGTTTCTTTCATGTTATTACTTTGAAAAAGAGTACCTGCCACACAGGGTGAGAGATCTTCAAGCTGAGCATACTTCCACATAAACATGGTTAAGGCTGGAGCTGTAAAGTCCCATTTATTCCATCTGGCTCAGTCAGTTTCACAACCTAGCTGGAACCTTTGCCGTCTTGATTTTCCCTCATTGCTGTTCTTATGTGTGTCAAATCCCGCCTTAGTTGTGCTAAACAGGGTTACAGATTGACCTTGTAGTGCAGGACATGAAATGGCTCTGAATACAGAAGCACTCAGCAAACAATAAAGTCATACAGGGGCACACCCAAAATACCATCCAGCTTCAAGGACAGCTTCTCTCACTTGTGCATTTCCCGATCTACAGGGAGATTTCTATTCTGCCTTTTCCTCTAAAAAAACGAGGAAAGATTACAGTTGGCTTATGACAAAGGTGCAGAACCTCAGTTCTGGGGGGCAGACCCACCCTCCGCCCATGGTTCCTTAAGTGGTCCCACACCCTTCTCCTAAACAACTATCATGTGCACATGTTCTCATGTGCATGAGAAGCTGGCCGTTTTGGCAGGACTGACAGCTCAGACCCTGAGAGTGAGTTGTACGAAGGGGAGTTGGCCAATCCCGGCAGGGCTGGCAGCTCGGGCTCTGATAACGAGATGGTTGTTGAAATGGACACAGTTCCAGCTGTAGTCTAAGGCCCCGGGGGCCCACCTGTTCCTACTAGGCGGGAGATTAGTTCAAGGGCAGCCGAGGGGCCCAGTCAATCTGCCCGTGGGAACGAAGAAGAGCAACAACAGCCCAAGGGGGGATTTAGAGATGGGGAGTCTATCTGATGGAACCTCCTGAGGTGGTGGACCCAAAAGTCTGTCATCACAGTCATAGGGTGGCCCAGCTGGGATCTCAGAGGGAGGAACGCAGGCATGCCCATTCCCACAGCGCCCCTCCCCGAGACGGACACAGGAGGATTCATAAGCAAAGCTCTGGGTGAAGGGGGCCAGAGAGGGTTCAACAGTTTGCTTTGTGTATGCTCAGAGACTTATATGTAAAATGAAGACGTTCAGCAAGAAGCGCTGGTGAGACTGTTACTTCTGTGAGGGAGAACTCGGCTCGCAACAACAAACACTGGGTGTTTTCCCAACTTTTGTGCCATTTTTTCTCATTTTCAGAGGTTGAAATATTTCTCTAGTGGCATGTTATGGGCAGTAAGAATGGTCTTAAGTTCAAAACAGCTCGTATTTTGGGGGCCTGCATCTTTTGCCCTTAGCCTGACCCAACACTGGAATGTGTCCCCAAGAGCTTCTCTGAAATGTAATTTGGCCCTTCCACTGAGCAGCTCTGCATTCCTGACTTACTCATATCCTCAGTTAGAAGTGCATGAAGAAAATATGAAAGTCTCATATTATACACGTCATCCAGAAACACCTTTGGAGCAAAGGGATCCTTACCTAGCGAAGCCACGTTCACATAATTCTCCACCATGACTTCCTTGTAGAGAGCCTTTTGGGCCGGATCCAGCATGAACCATTCCGACCTACTAAAATGGACAGCCACCTCCTCAAATGTCATCAAAACCTGAAAGACATTACAGGGAAGGGTGGTGACGGTTTCCGGATATGAAAAAAATACACACACATATTAACATTCTGAATTTCACTTCGTATTAAGTTCACACGTAAATGGGCACTGGGTAAACCTCATGTCACTGTACTATATTACAGTGAAGAGGTACAGAAAACAAGACACCTGGAATTGTGAAATTCTGGGGCTTGTGGGTATCGTCATCCCCAAGTCATCCAAGCCCCTGCTCAAGGAAGGAGCCCCGAGGCAGGATGCAACCAGAGCACCCATCTCCCGTGGCCACCCATCTGCCTCCGTTTTTTCCATCTGCCTTAAGCTGACTCAGCCCCTCAGTCCATTTAGCCCAGCAGTGCCAACACTGAGTGGCAGCAGTTCCCCAGGGCTTCAGGCAGGGGTGTTTTCCAGCCTGTCCAGCACTGCTGGAAACGGAACCTGGCACTTCCTGCATGCAAGCGTGTGTGAACCCTGCCCCTGAACTGCGGCCACGTCTTCCAACAAGGAAGAGCAGACCACCTCCCAGTGCAGACTGTTTCTTAGAGGCACCCATCAAGCTGCTTATATTGATATCCCACTTATCTTCCTTCAAGGAGCAGGAGCCTTACCTAGTCATCCTCTCCGTTTTATCTTGAAGCGACCCTATGAGGTAAGTTAGGCTGAGAGGTCAAGACAGGCCCAAAGTCACCCCATGAGCTTCAAAGGCAAGCGGGGAGTAGAACCCGGGTCTCCCGAGGCCACCTCAGCACTCCAACCACTACGCTGCACTCGGGTTTTCCGATGATATAGTTGTGTGTGTACGACAGCTGAAATTTCTTGGCAAATGTAGGAAAACTCATTACTCACATGCATGTTATTATGCATTTCATACACCTTATTGAAATAAATTTTTGAATTTTTTAAAAAGGAAAGAAAATGAAGAGAACAATCACTGAGGTCCTGAGTTTCCTACCACTGGCAGGAATACACCCGGGACACAGTTTCAAGCACAGGACATTCCCAGCAATGAAAGCAGGGAAGCCAACATCTATTTCCCCTGGAGCTCCATAAAATTGGTTTCCCATCTGGAATAGTAAGCTGGCCTGCAGGGAAACTGACAAAAATGGTATCTTCCCCCTCCACTGGTAAGCTTTTCTACTGGAATTTGTCTGGTTATGAATGGAAGGAGACCTTCTGTTCCCAGCACACTGCTTGGCGTTTAAATCCTAAGCAAAAACATTTTATTGCACGCTCCTTCAGTGCACTTGTAGGATTCAATGCAGACTTATGGCACAATCCTATGCCAGTTTAGGCCAGAAAAATGTCTGACAACTCCCAGCGTTCCCCTGCCAGCTTTTTTCCAGTCTAAACATGCACAGGACTGCACCCTTGTTATGCTTAAAGACGACCCACTGAAATCCACGAGAGCTGATTTAATCTACATTCTACAGCTTTCAGTGGACTGGTTAAAAGAAGCACGAGGTCTGGATTCAAACCATTGTCTTCACCATCACCAAGGTCACCAGGCTTTGTGGCTTGCAAGGGATGCAAACCCAGGTCTCTCTCCAGCCCATGCCTACCACTGCCTCTCGGCACGGCTTCTCCGGAGTAGCAGAGGGGCCAGAAGGCTCAGCCCCGATGCTCCAACAAAGGGACATCGGCGGGCTGCCTCCTCGCCCCCAGCCCCGATGCTCCATGGTTACCTGGGCTGAATCGACGGCACCTGTTGCGGCACCGGCAGGAGGAGCCAGCGAAGGGGGCGGCACCAGGGACGCCATTCTCCTGAAGGCGAGGCCGGGACGGGGCCCTGCTGGAGAGAAGGGAGGAAGGGGAAAGCGGCGGTCACCTCCCCGCTGCCCAGGCCAACGGGGGTGGCACAAGCGGCCCGCCCAGAATACAGGGTCTTTGCAGGGTCAGCGCGAGGAAACGGGGGCTGCCAAAAGCGCAAGGCCCGAGGCGGACCCGCACCCACAAGTCTTATCTGGCAACCACCAGACTCGCACCCAGCCCAACGTCCACCTCCGACGAGAAGGAAGGAAGGGAGAAAAAGGGGAAGGGCGACTCTCTAGAACAGGCTCTATGGTTCCTGTCAGAGAAGCCTTACTCCTAGAGTGTCCTAAGAAGGAGGGCTTGACGGTTCCGGCCAGCTATCGAGGTTGCTCTGGAAATGAGGATTCTATGGTCGGAACCATAGAGCCCGTTCCTAGACAAATGCGGTTTTATTCTGTGTGGGTGGCTTCCTCGCGCATGCTGGAGCTGCACTAAGATTGCGGCTTTCCTACGAGGAAGTGTTGCAACATCTGGGGTTGTTTGTTGTTGTTGCTGTGTGCCATTAAGGCGTCTCCCACTCATGGTACCCTGTGAGCATAAGCCCTCCCAAGTGCTCTGTCCACGATAGGCCTGCTTAGCTGTTCTAAATTCAAGGAAGTTTAGTGTATGGGTTAGAGCACTTGACTGGCCCTTGGGAGATCCAGGTTCTAGTCCCCACTCAACCATGAAGCTCACTGGGGAACTTTTGGGCCAGTTGTTGACCCCCCAGCCTATCCTACATCACAAGGTTTTTGTGAGGATAAAATGAAGAGCTTTGTGTGTGCTGCCTTGGATTCCTTGGAAGGAAAAAAGAGGGCTATAAATGTAATAATAAGAAAATAAATACATAAAAATGAAAGGACAGCAAACTTAATGGTTGCATTACTTATAACTTTTTACTGACAGAGAAAGGGACTTGAGGAATTTGTTGCCTCCAGGTAAAAAGTCTCTTGGCCATCTGTTTTGTGGGAAGGGACATTTGTGGTCAAATGAAGTCATGTTCTCTCTCTCTCTCATTCTCATTCTCCACCTCGGTCCCTCTATCTGCAAAATGGGTTACCAACAATTCTGACTTGTCTCTTCTTTCTTAGAATCATTACTTCTTGCAAAATCTTCCCAAGGAGAGCCAGTGTGGTGTAGTGGCTAAGAGCATGGGACTGGGACTCAGGCGATCTGGGTTCTAGTCCCCGCTCGGCCATGGAGCCAACTGGGTGACTTTGGGCCAGTCACAGAGTCTCAGCCCAACATACCTCACAGGGTGGTTGTTGTGGGGATAAGAGAGAGCAGGAGAATGATGTAACCTGCCTTGAGCCCTTTGTAGGAAAAAGGCAGGAAATAAATTGGAAAAAAGGTGGTTTACAAATGCAAAGGTACAATAATAACAGTACACAAAATATACTTCATAAAGCTTCTTCCTGCAGGATGGATGAAGCAAACATCCGAGGGGGACTTATCTGCCTCCCCACCCACCGCATTTTCTCTCATTCCATGTTGGTAGTTAGGGTTACAACTTTTTCAGAAAGTGTTTGAGGGCCTTAGCAGACCCCCATTCTACCCTACAACATCTTGCAGTCTCTTCTACTTTTCTTACTTCTGACTGTTGAAAGGATATTGTCTATGCAGGCTTCCAGGGACATTTTTACAGTCATGAGGACCAGAACTTTCCCATGTCTTGCAAAATAAGAACAATTTTGTGCAAAGCAGTAAGTTAAAGTGGCTTCATTCTGCCTGCTCCCCATCTTTCTGTGAGTTCACATGCACACGGAGAGAGGGGGAGAGAGAGCATGCGAGAAAGGAGGATGAGTATGTGCAAATTGTACATAATGGACTCAGGTTTGATCTGGCAGATGGTAGACACACACCCGTTAGAGCATGTGCTGAAGCTGCTGATTAGGGTACAGTCCTGCCTTTGGAGATCTAGAGCTCTGTCAGGGAATTTCTGGAGGATCCAGTGCTGCACCTTTTGCATTCCTCCAAGCCAGAAAGCTATTAAAAGTGATCACAAATAGATCTAGAGCTCTGTCAGGGAATTTCTGGAGGATCCAGTGCTGCACCTTTGCATTCCTCCAAGCCAGAAAGCCATTAAAAGTGATAATGAATCTGTCAATGAGCTTGATTAGGCCGCACAGACAGGGTCTTTTTGGCAGTGGCCCCATGTCTGTGGAATTCCTTCCTGTTTCACTTCATCCATTCAAGCCTTCAAAAGAGTGTTAAAAGCTCATCTCTTTCAAGTGGATTCTTATAAATATTTATAATGCTGGCACTGCAACACTGTTTTTAAGTGATTCTGGTGACTTCTAATGTCATGATGCTGGCCTCAATTATTCTGCCCTTTCAATGACTATTTTCTGATGAATATAAGGAAAGCTCTGCAGGATCACCCCAAGTGGCCAACCAGCTGCTTCAAGCTAGGAATCTCACAAGCAACAGATTCCTATGAAGGTGGGTAACAGCAGCCTCCCCACCCATGTTCCCCAGTAAATGGTGTACCCTGGTATACTGCCTCATTAACAAGGCCTCTTCCTCCTCTGTAAATTTGTCCGGTCCCCTTTTAAAGCCACTACATCTTGTGGTGTGATAATGTACTGGAGAGCTGTGCATCTTGTTTGCTTGTTTCCAGGTCACTTTGGGCAATAAAAGGCAGCCTAAAAATATTTAAATCAGCATGCTCCAAACTGGTGGCCTCCAGGAGATTTGGACTTCTTCAACTTCCAGTATTGCTGGCCATGCTGTGGGGAGAATGCTGGGAATTATAGTCTAACACATCTGGAGCCAGCAGGTCTGGAAAGTCTGAACTAAGGAATTATGAATCCAGAGGAGAAAAGGGTTGCAGAAAGTAAAGTCGGTCAAAACACCATTCATTGTATTATTCAACCTATTTCTTGACCACGTTTCAAAACAAGGATTTTCTTCCCTCGACTTTCACCAGCAGAATCCATTCCGTCAAGTTGCACATTGGGAGGGAAGAGAAGCAGGATCATGTCACCAGCTGGGCTGAAAGACTTAATTTTCCCCTCTTCCTTTTCCATCTCCGTTGCCTTCCGTGATGCATCTTTTTATAAGCTTGCAAGTAGGAGCTGTGTTGTTTTACTGTTTGCACATAAGCAGGTCCAGGAGACTGTTTGGCTGGTTGTTGTTGTTAGTTGCAAAGTCGCGTCTGACCCATCGCGACCCCATGGACAACACTCCTCCAGGCCTTCCTGTCCTCCACCATTCCCCAGAGGCCACTTAAGCTTGGAGGCCACTTAAGCTGCTTCAGTAACTCCATCCAGCCACCTCATTCTCTGCCATTCCCTCCTTCTTTTGCCCTCAATTGTTCCCAGCATTAGGGTCTTCTCCAGGGGGTCCTTAAGTAGGATAAAAGCAAGTAGAAGAAAAATAACCCTTGATGCACTTAAGACCATGATGCTGGTCTAAGATCTACTTTAAACTATTGTCATTTTTATACACGTTTTACATTTTTGTATGGTAATCTGCTTTATGATGTTTTTAATGCTGTTTGTAGTTTATACTGTATTTTTATGTGCCGTTGCAAACCACCCACATTTATTTCTCATATTCATGTCTTGAGGCATAATTTCATAAAATGTGATGTGATATAGCCAGATCACTAGAAACATGTTTTAAAATGGGCAGGGGAACAGCAAACATAATTAAAATAACATTTTTAAAAACTGAATGTTTTAAAACAGGGGCAAGGAATAGCAAACATAATTAAAAATAAAATGAAATGGTAAATGCCCATTATGCAAACCCCTGCAAATGGAATTTTTTCAGCATATCAATGAAACATGTATAATGAATTAATCTATCTGGTCTCACTCTGGGCCGAATGGACTGTACTGCTCCAGTTTGCTGGTGGATGACGCCACATTTCTGAATGAACCTCTCCGTGGAAAAGCTCTCCTCCTGCTGAGCTTGTGCTAATGCTGTGCTAGCTGCATCGTTGTTCCACACACACAACTCGGAGCTTCCCTAAACAAGGCCGAACGCAGGAAGTCCAACAGAGAGACAAGCTGGATCCCAAGGGGACTGTCGCCTAGCACCACTGGAGAAGGAGCAACACAAGATATTACGGTGTACCCCACTTCAAAACAGCCTCTTTTTAGTTTTTACTTTTCCAGTTTTCAGACAGATGTATTGGACTGGCCTTTGCCCGTTTAGCAGCGAGGATTCTTGACCTGTACCAAGAGCAAGCCCCGTTCCAGGTTAGCTAAGCCCGAGTGGCCCTGTGCAGTAACCTTACACATATCACAAAAGGGCAACCACAACCGTGTTGGGAGCGGGTGTTGGAGCACCAGGGAAACGAAAAGTCAAGACAGAGTAGAGAATTTATTAAGCATGGTATGGAGAAAATAGACAAAGATTTTTTTCTTCTCCCCCTTAAAACTCAAACTCCAGGTCATGCAAGCAAACCAACAAGCAGTGAATTAAAGTTGGACAAGAACGGGACTTCTTCGTTGCATGCGTCCTCCAGCTGCGGAACTCCTCGCCATAAGCAGCAGCGGTGACAACAGCAGTGGCAGCTGAGGCTTTCCAAAGCACCATGAGACAAATCCATGGAGGATTCATCTTTCTATGACAGGCACAGGGAACCTCTTCCGGCCCGAAAGCTGGAAGAAGCTGCGTGCTGGCCGTGAGCAAGGCTAAGGGAGAATCAGGCAGAGCCAAAATTACAGCATCTGTTCGCTTCAACACTGTTTTTATCAGCATCTCATCCTTAGAGGAAGCATCGCAATCTTTCAGAGTGGGAGATGCAGGCTGCACACATTCCAGGACGCCACCAAATGACGGGTAGGCACAAAAAGAGGGGAGGGGGATACCTGGACAAGCCCAGGGACCCCTGTAGGGCCAGATCTGTTCCATGAACTTCAGCTTCCGCACCCCTCTTCTGCGGCTTCCGCACCCAGTACAAAATTCCGAGATTCTTCCGCTGTGTCAGCCCTGTTCCTGGTTTCCACCCCAGGTGTCCTTTTTTCCAGGAAGTAGCAGGACTGCCTGTGGAGCCGGCCCACCGCAGTTGGCACATTTCTACAGGTTGTCCCCCACATGGGTTCTCTCATGCTTAATCAGCTGTACGTGATACATAAAGTTCTTCCCGCAGCGCTTGCACTTATGGGGCTTCTCGCCCGTGTGGGTCGTCTTGTGCCGCTTGAAGGACGTGCCGTCATTGAAGCGCTTCCCACAGTCCACGCACTGGTAGGGCTTCTCTCCCGTGTGGATCCTCTTATGCCTACGCAGGGAGGTGCGGTCGCCAAAGCTCTTCCCGCACTCGGCGCACTGGTAGGGCTTCTCGCCCGTGTGGGTCCTCCAGTGGACCACCAGGTTTGCCTGCTGCGTGAACGACTTCCCACACTCCGAACACCGGAACGCCTTTCCCCCTTCTGCCCGCGCCAAGGCGCACCTCGCCACGGTGCCCTGGCCGCCCTCCGTCCCGTGAACCCCCTCGAGCGCCCCTGCCGGCGTCCCGCACGGGAGGCCCGCCTTGTGCTGCCGGTGCTCACGGCGCTCCCGCACGTGGGCGATCCCGTGGCTGAAGAGGTACTGCGGCTTGCTGAAACTCTGTGCGCAGACCGAACACCGGTAGGGCTTCTCTCTCGGGTGCCTCGGCTCGTGCTTCAGGAGCTCGGAGCGGTGCAAGAAGCACTTCCCACAGTCCTCGCACTTGTGGGGCTTCTTGCCCATGTGGGCGATCACGTGCCTCTTGATGGCTGTCCGGTCCCGGAAGCAGCGCCCGCAGTCCGCGCACTCGTAGGGTTTCTCCCCCGTGTGGATCCTCTGGTGCCTCTTGAAGGAGGTGCCGTCGCTGAAGCGTTTCCCGCACTCCAGGCACCGGAAGGGCTTCTCCCCCGTGTGTGTCCTCTGGTGGCCGTTCAGGTGGGCCTGCTGGCTGAAGCGCTTCCCGCAGGCCGAGCAGGCGAACGGCTTCTCCCCCGTGTGGGTCCTCTCGTGGATCACCAGTTTCGCTTTGGTGGACACGCATTTCCCACACACCAAGCACAGGTGCAGCTTCTCCCCTGGCAGCTTCGCAGGGCTGGCCACAAGATCGGGCCCCCACCGGAAAGCTTTCACACGGCCAAACTCTCCCTCGTCTTCTGCCTTGAAGATGCTCTGCTTGGCAAAGTATTCATCAGGATCACTGTATCCCCCTGAGGAATTAATGAACTGGATGGGATTTTTAGCAGGGTGATGCTCTAAGAACCCTTTGGAGTTTTCTTCTAAATCACCTCCGACTACGGCTCTTCCCATCAGCATGTCCTCCGTCGAGCTTTCTGGCTGCTCTTTCTCCTTGCTACACTCGTTCTCCTCACCTGCCAGAAGAAAAAGAAAAACCTGGCATGAGTTTCTCCCAAGCGTCATTGGTTTCAATGGGTCTGCTCTTAGTAACGACAAAATAACTTTTCATAAACTGCCGTGGTGGCATGTTAAATAAGGAAAGGAAATCAAATCAATAATGAAGGTACCCAAAAAGCCTGTTGAATTCTCATCTTTTTCTGAGTCCCAGACAAACAGGTGTTCTCCTTCTGTCTCTGTTTCCTTTTCTCCTTCTGCTGCTTCTTCTTCCAGCCAGGAAATGAGGTTGGGTTTGAGAATCAGAAGTCCTGCTTCCAAGGGAACAAAACAACAATTTTAATTTTCAAAATGTTGGAAACTGTGCCCCCCCCTTCATGTGGCAGACTGGTGCTGGGCACCCAATTGTTAAAATTATTTATTGAATGTGTGTGAAGAAAATCAGCCCGACTGCTTTTTTCACTCACACTTACGAATGAAGAAACCCCTAATCAATATAAAGAAAAAAAAACACCTCAAAGTCAAAAATAAGCCACCATCAGTGCATTAAGACAAATGAAACCCATAAAAATGTCATCTCAAAATGATGAGAAATATGTTTATCCCACAACAAACAAAATTTCCCTGCCTCTTCATGGCCTGGGACGAACACCACAAAGTAGCCCGGAAAGGGGCTTAACTAACGTTCAAACGCCCAGGAAAAAGGTACCTCTTTGTATGGCATGAAAAAGATGACAGTGACTGTATTCAGACAACACAACAACCCACACTCAAGAGTTATTGTTGAAAGCTGAGTCATTGTGTTGTCTCAACCTTGCAGAGCTAACAACTCACAGTGAACAACTCAACACTTCACACCCGCAAAACAAACTCTGGGTTCTCTTAATGTTTCATAATGATGATGATATATAACAACACAATCATGTTTCATGTTATTTTATCTGTATTACAACCTTAGCAGTCTTGAACACTAATTTGGTGGAAAAGTGAGATATAAACTTAATGCATATTTATTCATATATATTTATCACAGAGATGTGTGTCTGACTATCTGTTGATCTGTTGGTGCCACTGTGGCAGGACTAAAATCCAGGCATCTGAAATTTGGCATGCGAACTAAGGGAATCCTTGGGGTTTTTTGGTTTTTAACGTGTATTAATTAATTAAAAGGTGTTCATTTGGTTAAAACCTGCAGTAACATCTCCAGTCACTAGGTGGCAGCCTTCCCTATCCAACACAGCTCTGCTGCTCAAACAGTGGGAAGCTGAAAGAGTTGTATACTTCCCCCCTCCATCTGCTGTGGGGCACCCCACACTCCAGGAAAAAGAGTGGGTAGACCCTTCTCCGAGGGCTCCAGAGATGTCCCATGGCAGGGTCATCTTGGGCACCACAGCAGGCGTGGCTTCACTGAGATGGGGCAGGTATCACGTGTCCTACTCAGTCCGCTGTGTAAGTTTTCTCGATGGCTTCGTTGCATTGAACTAGGGGCTATTCCAGGCTGCTGGATCTCTTTGCTAGTGTTGGGTTCCTCCTTCGTGCGTTCAAAGCCACAGATCTTTTCTTGCAAATCATTCTGTATTGACCAAAGCACACAAACACCCAGAACTGACTCTCTTAGCATGCCGGAGGCGCCTGCTGAAAACGAACACGGCTCCTCTCTGCGCGCTCATCTTCTAATTGGGCCAGCCTCCTCTGCGGACGCAGCGCCATGGGGTCAAGAGCCGGGGCTGCCTCGTCTGTGTCTGAGAAAATCCCCTACTTCAGGACCTCTCCTGCCGACTGCACATCTTGCTTATTCCTAGAGGCAGCCTGCCGGCCCACCTGGGAGTCTGCCCTTGAGATAAGCGTCTCTGCTTCTCTCAGCTCAGTGTCTTGGCCTGGCCCACATTCCCTGGCCCTTCTGTGCCTTTTCCTCTTCTCCTTCTGATTCCAGTTCTTCTGGAGACCAGCCAGCAGCCCTGGAGAATGTGCGCCCAAAGCAGCCGTCTTTCTTTCTCACTCCTAACAGCTGGCACATAATACAGATGTTGGGGACATCACAGGAAATGTACTTCAGCTGTCCCTTCACAACAGTGCTTTTGCCTCCTGCTCCTGCCAGGAGGAAGGGTCCTTCCAGAGGTTTCTTTTGCTGGGGATACCCCCAAACCTGGGCCAGGGAAGTGGGATGGGTGACGAACCTCCTGCCTCCAGGAAGAAACAAAACCCGAGAACTGCAGCTTAGGTGCAAAACACTTTGAGCTGAAGACAAAGGTGCAAAACGAACACAAACCGCACAACCTCACCGATGCTTTCGGGCTGTACGAACTGTGCCCTTACCCAGGGAGACCACATGCCCGTAATTCTCCAACATCACTTCCTTGTACAGGGCCTTTTGTCCGCCATCCAGCAGATTCCACTCTCCTTTGGAGAAATACACTGCCACCTCTTCGAAGGTCACCAGCCCCTGGAGAAAGAGGACACCACCTGCTAATGATCTCATGCAAGATACAGAGGCATTACAATCCAGAAGGCCCTTGTCTCTCGAGGAGATGCGTGACACAACTCGTCCTGGCCAGGCTACTTTTTCAGGACTTTAGAAAGCTCAGCTTTGGTTAAACGCAGGTGCATTTCCTCCAACTGTGCCAGGGTGTAAAGAAAGTAGCATGTAACTCGAAGGAGGGAGTTCTTTGGGAGGAGATGGGTACAAAAAACCGGCTGTTGTCTACTCAGGGCTGCTGTCTCAAGGACAGTCTATCTACCTACCTACCTACCTATCACAGTAGGTGACTAATTAGAAGAGCCTAATTAGAACATGCTAAGCTACTGCACGTAGCTTAGAAGAGAATTAAGTATATGTCCCAAGATTGGCACAAAAGGTGAACCTCAGAGTAGACAGAAGACAGTGCAAACATGCTGGCTAAACTCTGGCAGCCTCTGTGTCTGCTGGCTGGGCTTCTCGGAGACAGAAAAGAGAAGCATCGCTTTGCTCCCATCTGTAGCAGGATCCCTCCAGGTGAAGCCTGGAGCCCTTCTAATTCTTTGCTTGCTTATTTCATTCATTCATTTACTTATTAGATTTAAATGCCGCCCTTTCATATCTTTAGCATACCTCACAACAACAACCCTGTGAGGTCGGTTGGACTGGGAGCTTGTGACTGGCCCAAAGTCACCCAGTTGGCTCCATAAATCACAATATAAATAAATAAAAATAAATGGCATGAGCAAGGGATAAAACCCAGATGCCTTGAGTCCCAGGTCAGGACCCTTAACCACTATACTGGACTGTCTCTCACTTATAATGCAATATTCAGCATTCACCGGCTTCTTTAATAAACAGCTTCATTGAGATCCTATCAATGTGATCCTCCGATTTATATCCTGCCTTTTTCCTACAAAGGGCTCAAGGCAGCTTACATCATTCTCCTCCTCCATCTTATCCCCACAACAACGACCCTGTGAGGTAGGTGGGGCTGAGAGTCTGTGACTGGCCCAAAGTCACCCAGTTGGCTCCATGGCCGAGCGGGGACTAGAACCCAGATCGTCTGAGTCTCAATCCCCTGCTCTTAACCACTACACCACACTGGCTCTCTCTTGAACCCAAGGCATGAACCCCCTTTCGCTTACACAGAATGCTTTACAGAAGCAGATTTGGGGTGGAGAGAGGTGAATTGCCCCTTCCCACCAGGCCTGCTCTGGGCCACATGGGACACCCCACCTTCTAAGAACTGAGGCATGGATGAGGCTCCCTGTCCCTGAGCACAGAGCAGAGGACTCACCCAGCAGCAGCAAGAATGGCCACCCATCCCAGTGCCGACCAAGACTTTACCTTAGCGTGGGCATGCCAAACTGTGCAGGAAAATGTCTCCCAACACAGCAAGCAAGAGCGGCAAAGGAACCGGCATGAACAAACTGCTGGAAAAAAGTCATTTCCAAAAGGTCTAACAAAGGGGTTTTATCTATGCAAGTTGCTGGCACGACAGAAGAGAGTAAAACTTTGTCATGTAGTAATTCCTACAATACCATAAGAGACTAAATCTGAGCTTTATAGAGGAGATCTCCATGGTGGCAAGCTGCTTCCCCAGAAGAGCCTTTCCACTATGGAGCACCATCTGCAAAGCTCAGAAGAATAGCTGGCATGGATAAGCAGCCCCCCACACCCCGCTTTAACCAAGAGTCGTCTTCAGTGGTCTAATCTGTAAAATGGGATACAAAATAATTGCATATAGACAAAGGCTTCTGCAACACCTGTTTGCTAAGCCAAACCTCTCACGACCAGGAGCTACTATGCAAAATGGCAGTGATTCCACCAGGCCAGTTCCTGGACCTTGCCAGGCCGAAAACCCTGTAACATGTAAAACCCTGTAAGTAACATGGAAGGCCAGTTCCTGGACCTTGCCAGGCCGAAAACCCTGTAAGTAACATGTAAGCATATTTGTGTCGGAATATTTAAAGCTGAAAAGAGGCCTCAGGCTCTGCTATGAGCACATAAACAAAGAACTATTATGTTCATATAGTACCAAAATGCTGCTAGAGACTCAGGGAACACCTTCAAACTGCCCTTTTCATATTACAGGAATTCTTACACAGCATGTTTTTATTGAGATTACAGGAATTACCGCAGTCTCTTTTCTTGCCTACGAATGAATGCCAGGAACTTGCATAGAGAAAATCAGAACATTTGCAAGTGATTTATCGCCTCTGTTCGTTCATCTCGGCTCCTTTGCTGCTTTTCAAGTGGCAAGCAGGTTCGGCACAAGGACACCACCCGCCGCAGCAGGCCACTCGCCCAGTCCTGGGCAGCGCAGCCCCTCCCTGCAGAGCTGGGCAAGTCCACCCCCTGCTGAAAAGGGGGTACTCACAGCAGGGGCTGTGTTTGTACGGCGATTCCGCCCAAGTGCAAGGAGAGCAAAGGACGTGCCACTCAGTGGAGGATCCAGCTTCCGTGCTGCTGCTGCTGATGTTTTTTAAGTTTCTAGCCCTTCTGGGTGTTCAGATTTGCTTGAAGGCATGTGGGTCGCCAGAGAAAGGCAGTAACATTGATCCAGGGTTTGGAAACACTGCCCTGTGAGGAGAGACTGGGAGAACTGGGCACGTTCAGCCTTGGGAAGACTGAGGGGGGACATGATATCCCTCTAGAAGTACCTCAAAGATTGCCACAGAGAGGAAGGTCAAGATCTTTTCTTGCTGATACCAGAGTGGAGGACACGGAATAATCAGCTCAAGTTGCAACAACCCAGATTCAGGCTGGACATCAGGAAAAGCTTCCTCACGGTTAGAGCAATACAACAGCTGCCTAGAGAGGTGGTGGGCTCTCCCACACTAGAGACATTCAAAAAGAAACTGGGCAGCCATCTGAGTGGGATGGTGTAAACTGGTGTCCTGCAATAGCAGGAGGGTGGACCTGATGGCCTTCTTGGCCCCTTCCAACTCTCCTATTTGGATTCTACTATCACTGACATCTCAGTGGGGCTGTTGAGCCAGCTCTCTGGCAGCTGGAAACTGGTTCTTAAATCACAGGAGTTGCCTTAGGTCAAATGTTGTGACGTGCTTTCAAGTCATCTCTGACTTATGGCGACCCTATAAATGAAGGACCTCCAAAATATCTTGTCTTGACTGCCCTGCTCAGCTCTTTTAAATTTAAACCTGTAGTCCTTTTCAGCCAGTACTGGCTTTCCAGCCCCTCGGACTGGGAGGTATCTTTCCCACTGTTTGTTTTTCAATCCCCTTTTCTTTCTGTTTTTAATTGTGAGGAGCTGGGGATTCAACCTGCAACTTTCTGTGCAAAAGGCAAGGTTCTCTGCTTCTGAGCTATCCGATCCAAGAGCTGGAGGCTGAGTTTTAGTCTGATCCACCACTCACTGCAGGGAACCCGGCTGCAAACACCCCCAGGGGCAACAGAGAACTCTTTGACCTCTTCCAGGCAACCAACCTTTCAGTCCAGAAGAAGGCTGCTGTGCTGTTTACCCTCCATCTTCTCTTCTCCAGGCTAACCCTACTCAGTTCCTTAGCCTTCCCCCACAGGACCTGCTTTCCAGACCACTGATGGTGTGCGTTGCCCACAGAGAAGGGAAGTTTGTGAGGAAAAGTCAGGAATTTTTGAGGAGAAAAATCTCCAGTAACTTTAGAAAATTGGAGGGTGGGAACCATTTCTCAGGTTTTTTCTGGGTTTGCTTTTTGGTTCTGCTTGTTGACGCTTTTTTCCGGGCCTTGACATCTGGACTTTCCCCTGAATTCATTCCATTGTACACAGATCCGTCTGAAAATGCAGTGTCCAGAAGTGGACACAATATTCCAGAGAAGCCCAACTGTTATGAAGTGGAGCTATTAGTCTTTGCAAAGTGGAAACTTAAGGTTCTCCTAAGAGAAAGACCAGCACCCAAATTAGCTATTCCTTGGTGCTCCTTACTTGACCAGGAGTTGCCTCCATGCCTGCAGCGGTTGTCCAGGCTCCCATCACACTGCCTGTGAGGAAGACAAAAGCAGAGGGAAATTTTAATGAAAAAGGCAACCACTCATGCAAACTTCCTGTTTCACTCGGGGGGCATCTGAAAACTCACGTTTATTTTAGCCTAATAAATCCCTATAAGTTCCTGTTTATTTATTTAAGGCATTTCTCTTCCATTCGCTCTCATAATGGTGCGGAGAATATGCATGCCCTCTTCCCATTTTGCATGCTCGTACATAAACAGGGCCCTGCGTAAGACCCAAGGCCAGACTTGGGTCTAGTCTGGGGCCCCTCCCCCTTGACTCTGGCCCCGCCTCTTTTTGTTTTGGCCCCGCCCACCCCAGCAGGTGGCCCCCAGGAGTTTCTCACAGTGGTATCTGGCCCTCTGGCTGAGGGAGGTTTCACACCACTGCTTTCAAGCAACACTCGACAAATCCTTACCCAGTGAGGTGTTCTCTCTGTTGTCCTCTTGCTTGATATCCCTTGAAAGCTGCCTCTGCCGGGTCCCCGGTGGAGCCCTCTCTGCCTCGGGGAAGTCAGCCGTTTCCTCCTTCAGTCCCAGTGGAACCTGAATTCCATCCGGAGAAAAAGGCTACAGGGTCTGCATGGGGACGGCCCCAGATTCCGTCTTTGGCATCTCTAGACAGGACTGGGAAAGACCCTCCCTGCCAGACCCTGGAGTTGCAAGCAATACTGTGCTGGCCAGAACAATGGCCTAATTCAGTACAGGGCAGCTTGCTATGTCTGTAGGAATTGTGTAATAATATTGTAAGCATTTTAACAGGCTCGGCCCTTCCTTTCTGCAAAGAACCCAAAGAAATCCAAACAATTGATGTGAGCCGCCCCGAGGCTTCGGCGAATGGGGCGGCATAAAAATGTTTTAATAAATAAAATAAATAATAAAATAAATAAACAATGAACACCTGGCAGCAGCTCAGGCACAGCAGAGAAACCAAGGGATCAACTACCATGATGATATTAAGCAAAAGGCAACTGAGGTCTGAAACAAAGTGTTGGAATGAGGGATGTTCCTTTTGGTTTGCCAGCCATGCCCATTTCCTCTGTACTCCATGTCATTCTCCTGCCTGCCTGTTTTTCTGTTCCCCCCCTCACGACACATTATGTGTTTATTGCACTAACCGGGCTCTTTTCCAAGTTCCCCCTAACCACCTTAGGGATTTTCTTTTCCTAAAGTTTTTGTCTTCCTTTTTAACAACTGCAAATTTTGCCCGCTTGCAAATCTGGACGTGTGTCATCTGGACGACCAGCAACAGCTGGAAGGAATCTAATAGAGGGAATGGTCTTCTGAGAATCATCAGCACCCGTATTTCCAACCCTTCGAAACAAGGCAGGATGCCAGAGCCCCCGAGTTGCTAATTTGGATCAGCCTTCGCTCACAGGGTCCGTGATCGTGGATAATGGGAACCACAGCCCAATGGGCCCAGGTACCGAAAAGTTCTGGGGAGAGGCCCACGAAATGCACACACAAATTTACACATGCTCTTAAGTGTGTGCTTGAGTGTGTTTAAATCCCCCGTCTCTTAAGAACCCCTCATTTGTTTTTTAAAAAAAGCATGTATGGATGGAGAGACAAGGGAATTGAACTTTAGGGAAAGAACTCAGGCAGTAAAAAATTAGGGGGAAATGGAAGTGTGTGCAAGCAGCCAGGTAATCCAGAGAATTAAATGCAGCAGAAATCCTCACGGACCCTGTACCTTTATTCCATCAGGTGTCCTCAGGCAGCAAACTGGTACCCAGGGACACCTGGTGGAGGGTGGGGGGTTCCCAACGAAAGATTCCAGGCTCCCCCAATGGGTGCCTCCCATCCCACTGCAACCCAATAATATCTGGAGGGAAAAGGTCCAACACCTCTCCTTTATAGTGAAGTCTTATCACGAAGGCGTCTTACCTTTTCTTCTTGCCCCACATCCTCCCACTGCTGCCTCAGCAGGAAGTCCTCTGCCAGGGCCACGGCCTCGGAGCAAGTCCCCGGCCCAACAGCCCTGACCCAGCTCTGCATCTCCGGGGGCAGGACAGCCAAGAACTCCTCCAGGGTCACCAGCTCCAGGATCTGCTCCTTGCTGTGCCTCTCCGGCTTCAGCCACCAAGAGCAACGGGCCCAGAGCTGGCTGCAGATCTCGCGGGGCCACTTGGCTTGGCGGCAATAACGCTGCCAGAAGGGTTGGCCCTGTGCATCGGAGCTGCCACCAGCTTCTTGCAGGAGATTGTCTTCATTTTCCCCTGGAAAGTCTCTTGGATGTTCAGCCTGAAGGAGGCCTGGGCCCTTCTCGGCAGCCCTGCTCAGCTGAAAGCCCCCCAGTTCCCGTTCCTCCTTTTTAATGCTTGCCCCCTGCTCCGGCAGCGAGTGGAGAGGTGGGGTCGCTGCATCTCCTCGCTTGGTGGCCATTTTGCTTGTCGGGCTAATCGGGGCAGCTCACACCGAAGCGGCCATGCAGCTCCCTGTCGCCTTTTTAGGAAGGGCACCTCGGCTTTGGAAGGAAGGAGAATTTACAGTGTCTTGTCCTCCCTTGCAAGGTTAGTTTCCCCCTGTGGGAAGAAATGAATCCCACAAAGGTCAGAGAGATTCTAGAAACCAGGAGGGGATGAATTGTCAATGCCAAAGATGCAGAAGTGAAAATGTAGACATGTTTATTTGATGTTTTCATCTTATTTATCATTTCATTGTATGATCAATGAGATTTCTCATTTCATATATTTCTTATTACTCATCACAGGGTTCAGAGCCCTGAAATACAGTCCTTAATTCTTTGTCCATATCCCAGCTGGCCATTAAACCAGCTTTCCCCAACCTGGTGCCGTCTGGATGGGTTGGGTTGCTAGTCCTCATGGCTGATTGCCAGTTGTTAAAGGGTTGGACTGTGACTGGGTTCCCCAATCACGTATGAAGCGCCCTGGGTGACTCTGGACCCTCACTGACTCTCAGCCTAACTCACCTCACGGGGTTGTTGTTATGAGGATAAAAATGAGATGAAGGAGAGTCAGGCCCCCTCCGTGGGCTCCCTGAAAGAAAGGTATAGATATAAATAAGAAATCGCTGCTCAACATTTTTCCTTTTCAGTGAACAAAAAACATATTTTTACTTCTCAGTGCTTCATAGAGACCCACTGACAAGCTTTAATTTAAAAAATAGACAAGCTACAAGAGGATTAGTGTACTAGCCCTTTATTTATTCGCAGCATTTGTATTTTGCTCCATATCTAGACAGATCCCAGGAAAGTATTTTTGTACGGTTAAACCACCCCGAGACTTCAGTAATGGGACAGTCTACAAAAGTTTTAAATGAATAAATAAATAAATGTGAATAATGAAAGAATAAAGGTGATGCATTAGAAACAGCTGGTCAGAAAGGAAGGCTTCTGAGAATGAAGGCACATGCTGCAGGCACCAAAGGCAATGCAGTGCTGGTGTCTGCGTGGCCTCCAGAGGATGCGTGTTCCACAGAAAGGGGCCAACACAGCAAAGGCTCTTCCCTGGGTAGGCTCCCCTTGGGCTATGGGTCCACAGGGAACCACGAATAACATGGCCTCTGATGACCTCAGCAAAAGGGCAGATGCGTCAGGGGACTGGTATCCCGGTTCCAAGCTGTCCAGAACCCCGGTAGCTTCTCGCATCCAAAACACCCGAGAGAGCTCTCCTTTTGAAAAAAGAAATCTGCCCGTCATTCTGCCGCCAGTGCGCAACTCCCAGGCAGGAGAGGTGAAGACCTTTTTATTTAAACGTCATTTTAATTGTTAACAATATTTACTTATTTATCTGGCCAGGGCAACTCCTTTTCTTTTCTTTTATAACTTTTCTTTTATAACTTCTTTTATATCGTGTGTGTGTATAAATTTTAATTTTATATTGTTATTTTTGTATTGCATTGTATTTTATTGTGTTGTAAGCCGCCCCGAGGCTTCGGCAAGGGGCGGCATAGAAATGTTCTAATAATAAGAATTTTGCTGGTGAATTTCCACATAGCCCCAAGAATGCGCTGAGCAAAGAGGGATTGAGAAAAATCAGCAGGGGAGAAGTGCTGGATCAGTCCCGGCTTTTCCCACACTGGCCAAGGACCCCTCCTGGGAAGTCCCCAAGCAGGACAGGGAGCCAAGTTCTCTCTCCCCAGTATACTGCTTCTGATATCAGTATACAGCCATCTGGACTAATAGCCCTGGCTAGCCCTCTCCTCCCTGAATTTGTCCAGGTGGACGACCATTGTTAAATGTTGCCAGCATACACGTGCAAAAATAAACAAACAACATGTGCATAGCTTAATTCAGGACTGCTTGATAGAGGCTGTCTCAAATCTCCCATCGAGCTACTTATTTTCAGAAATAAAAATTTTCCATTTTTCTCACAGCACACAAAATGCTACGGCCCTCCATCACATTCCCTCCTCCCCCTTAGTCACCTTTTCTCCAAGCCCCACACTTTGTAACCTTTCCTCCTGTTTGGTACTTTTTCTGACTCTGCAATATTCCTAATGATTATTCTGTCAAGGCGCTCGGCGGCAGACTTGTCCCACTTTTCCCCCACGACAACCCTTTGAGGTAGATCAGACAAAGAAAAAGTGGTGAGCTAAAATTGACTTCCCTAACGTAGCACCCCTCCAATGTGTTGGACTACCATGCCCAGTATCCCCAGCAAAGCCTGATCTAAGAGCACCTGGTGAGCATTGTGGCTTCCAAACACAAGAATGAAGTGGCCTTCCCAAACGGCCATTTCATTACACTGTGCCAAGAGGTACCAGTGTGGGGAAAATGGAATTTTCCACAGAAGAACCCAGTTCCTTCTAATGGATAGGCAGTGTCCTCCTTTGGAAGCACAGCCTCAGTTGCATCCCAGAACAACTGCAATTTGTGGCTACATTCCGCTTTCATGGCTTTGTTGTTGTTAGTCGCAGAGTCGTGTCCGACCCATCGCGACCCCATGGACAACACTCCTCTAGGCCTTCCTGTCCTCCACCATCCCCCAGAGTCCACCCAAGTTCACGCTGAGTGCCCCAGTGACTCCATCCAGCCACCTCATCCTCTGCCCTCCCCTTCTTCTTTTGCCATCTATTGTTCCCAGCATTAGGCTCTTCTCCAGGGAGTCCTTCCTTCTCATTAGGTGGCCAAAGTATTTGGGTTTCATCTTCAGTATCTGGCCTTCTAAAGAGCTGTCAGGGTTGATCTCCTCTAGGACTGACCGGTTTGATCGCCTTGCGGTCCAAGGGACTTGCAGGAGTCTCCTCCAGCACTACAATTCAAAGGCCTCAATTCTTCGGCACTCAGCCTTCCTTATGGTCCAGCTTTCACAGCCATACATTGCAACTGGGAAAACCAGTGCCTTGACTATACGCACTTTAGTTGGCAGGGTGATGTCCCTGCTTTTTAGTATGCTGTCTAGATTTGCCATAGCTTTCCTCCCCAGGAACAAGGGTCTTTTAATTTCTTGGCTGCAGTCCCCATCTGCAGTGATCGTGGAGCCCAGGAAAATTAATCTGTCACTACCTCCATTTGTTCCCCATCTATTTGCCAGGAAGGGAGAGGACCGGATGCCATGATCTTAGCTTCTGTGGCTACATTCCTATTTATTGCATTTTTATTGTTACATTTCTATCCTGCTTCTTTCTTCTTCACAACAACCCTATGAGGTAGATTAGGCTAAAGGTCCATGCCCAGTCCAAAGTTACCTAGTGATCTGTATGGCCAACTGGGGACTAGAGCCCAGATCTCCCAAATTGCAGCCCAACACTTGAACCACTGTACCAACAAGTATGTGCAAAGCACCCTGTACAAATCAGTTAAGGCTGCCTTCCCCAAATGAGTACACTCCTGATTTTTGGAACGTGAGCTCCTAGCATAGAATCACACAATAGTAGAGTTGGAAGGGGCCATGAAGGCCATCGGGTCCAACCTCCTGCTGTTGCAGGACACCAGTTCACACCATCAGATGGGTGCCCAGTTTCCCCTTGCACCTCTCAAGTGCAGGAGAGCCCCCCACCTCTCCAGGCAGCTGCTTCCACTGTCCTATTGCTCTGACCATGAAGAAGCTTTTCCTGATGTCCATCCTGAATCTGGGTTGTTGCAACTTGAGCTTCGTGTCCCATACCCTGGTGTCAGCGAGGAGAGATCTTGACCTTCCTCTTTGTGACAGCCCTTGAGGTACCTCTAGAGGGATACCATGTCCCTACTCAGCCTTCTCTTCTCAAGGCTGAACATGCCAAGTTCTCTTATTCTCTCCTCATAGAGCAGGATTATTTATTTATTTATTTATTTATTTACTTAGGAAGCTTCTATGCTGCCCCATTCGCCGAAGCCTTGGGGCGGCTCACATCAATAAATAAATAATCACAATATAAAAACAATATAATTTGAGTCGACCTGGCCAAGGATATAAAATAAATAAATAATACTAACAATTAAAATGACGTTTAAACCCTGATCATTTTTGTTGCCTTCCTCTGGAGCCTTTCCAATCTACCTGCATCTTTCTTAAATCTCAGTGCCCAGAACTGGTCACAGTATTCCAGACGGGGTCTGACTAGTGAGGAGTATAGGAGAATTACTACTTCTCGTGATTTGGAAGCAATACTATTAATGCATCCCAAAATAGCATTTGCCATTTGCTGAATGGCTAATGGGCAGGGATGCTAGGAAGACTGCAGCCCAAAACACCTGGAGGACACCCAACTGCAGGAGGCCAGCTAAGGTAAGTCCCCAAGGGGTGGGCAGGTTCACCTTCCCCCACATCATCTGGACTCTGCACATGGCAGTAGAAGAGGATGGGTTGTTCTCCGGAGAAGATTACAGTGCAAAATCCCATACGGGTCAGAGGGAAAGGGGCTTCCTTCAGTCTCCCGGCATCTGTATGGCTTTTGTTTTTACCAGAATCCCAGAGCCTGGAACAAGGGTGCTGAGGGGACGGACAGACACTTCGGAATTGAAGAACAGGTTTCAAGTGGCAAAAACCCACTCTTGAGCGGCAATCTCATTCGTATTCAGACTGCGAAAAGGGCTGCGGTCTAAGTCGCAGGCCCTTTTTTTTGCCTAACTATGCATCGGATCCCCACCCAATTTTCTGGCTTCCAGCAACAACAACACAACATCACTACCGCTAGAAACCATTGCAAATCTATGTTGTGCGCTTCAGCTCCCATCAGGGGCGACTGGACCTGTAGTCCCGAACTCCAGCAGGGCACCGGGCTGGGAAAGGCACGGGTATACGCCAAACGACGACCAGCGGATCAGCGCTGCTGGCTGGGGCTGCTGGGATGTGTAGTCCCACCCCTCCAGAGCGCACCGGATTGGCGACGGCAGCCGCGCGCCTCGCAGCCGGTCCCCTTGCTGAAATCCCCTTCTCTCCCCACTATTTCGATTGCGTGGGGAATCGCGATCCTTCCCCACCGCCGGTGCCTTTTCGGCGTCCCCTCGAGCGCCGGATTCCTCCCGCCGCCCCTCCGCGCCCCGACCCCGGCTCCGCTTTGCGGAAAACGCGCTCGGACTCACGGCGGACCCGCACAAAGGCGCTGGCGCAAGCCCGGCGCGCCTCCCCGTCCCGGGCAGCGGCGCAGCGGGGAAGGGAACCAACCTCCCGCCTCCGCATGGCGGGCAGCGTAGGAAGTGATGCCCCGCGGCGGCCACTTCCCTCCTCGCAGCCATGCCCTGCTGCTCTAGG
Source organism: Varanus komodoensis (assembly GCF_004798865.1). Taxonomy (NCBI): domain Eukaryota; kingdom Metazoa; phylum Chordata; class Lepidosauria; order Squamata; family Varanidae; genus Varanus; species Varanus komodoensis. The sequence goes on from NW_025336429.1 coordinate 450,558, forward strand.
GAGGGCGACTCGGTCGCCTTAACCCTGCGAGAGGCGGGATCGGAGTCGCTGCGGCGGGTCCGGCGCCCCCGCCGTTGGCGTAGCCGACTTCCGAGCCACCCCCCCCCCCGCGCACCCGAAATGGGCATCTCTGGGGGAAGCGCGCAAGAAAGCGAAGCGCCGCATTCCTGCAGGGACGTGCGCAAGCGGCACGCGGTGCAGGCGCGGCATGCGCGTATGGGGGGAGATGCACAGAAGAGCAGAAAGCGGGAGCAAGCAGGGAGAGTTTTCCCCTAGGAAAGGCTCCCGCTTGAAAAATCCATCCGCTTCTGGCAATCCGGGTGGATTTCGGATCCAAGTAGAAAGGGATCTATAAGACGCTTTTCTCCAAGAAAAAAACAACCAATTAAATACATATCGACATCTCATCTGAACAAGCCAAGAGGTAGAGTAGTAAAAAAGGCAGGTCATGTAAAGTACTTGGAATGCGCTGCCGAAGAAATCAAAGGGGCAATCTTGCGCGTGTTTGGACAGAAATCTGTCCTGCAAAGCATGCTGGGAGCTCGGCATTTTTCTGTGCGACTATCTATAGGATTGTGCCCTGAAATGTTGAGCAATTAGGATGCTTAGACAGAAAATCATCAAGCCAGCTGTATTTGTAAACATGCATAAGAATGTGTCCTAAAACGTTTCGTATTACCCAGCTGTTGCAACATTATAAGACGGACTGTATAGTCTAATACAGCATTACATCCCACCTGTTTTCCTCTTGCACAAAATTAAGGTGGATTACAATGTTCTTTTCTTCATTTTGTCCTTACAACAACAACCCTGTGATGTAGGTTAGGATGAGAGGCAGTGCCTGGCCAAAGTTCCCCAATGGACTGAGTGGGGACTGGAACCCTGAATTTCTGAGTCCCAGCCTGAGCTCTTAACCACTACATCACACTGTGTAAGTTGTGTTAATTATAATTTGTAAATGATCATAATCATTTTAAAAATCACAGTGCAGACAGAGGCAATGTTACCTTTTAACATGTCTTTGCAGATTACAAGAAAAGCCTTACCTGGGCTAGAAAAAGAGGGTAACATCAGCTCCAGGCATTTCTCTTGTATTCGTGTTCCAAACTGATGGCACCACCACAAAAAAGTCTGTGAAGCTTTGTGTTTTTTTTCCAAGTTGGTCCTCAGACTCTCCCCAAGCTGAGAAAATAGCTACGTGGAGAAAGATGAGGAAGAGACTACAAATGGCCAGAACATCTTACTCCTGTTGCGTATTGGAAAAGATATCCTACACTCATCAATTTTAGAACAGAAGTTTGGAATGTATAGAAGTATGTTTCATTCTTATTTCCCCCCTCTTTCTGTTATTGTTACAATGGCTTTTTAAAAAATTGCGCAAGATGCAGATAACTCAGGCTGATGTGCAGGATCCTAGCACAATATTTGCAGGCTGGCAATGTGCGGGCGAATCGGCTGCAGTGGTGCATCCATGCTTACTTAGGAGTAACGTTTTCTCCATAAACCCCATAGCTCTGAGTAAGCAAGTGGAGCATCGAGCTTTCCCAGGGACCATCTTTCACTATTCAGCATCTCCAGCACAATAATTCACAACCAAGGACTGAACATGGATTGACTGAAATACGTATGGGCTGTTGTGTTGTCTGAACTCTGCAAGATAAACCATGGTCAACCTAGTCCATAACCCAACAATAAAGCAGGAGTTCTCCTCAGGGTTGTTCATACTTAACAAGCCATGGCTTGTTAATGCAGCTGAACTCAGACAATACAACCCACATTTAACCCATACTCAGTCCCCGAGTTTGGCTTATGGTTTTGCCTGATCTCAGTCTTTGGGTCCTCTAATGCCTGGCTGGCAGCCATGTTGGCTGGGGCTGATCAGAGTTGTAGTCCAAAACATCCAGGAGGTACCACATTGGGGAAGGCAGGCCTGTGGGGACAGGAAATGCTTTCACAGATGTCAAACTTCATCTCAAGACTGGATCAGCCATTAGACAGGCTTAGGTGAGCATTTCAGGTGGCAGCTATTCTTTCTGGGTGTTCTTTGTGGACTCCCCTTTTAGAAGAAAGGGTTGTGTATGCCAAGGATTGCCCCGAGTCCCCTAAGCTACCCTGCAGCCAAAGCTGTGGAGAAAAGCCTTCACCTCAGGCAGCAAAAGGTTTTGAGCCAGCCCTGCCTCATTTCCCAGCTCCCCACCTCCAGCTGTGCATTCATTCCCTTGCTAATGTAGACCAGGTTGCTAGTCCTCATGAGGAAATAAACCTAATACTGGGCTGTGTCCAGATGGCTTCTGTTGGGCAGGCTTCCGACCCTGGGTAGCTGCTTTGGAAGATGCCCATCTGTGAGATTTCCCCTTCAGGGCGATCAGTATATTCAAATTGGTAACTGCTGCGCTGCAGGCCTAGCCCGAGCTTATCATGTCTTCCTGAGAGTCACCCATGATGCTGCCAGCAATTTCTTCCCAGATCTGCTCAGGAACCAGGGCTAGATGCCACCCCCTCAAATCATGTCATCTTAAGAGTAGTCAAGTGCCACCTGTACGAAGCCTTCAAACCCTTTTTGGGATTTTCTAGGCATTTGTGGACTTCCGGAGCTGCAAAATTAAACCCTTTGGAACTAGCAAGGCACTCCAGATCCAAGACCACCGATCCATCTAACATGGGCAGCAAGAGTGCTCTTTCTCTTCAATACTTTAAGGTGTTGGTGATGACCCATAAAGCCCTAAATGGCTTAGGACCCAGATATCTGAAGGAGCATCTCCTTCCTTATGTGCCTGCCCGCCCCTTAAGATCTGGGGCAGAGGTCCCTCTTCAGGAGCCCTCCTTGAAGGAGATTAGGGAAGTGGCTATCCAGAGAAGGGCCTTCTCTGCATTGGCACCCCAACTATGGAATATGCTCCCCAGAGAGGTTCACCAGGCGCTGACACTATTCTTTTCAGTGCCAGGTTAAAACCTTTTTATTTTCCCAGTATGTTAAGGTCTAAATTGCTATTTTAGTTGGGGGTTTACTGTATAGAACTGATGCTGTGCTTTACCTGGTTTTATTGTAAACCCTCCCAAGACTGTCTGGCAAAAGAGTATAGAACAGTTTTAAATAAGTAAGAACCTGAAGGTCACCACCCAGCAAAACAGACAAAAGATGCAGCATGGTCTCATTAAGGACACGCAATACATGGATGTTACTCACTGCCACAGTGATGACAGAGGTTAGATTAATTGGCTTTTGGAGAGGAATTGAGAAGTCTTCTTAAAAGGGCCCTAAAATAATTTTAAGCAAACAAATAAAATCATCCGTTGGAGGTCTGTCAGTGGCTATTCACTAAAATGCCATTTCTTATTTCTTTTAACCTTTATTCCATGCTTTCCTTTATGAAATAAATCCAAAGTGGCTTAGAACGCCCTGCATTAAATAAATATTGGAAAGTAAAGAACCTGGGAATTTCTGTAGGCAAAGCAGGGCCTCCATCAGTGTGGTACAATCTCTCCCCTAAAGGTACAGTCCTTTCCAGCTCGCTGATACAGGCTTGCCTGGAATTTTGAATCTGACCACTCTGTGGCCAAGGGAAGGATTGTGCATGTAGGAAGTTGACCAAGTGTGTGTTCTGATGCATATTTACACACAACACAAACGAGTTCTATATCTCCCTGCATGGGCCAGGCAGCCATTTGGGAGCTGTAGGACTCTTTCCTGTCCGAACATGCATAGGATTATAGAAACATAGGGCGAGTCAGAAGGGGACTCCCGGGCCATCTAGCCTGACCCCCGGTTCCAGCCGGCTCTGCTTACGACATGCCCACCATGGGCATGTCTAGCCTATCTCTGAACACCCTCAATGTTGGGGTCTCAACCACCTCCCGAGGAAGCCCATTCCATACCCATCCCTATGGGTATTATGTCCCGATTCAGAGTTATGGAGCTTGGAGAAATCTTCCATGGAGTCAGGTGAGTTCAAACAATCCAGCTCACCTCTTCAGCAGTGGACCAGCTTTTCCTGAATTGGACTTGCAAACCATTTTTTCAAATTCTCCCCAATTAAATGTAGATTTCATTATAGGAATATATGCAAACTTGAAAAAACATACCAGCCAAAAATATGCATTTCCACCATAAGTTAAAGCAGAAAAATATGCATTTGGGCGTGATTTATGTACGCTGAGGGTATCTGCACATTTTCAGGAATTTGCAAATATGCTCACAAATGGATTGGACAAAAAATGGTTTCTCCGATGACACAATGATAAAATGAAAACCACTTGATATCTATAAAACGAAGATGGATGCCCACACATTTCTTTTTATTCCATTGCATTTCATCCTTTTCCAAGGAATTTGAGGTGACTTGCAAGGTTTCTCACTCTTTTATCCTTATGATGGCTCTTGCGAGGGAACGCCCGGCCCAAAGGTACCCAGGGGGTCTCTTGGCTGAATGGGGATTAGAACCTGGATCCTGGAGTCCCAGCCCAGCCCTCTTAAGCACCACACCACACTGGGTCCCTAAATTTCTAGGCAGAAAAGAATCTTTCCGATCACTTGCTATCTGCTCCTTTCGAACTAGAGATGATGGTATTTAAATTGGGATCTTCTGCGTGCATTTTATCATGATGTTTTATGGTGCTATTTGCTTGATAGGTTTGTTTTCAGTTTGATGTATTCTTATGCCACCTTGAGATTTTTACTACTATTGCTATTGAATAGCATCTAGAATACATCCAACAAAAAAAATCTATGATCATGTTAGTTTTATGGCTAAGACAAATTTTACTTGAAGGCAATGCAAATTCAGTAAAACGGAGCAACTTCTGGAAGAGCTGGTGCAACACAGGGGTGAGGGGAAGAGAATAAATTCCTAGTTTAAAATTCTCTACATCTATACAGATCATTTTTATGACTACAATACGCAGAATGTAACACTACCCACCATTTAGACCCGGTCCTGGCTGCCTGAGTTCCAGCAAGGAATGTGTATGTGCTACATCCTAAAAGAACACTACCTACAGGCGATTTTAGCTTGCATTCCTTGCTGGCTGGGACCGATTCCAAGGACTCGCCCTACCTCCGCCCCACTGCAGTGGGGCAGCAATAGAACTTGCTCATAGCTGCCATGTGATTGACCTCTGGGACAGGGCCAAACCTTATGTCAAGGTAAGGTTCACATCCTGAATTCCGAAGGGTAGACTTTCAAAGGCGAAATCCTATGCAAATTTAGCCAGAACAAAAAACCTACAAGTCCCAGCATGCTGATTGGGGAATGCTAGGAATTCCTAGCTGGCTGGGGCATACTGTGAATTGTAGGCCTTTTTTCTGTCTAAACTTGCATTGGTCTATGCCCTAAATTGCTGTATTTCAGACATGCCCAGAGAATTTTGAGAGGCACATAAACCAGTTTTTAAATGTTGTAGGAGTCTGCTAGCCATTTTGGCAGAGAGGTTCCATACCTCGTTTAGAGAGGAAGAGGTTTCCCTTTGCTTAAGTGGCATTTTCAGAAATTCTCAACAGGGAGGGTATTTCCTGGGCACACCCAGCTAGGAGCAAGCTCCATTGAACCTAATAGGAGTTACTTCCCAGAAGATGCACATAGGATTATACTGGGGAGGTGACAAAATTCAGGTTCCCAGGTGCTGCAGAGGCACCTTTGCATTTTGTCCAACAAGTCTCTTTTGGACATACTTTTTCAAAACCTTTCCCTTTCTGTTGAGTGTTTTCATGCCTAAAAACAGATCTGTCACCAAATCTTCCAGCAAAGGATCTCTTGGCTCAGGCACATGTCCCTCGAAATAAGCCCCACTGAATTCCATAAGGCTTATTTCTGTATAGACATGCATAGGATATCACTATTCACATGAGTATCAAAATGTCAAGTTTCCAGCCCATATGATGACAAGTTCACAGTTTTTACAAGTTAGGTTTTTTTAACAGTTTCCTTCCCGGTGGGTGCTCTGGTGTCTAATAAGAAGCGATCTGTCACTGAAAATTTTCCCACAGTCTGAGCATCTGTATGGTTTCTCCCCTGTGTGGATTCTCATGTGAACCCTCAGGTTCGAATTGCCACCGAAACTTTTCCCACAGTCTGTGCAAGTATATGGCTTCTCCCGTGTGTGGGTCCGTTCATGTACCAAGAGGCCTGAGCTCTGGCTGAAGCTCTTCCCACAGTCTCTGCATTTGTATGGCTTTTCCCCTGTGTGGATTCTCTGATGTCTGATGAGGACTGGCCGCTCTCGGAAACTCTTCCCGCAGTCAGTGCACTTGTACGGCCTCTCCCCCGTGTGGGTCCTCTTGTGTACAATTAAGTTGGAGTTGTCACAGAAGCTCTTCCCACAGTCTGAGCACTGGTAGGGCTTCTCACCTGTGTGGATCCGCTCATGGGTGATTAGGTAAGCTCTGGTGCTGAAGCCCTTTCCGCAGACTGAGCACTTATACGGTTTCTCTCCGGTGTGGGTTCTCTCATGAGCTTGAAGGTTGCACTTCAGCTGGAAGTCTTTCCCACAGTGGACACATGACTTCTCTTTCTCATTTCCTGGCTTTTGAGCATCACCCAGAGGACTAGCAAGTTGGACAATGCTTCCAGAAAGTTCCACATACCTGCCCTGGGAGTTGATGAATTTTTCCCCTTCCTTTTCGGGGCGCACTTTCTCCTGGTTTGCGGAGACTTCTCCTTGCCTGGGCCAGGTGGAAACATTCTCCTCAGCTCTTCCTGACAACACCCAACATGGTTCCTGTTTCTTGGAGTTCTCCAGGTTGCTCTGCTCCTTCCTGTCACCTGCTGGAATAAGGGGAGAGTCCTGCCATGAGAATCCAGGGTCATAAATAGCCACACCATCTTTGTGAGCTCACTACCTCCTGCGCACATTCACCGTCTTTAATTCACTACCTTGTACCCTCCAGATGATTTAGGCCACACTTCCCATCATTCCTGACCATTGGCCCTGCTGGCTGAGGCTAATGGGAGTTGTAGTACACATCTTATTGAACCTCCATGTTTAGAGAAAAAGCCAGTGCCCGTAGTGGGGAGAGGAGGAACAAAACCAGAAAGAAAAGGAAGGGGCTGTTGTCTTTGTCATTCACGCCATTCAAGTGGAAACAGCTCAGTTTACAAGCATCTTCTAAATACAAAGATGCTTTCTAAATATTAAACAAATTAATGTACCAACTATCTGTTCCCTACTGAAAACAGGATTTTGGGCAGGTGTTCTGTCAGGGCTCCTTCTAAATTTGCATAGCTGTGATCTAAAAATAACATTTTTAAGAATACCTAATTTATAATATTCTGGATGAAGCCTGAGCGGTGCTGAACAGAGTGGAGCTATTCTTTCAATCTGCATATAATGCTTACTATGTTAATGCAGCCCCTAAAATTGCATTTGCCGTTTTAGCAGCTGCCCCACACAGCTGGCTCAGAGTTAGTTTGTGATCATTCAAGGCCGCTAAAGGGGATGTTTTAGATTACACAAGAAGGCATGTATCTTACCCAGCACTTTTGCATCTCCACCAGTCTCTTCTTTGATCTCCAGGAAGTGTGGCCTCTGCCAGGCACCCAAAGGAGCCCGCTGTGCTTCAAGGAAATTAGCAGCTCCTTCCTTAAATACCCCTGGCACCTAAATCCGAAAAGATAAAATGATGGTTATAATTTGTATTATTTAGGTAGCCTGGTCAATGTGTGCTTGATACAAAAGCACAAGTCTCTGCCCCAAGGCACTTACAGCCTTTAAATAAATTGACACAACTGAAACTACACCACCACAACAAAGGGAGGAAAATGCACAAGTATGTTTGTTCTACCTGCACAGAGCTTTCAGTGCAGTCAAGAAGACTTGGACTGTGCTTTTAAATGCCGAGAGAGACTGAAAGCTCCCCATGGCATCTCTAGGATAAAATCACAATACGCTTTGCATGGCGTAATTAGAGAGGAAACCCAGTTCATCTTTAGAGCAAGAAAGGGTCAGCAAAGAGGTGCAGTTGCCTACACCAAAGGCAGTTCCACACACAAGGATCTAAGAAAAGCCCTGCTGGATCAGATTCAGGGTCTGTCTAGTCCAGCGCTCCGTACACACGGTGGCAAACCAGCTGCCCACAGGATCCCCCAAGCAGGATGGGGGTTGGCCCTCCTCCTGCCCCAGATGCTCAGCAACGGGTGTGTGCAGGCAGGCTGCCTCTGGCGAAGGAGGGACCAGATGGCCAGCAAGGCTTGTAGCCATGGATAACCCCCTCCCTCAAGTGCCATGTCTCCAAAGGGAGCAGACGCTCCCATTCAAAGAGGCAGGGAGAGATTTGCAATGTCCAAAGAGGACTCTTAATCCCACCGGTTGGAAATCATGTGTGTAAGAGACACGGGGTACATGTAATGCCAGCCGCCCAGCCCTTCTTCCCTGCATGCATCATGTTCGAGTCAAGCAGAACTGGATCCAGGTTGAGGGGAGCCATCCGCAAAGGTGAGCTTTATACAAGGGCTTATAGGACAGCAGGAAGTTGTGGGCCTACTCTTAAAATTTCCCATAATGCTCCAGAGCGATACTTAATTGGGAGCATTGTGGGGGATTCAACTGGCAGCTCTCAGAACTTTTGCCCTGTTGCCATATATATTTAAACTAAAGGGGCCGGTCTCAGCCGTGGGCAGAACCCCTTCCGACTGCTGGTCGGGGCTACCTGAACATTTTAAGGTTGCCACAACATTCCCTTTAAGCAGAAAAAGAGCAGGCTGGGCTACAAACCATCTCCCCAATTCACAGGTCCCATTGCAGGGTTTTCCCCATCTTTATTTATTAAATTTGTGTAAAAGCTGCCTATTAGCATAATGCTCTCTGGGCAGCCATTACAAGAAAATATTGATCAGAACGTTAGTAAGATAATGCAATTAAAATCTTGTAATAGACAGACAAAATAAAGCACAATATATATATCAAGACAATGTTAAAAATAAATTAAATGAAAACTAAAACCAGTGCTGTCATATAAATATTTTAAGCAGTGCTATAGGTGCCTCGAAAAAGGAATGTTTTCATCAGGTGCCTAAAATGCAATAAAGTTGCCATCTGACAAATCTCTGGTGGCAAAGCATGCCAAAATTGGGGTGCCATGACAGAAAAGGCCCTCCCTATCTATCTATCTATCTATCTATCTATCTATCTATCTATCTATCTATCTATGGGACTTCTATGCCGCCCCATTTGCCAAAGCCTCGGGGTGGCTCACAAACCATAAATAAATAGAATTCAATAAAATAATATAAATTAACAATATAAATTAAGTCACCCTGGCCAAAGAATAAGATGAATAAATAATATTAACAATTAAAATAACATTTGAATAAAAAGGTTTTCGCCTGGCGCCGAAAAACAAATGATGGCGGTGCCAGGCGGACCTCTCTGGGGAGCGCATTCCATAGATTAGGCACCACCGCAGAGAAAGCCCTCCTCCGAGTACCTACCCTCCTAATTTCTTTCACGGAGGGTTCCCGGAGAAGGGCCTCTCCCGCTGATCTCAAGGGGTGGGCGGGCATATATGGACGTAAGTGCTCCTTCAGGTAGCCAGGACCCAAGCCATTTAGGGCTTTATAGGTCATCACCAACACCTTGAATTGGGCCCGGACTTCAATGGGAAGCCAGTGAAGCTGACAGAGGACTGGAGTCACGTGAACATAACGCCCAGTCCCCGTCAGCAGCCTGGCAGCTCCATTTTGAACCAACTGAAGTATCCAGACCGTCTTCAAGGGCAGCCCCACGTAGAGCGCGTTACAGAAGTCAAGTCGGGAAGTCGCCAACGCGTGTGTCACCGTCGCCAGGCAGTCGTTCTCCAGGTAGGGGCGCAGCCGATGGACACTAAGAGGACATATTAGAAGTGGCATCCCCACCTGCAGTGGCATAGCCTTGTCATACATCCTTAGGACTCTACCACACCTGCTGCAGAGGCAGAACCGGCAAAACTCTGAAACCCCCAAGATCAGCCGGTGGAGGGCCTCTTACCTGCTCACCCCGGTTCTCCTCAGGCTGCTGCCTCAGGAGGAAGCCTTCAGCCAGGACCACCGCCTGGGCGCAGGTCTCCGGGCTGCCTTCGCTCACCCAGCTCTGCATCTCTGGGGGCAGGACAGCCAGGAACTGCTCCAGGATCAGCAGCTCCAGGATCTGCTCCTTGCTGTGCCGCTCCGGCTTCAGCCACTGGTGGCAAAGCTCCCAGAGACGGCTGCAAGCATCTCGGGGCCCCTCAGCCTCACGGTACAGGAACTGCCGGAAACGTTGGCGAGGCATGTCAGCACTGGCACCCTCCTTCTTCCCCTCCAGGATCTCTTCCTTCACTTTCCCACACTCCTCTTTGTCTTCAGCCAATGGGTCATTTGCCATTGGGCAGGAATCCCGGACGGAGCCTGGCACAAGCTGGGCCTCCCTCCTCAGGTGTGGCCGGGGGTCCACCGAGCCCTCAGAAGGGGCCCCGTCCCTTAATGCCAAGGTGCTTTGATGCGGGTCCCTCCCTTGCGAGTGGGAAGACTCCATCAGTTTCAGGAAGTCCTGCAGCTGGGCTTCCCACGGCTGCAGCAGCCCCCTCGGTGGCTCCAATTTAACAGGCCCTGACACTTTTCTTTCCCAGAATCCCCCAATGTCCCTGGCCTGTGTGCTGTGCAGACCTTTTTCTGTCCCCAGTTCCAGGGCTGTTAAGTCTGGCTGTTCAATTTTCACCCCCTGTTGAATTCCCGCCTCCCCCGGTAGACCCAGTGGGAAGGCATCCCTTTGCTCATCCGCCATTTTCTTTTTCTGGAAAAGATTGTCCCCGTCCTCTGGCGTTTTTTGTTTGGCCTCACATGCAGGGTGTTTGGAGTAAATGTTTAATAGTTCTTCTGATCCGTAAAGAGAGGTGCTTGTTCTCCCTGAGACAAAACAAAAAGAGAGGGCAAGGGCAAAAAATAAACATCAGAGTGTCATTAAGGTAGCATTCTTACACCTAAGAAAGTTTTATTTATTTATTTATTTAGAAAATTTGTAGGCCGTCCATCACTGTTGTCTCTGGATGTCTTACAACATTATTTCAAATCCTAAATAAAATAAACTAACTATTCCACAACTGAGCAGAAAACTAACCTATTTAAAATAAATAAATATAATACAATTAAAACTACTTTATGTTAAAATATTGGTCAAATGAAAAGGTCTTAACCTGGCGCCAAAAAGCATATAATGGTGGCACCAGGTGGACCTCTCTAGGGAGCGCATTCCATAGTCGGGGCGCCACCGCAGAGAAAGCTCTGTCTCCTGACCTCTTTCAAAGAGAGTTCCCGGAGGAGGGCCTCTACTGCCGATCTCAGGGGGCAGGAGGGCATATAGGGGAAAAGGTGTTCCTTTAGGTATCCTGGTTCCAAGCCATTTAGGGCTTTATAGGTAATAACCAGCACCTTGAATTGAGCCTGGACTTCGAAATCTAAAATGTTTTAGATGTTAAACTGCTTTATATTTGTGTATATTGGCATTTTTAGCTGTTTTAAATGTGCATACTGGAATTTTATACTATGTTTTACTGTATTTGCATTTTTATTGCATCCGCTGTATTGGATTAATTTTTGTGAGCTGCCCAGGGATCTTGAGCTATTGAGCGGGTATACTGGAATTCTGTTCACACAGCCACCAATGAGCAGCCCATGGGAAACCCATAAGCAGGATGCGTGTACAACAGCACTCTCCCACCGATGTTCTCCAGCAACTGGTTCTGCCCCTGATACCGGAGGTAGCATGTAGCCATGAGGACTAGTAACCATGGTTAGCCTTGTGCTCCATGAGTTTGTCCATTTGTTATGATAGTTCTTCCTCTTTACGCAAGAACTGAACAAGACAGCTTCTGAATGAAGGCCACCTTCAACCAGAGGATGTCATTTTATAAAGAGAACCCAGTGGCCTCTCACAACAATGGTAATTGTCGTTACTATACAATTTTCTTTGACTTACTATGCTAATGGAACACTTGCAGTGGGACAGGGGAAAGCATCTGTTTCTGATGGAGATCTGAACCCATGGATTCAGACAGAATTGCTGTTCATTATAGTTTAGCGATCTTACACTGGCATCTACTTTTGTTGTAGACTTTCAGGTCAACAGCAGAGAGACCAGCAAATAGCACTCTGCACATGAGCAGAATGTGCACAAGAACCAAAAAAAAAAAAAAAAACCACAACCCCACCAAAAACACCTTACACCGCAGTTAGCCTGGTCTTCTTGAAGTTGCTACAAAAAGGCAACTTCTTTCTTGTATTTCCTGTTACAGTGAGCATGCAGGATTTAAAAATTTAAGCCTAAAAAGACCATGAGCCAAAGATCAATCCATTTGGATGACTGTGGTTGTTATTAATAGTGAACATTTGTATAAAACTTTCAAGCAATTCATACTGATTCTTTCATTGTATTTGTTCCAGTAACCTGGTAAGGCGAGTCAGGTGAATTTTAGGTTTGCCAGACTTAGCTTCTATTTTGCTGGAATTTTATTTATTTAAAAACCACCTTTCCCAATTTATTGATTTGTAGTCCATTCTCTTACATGTTTCATCCAGGATGGGGTTTGGAGTGATTCAGTTGCTGTCATTCACAGTACAGCTCATTGTATTTTGGACTACAATTCCCATTAGCTCCCCCAAAAACAGAAGATAGAAAGTGCTCAGGTGCTTGAAGAAAATATTAATTCTACCCAACATGTTTTAGAAAAGATCTTTTTCATCTCTTTTTTCCTTCAAAATGTTTCAAACACTCTGCTTCAGAGGCTATTGGAAGCATTCTTTTTCAAAACATTTGTCTCAAGATAGGAAGGCAGCCCCTGAGGAAGGAAAAAGGGTTTTTTTCCCCCCGAAACACTTTGCACAAAATAAACATTTTCTTCTGGCACCTGAGAACTTTATTTTATTTGAGGGCAAATGATGGGACCTGCCTATTCCTAGTTTGAGAGGTGGTGGAAGAGATGCATGGATCACAACTATTGCTCTATTGTATTTCTAGACCATCCAGTAGCTGTCAGTATTTTACCACAACTCCTAAGATACAGTAAAATGCAACAACAAACAACAACAACGGTACAATGATAATAAGATCATAAACATCCCCAACAAGATTAAAAAAACTTAAATGGAAGACTACATCAAAAGAGCTTAGCTAAAAGGACAGCTGAAAACACCTAACATGCCATGGCGCATTATTTAGAGCTCTTAAATCTTAGCACAGAGAAGAGTCTTAATATTGGAAGAACGGGAGGGCTATTGCCAGCCAGGCCTAGGTGGGGAGCTTTCTGCAAAAGACGTAATGTGGAGTAGGCAGTATCTATTTTCAACATTACAAAATCCACATCCATAATGCTATGAAGTTGGAACCCTTGTATAAGGAAGCGCTCTGCCTCCAACGCGACTTTATTCCTTGCAGAGTCTTTTCCTCCTTCCTCTACTAAACCCTTTTCTCCTTCATCTGCTATCGCATTAACCTTTCCATGCCTGCATTAATAGTTCTTTTTCTTCCAGTACCCACAGCTCTTTCCAGAGGGCAGAAGGGTCCAGTGGCAGAAAAACCTTTGCTCAGCCCCAAATCCAGCAGGGCTACCGCTTCTTGCAAGAGATAACCTCGCTCACATCCGCTGTGCAATTCTACGCAATTGCAACCCTCTGCCCCAAGCCATGACCTTTTCACCTAGAGGTCTCCCCCCCCCCCCCGCCCCGGTCTACCATTTCCCACGCCTCCTGCATTAACACTCTTTTTCATGCAGACCCATAAGCTCCCACAGCAAACCGAGAAGACCAGTCCTCGGTCCGAGGGAAGCCAGAGGGCAAAGGACACGAGGGGCGGTGGGAAAGGAGGCACCGCACCCTGCATCACCTGCAGCAATTCGGCAGCGGCAGCTTTTGCCCAAGGTGAAGCCTCACCAGTTCAACTTCTGCCTGCGTCACCCAGCTAGTCAAGGCACACGAGCCCCGCGGAGAAAACAAGAAAACGTGGCGCCCCCTCGCCAAGGCTGGTTCTCCACCTCCGCGCACTGCAGCCGCTTCCTCGTTCACCAAAAGGCAAAGAAGAACCGCTCCAGGACCTGATGCAGCGCCTGGGAAATTTAAACCCGACTTTCCCACGGTAGGCGGGGCAGGAAGTGAGTTACAAGGCGACATCCCTCCTTTCTCAAAGAGCTTCAGCTTCTCTAGGACGCGGACTCCGAGAACTTAACCCCTTGATTGAACTGGAGAGAAAGAGGGAAAAAGGTCAAGCAAGCCCGCAAGCGCGTGTTCCTGGGAGTGCGAAGGCTCCGCAGGTCTTGGGGACACGGGCAAACTCGCAGGAAGAGAGCAGAAGGCCTGTTAGCCACCATGGCTATGCTGAGCCTCCATGTTCAGAGGGAGTGTACCGCTGAATGTTGCAATGGGTGGCAGTGAAAGCTGGACCATAAGGAAGGCTGAGTGCCGAAGAATTGGGGCCTTTGAATTGTGGTGCTGGCGGAGACTCCTGCGAGTCCGTTGGACCACAAGGAGATCAAACCGGTCAGTCCTAGAGGAGATCAACCCTGACTGCTCTTTAGAAGGCCAGATCCTGAAGATGAAACCCAAATACTTTGGCCACCTAATGAGAAGGAAGGACTCCCTGGAGAAGAGAGGGAACAATGCTGGGAACAATATGCTGGGAACAATAGATGGCAAAAGAAGAAGGGGAGGGCAGAGGAGGAGGTGTCTGGATGGAGTCACTGAAGCAGCCGGCGTGAGCTTAGGGGGACTCCGGGGGATGGTGGAGGACAGGAAGGCCTGGAGGAGTGTTGTCCATGGGATTGCGATGGGTTAGACCCAACTTCGCAACTAACAACCACCGCTGAATGCCAGTTTGCTGGGGGAGAGAAGCTATGCATCCTGGAAGCACTGGCGGGGCACCATGGAAGGTCCTGGATTATCTGAGCCCCCGGACTCAGCCAGAAAGACTTTCTCATTATATTTGGAGGTTCTTCCTCTTTCTTCATGCTTCTCAGATGCTTCATGATTTGATGCATGGCTGGGGGAAGATCAAATAAAAATTCAGACTCCGTGCAATTCAGGAGACCAGGCCCATGTTTTTGCCATGGCTGTTCCAAAACCATGGTTTTTAAAGTCCAGTCCACTGACACAGAAGTAACATACAGCTGGACAGGGCTTTGGGTGGGCCCTGACTTGATTCGATGGAGTTTAGGTGGAGCAAGACAACTTGAAAACTTGTCATCCAACCTCAAAAGGAGCCTTCTTTTACTACAGCCAACATTTTTCTTCCTCACCTTTGAGAGAGAAATAATGCAGAAGCTCTGGGGGGAGCATCGCCTGTGACAAACCTCCAGATCCCACTAGAAAGCCAGTGGGGGTTAGATGGTTATACTGGGCCTCCAGGAGATCTGGGTTCTAGTCCCTGGTTGGCCATGACGTTCACTGGGTGATTTTGGGTGAGAGTCACAAGCTCTCAGCCCAGCCTACCTCACAGGACTGCTGTTGTGAAGATGAAATGGAGCTATGTAAAGCCACGTGGAGTTCCCTGCACGAGGGGAAAAGGACATGATATAAATGGATTGTATTACTAAATCTTGCCACCTTCTGTTTGCTGTATTCCTAGAGCCAGGTACCCCCACCTGCTTGTTGGGAGTAGGTGGTATGGAGTGAGAGGGCGGGCAGCCTCAGCGCAAGCCTAGGTAGGTCTAAAAAGGTAAAGGTTTCCCCATGACATTAAAGTCCAGTCATGTCTGACTCTAGGGGGTGGTGCTCATCTCCGCTTCCTAGCCGAGGGAGCCAGCGCTTGTCCGCAGTCTCTGTGGTCATGTGGCCGGCATGACTGAACACCGCAGTGCATGGAATGCTGTTACCTTCCCTACCTTCCCACCGAAGTGGTACCTTTTACCTCCTTGCATTTGCATGCTTTCGAACTGCAAGGTTGGCAGGAGCTGGGACAGAGCAACGGGAACTCACCCCGTTGTGCAGATTCAAACCGGCGACCTTTCGATCAACCAGCCCAGCAGCTCAGCAGTTTAACCCACTGAACCACCGCAAGTAAATTCAGTTGCCATCAGGGCTTACACAAGTAGGCAGGTACAGGTGTGTGACCTCACTACCCTTGCTGCTATCTACAGCACTTGTAATTTCAGCCACAACTTTCACCTTCTTGCCTGCCCTTGTGAGATCATCAGCCAGCCACATGGGGGAACCAGGTCACTCTGGACCCAAATCCAGCATCAGAAAAGACAATCAATGCTCACAGATCATTCGATCATTTCAGCCTCTCCAGCCACTTCATTCAGCCCCCTGATCTTAAGATGGCCTTTCTTAATCTTTGGAAGGGGACTCAAGTGTCAGAACACAGAGCTACAACTTGTCAAAAAATTAAAATTCTTTCAACTGTGGCTGGAATCACTAGTTTTCTTTTCAGTTCCATGTGAAGACCTGAAAATTGAAGTTATGCATTGAATGCCAGGACAGGCACCGTGAAGACTTCCTCGTGGTGACACTAAGCACGTCACTGGACAGCAAGTATGTTAGTGTC
Source organism: Varanus komodoensis (assembly GCF_004798865.1). NCBI lineage: Eukaryota > Metazoa > Chordata > Lepidosauria > Squamata > Varanidae > Varanus > Varanus komodoensis. Next base: position 467,037 of record NW_025336429.1, read on the forward strand.
ATAAGAACCCAAAATTCTTGTTTTTTTTCACCTTGGTGAAATAGTTATTAGCTAAAATAGCAGAATGCTCATGATAAAAGTTATGCCAAAAAAAAAAAAAAAAGATTACAGATTTTTGCTCATCTGTCTGAGGCACACCAGTTTGTTTGCCAGGTTGCAGGTTTCACTTTCATTTTAGTGGGAAATACCAAAAGTCACTCTGGCAATGCAATACGCGACTACCACATCCTTACTTTTATTCCAGATGTTCCTGTTGCAAAAGCCAATGTTGTATATACTCAAAATGGCACCGTGCCTGCACAAAACGGAAAAAGGCAGGATATAAGTCAATCAATCAATCAATCAATCAATCAATCAATCAAAACGACAGTGCTGGCAGACTCGAGGGAACCCCAGGGCTTTGGCAAGAGTATTTTTATGCTGCAACTCCCAAGTGAGCAATCCAGAAACAAGTCAGCACCCAATTTATGTTTAGCTCTCAGAGGAGTTACCAGCTGGATTAGGGGCTTAGGGAGCACCTGGCTGAGCTGCCCATGCACGTCCACAGCCTGTTTCCTTCACATTCTCTGCAGATCTGGGTATTTTTCAAATGCTATTGTGAGAGACATGAGATTAAAAATGGTTCTTTTGATCAGAAATCTTCACTCCACCTCTCCTATCCAAATTACACCGAGCTTATTGAAGAGAGAATGTTACAAGGGACAGGAGGGGAAAGGAAAGGATAACTGGAAAGCATAACATGAGCTTGCTTTGTTGTTTAGTTGCAAAGTTGCATCTGACTGTCCGTGACCCCATGGACAACATTCCTCCAGGCTCTCCTCCACCATCCTATGTTAAACTCCTGGAAGTCTGTCCTCACACACGGAAGCTCCAGTGAAACGCCAAGCGAAGCTCGCGCATTCTTGGAATTGTTAGTATGTGCAGCTGATAAAGGGCCAGCAGTGAAACAAAACTCCTCCCCACCCCCACCACAATAAAACAAGAGAACGCAATTCCATTTTATTGTGTTTTGCCTGGGGAGCAGTCCTTCCCAACACAGGCAGGTGCCCCAGTTCCTAGGTCTGGGAAATATTCACTCCCAGGACTGCTGCCTGCCCAACCCTGCATCCAGGCCATGGCTCAAAGCATGCAGTTTCTCCCAATTCACAGAATCCTAGGGCAGAGGTGGAAGGGGCCCACAGGGTCCAACTCTGCTCGATGCAAGTCTCCCAAGGCTGGCTGCATCTCAAATGCCCCCATGGCGGGAGAGCCCAGGAGCTCCCTGGGCGATTAATTTCAATGTCATATTGCTCTAACAGTCAAGAAGTTCTTTCGATGTTCAGGTCAGATTGGGCTTCCTGTAATCTGAGCCCTTCATTCCATGCCATGCACTCAGGGATGACGAAGAGATCTTGGCCCTCCTCTCTGAGACAACCTTCCAAGTACTTGAAGAGAGCTCTCATACCTCCCCTCAGCCTTCTCAAGGCTAAAGGAAAAGGTTTCCCCTTGACATTAAGTCCAGTCATGCCTGACTCTAGGGGGCGGTGCTCATCTCCGTTTCCTAGCCGAGGGAGCCAGCATTTGTCTGCAGACAGTCTCCGTGGTCATGCGGCCGGCATGACTAAACACCAAGGTGCACAGGACACTGTTACCTGCCCACTGAAGGGGTACCTTTTTATCTACTTGCATTTGCATGCTTTCGAACTGCAAGGTTGGCAGGAGCTGGGATGGAGCAACAGGAACTCACCCCGTTGTGCAGATTTGAACCAGCAACCTTTCGATCTCCCAGCCCAGCCGCACAGTGGTTTAAACCACTGCGCCACCTCCAAAGGGCTTTCTTTCCAGGCACCAGATCATCCTTGCAGCCCTCCTCTGAGCCTTTCCCAGTTGGTCTGCATCTTTCTTCAGCTGTGCTCACAGAAAGGGCTCAGTTCCATCAGCGTATCAAGAACCACCATGTCCCAAACTTCTTAGCAACCAATCTCAGTGGCTTCATGTTAAGTATGGAGACAAAACCATGCCCCGTGTCAGCCTACAGTTCAGCTGCCAAGGGCCTGATGCACCCACCTTGTGGAGATGGCCCAGGAAGATACTGTGGTCAAGATACCATGGTCAAAGCTGCTGGGAGACTGGGAAGGTGGTCCTCCACCAGGACAACCAAGGCCGATTATGTCCCTAGAGTGGGCCTGAACCCAGATGGGAAAGGGAGCAGCTAATCAGGTTCATTCAAGAGCACCTGCAGTTCAAATGCCTTTACTTTCTCTGTGTTCCATGAAGAAAAACTCATGATTTTCCAAAACATGTCTTAATTATGAACTATAAATAAAGAACATGAAGCATGTACATTTCAAGTGGATTTTTTTCTTTCCTGTGTACATTCTCAGATGTTCAGTAAGCCATACTCCTCCAGAGGAAGTCCCTCCCACACTCGGAGCATTTACAGAGTTTCCGTGTGTGAATTCTGCAATGTGACTTATAGCGTGCGCTTTGGCTGAAGCCCCTTCCACACTCTGTGCACTGACACGGTTTCTGCCCCGTGTGAATTATCTGGTGCAAGACCAGTAAGTCGCTCTGGTGGAAGCACAGTCCACACTTCGAGCACTTATAGGGTCGCTGCCTTGTGTGTGTTCTTTTATGTTTAACAAGGTTGGACTGATAACAAAAGCTCCGGGTGCACTCTGAGCATTTATAGGTTTTCCCAACTCCATGAGTCCTCGGATGTCTCTTAAGACATGTGCTGAAGCTTTTCCCACACTTGGAGCCCTGTTTACTTCTCTGCAGAACTGGAATTTCACAAACATTCGCATCTTGACTAGGAGCAACAGAGTTATTCCTTCGCTTCTCTTTTGCTTTTGTTCTCCTTTCTTGCTGCCTTTTCGGTCCACACTCTTTCTTTGCCTTCTGGGCAACTTCTTGGCCCTCATCTCTTCTGGTAGGCATTCTCCCTGCTCTCACTTCCTTCTCGGGCTCCCACATGTCTCCTGGTGAAATAAAAAGGGAAATTTGGCATGAGTACAAAGCCTTCTCAACTGGGATAGTGACTGGGGAACAATCCTTTCTCTGATGTAACTAGATTTGAGACCAGCCTCTGTAATCTGGGCAGGGTGTGGCAGTTGCAGAAATGCTGGAGTGATTTTTCTCATTCATTATATTCCTAGAGGAGAAACTGAAATTCTATATATGCAAGATTGTGGTGTATTTAAATATTCCATGGAATTATTTCCAAATTAGAAAAATGCTGCACCACTGCAACTTTGCAAAATATACTTGCAACTAATGCCAGCACCAGCTCTGCCACAAGTAAAGCGAGTCCCAGGGTCTCCATGAAGTCTGCTCCTCCACTCAACTTTTCACTTTTGAACTTCACTCTGTGAGGCTCCAACCCTCTTTTGCTACTCTGTGTTACTGTTGAGTAGATCATTCCCCCAGCTTAATCTCTACATTTCTCAGATCTTGATGTTTGCCTGGCTTTCCTATTTTTCTCCTCCCTCTGGCAGCCCCCCCCTTTAAATTCTCTGAAGGGCCCCCAAATCCTGTGGGACACATCTGGGGAATAAGCAGATGGAAGGAGGAAGCTATTTTTTGCCAGGGGTTTCCAGTCCTGGCAAATGACCAGAGTCGGGTACAACCCTTCGGCCCAGATGGCGCCTAACTCTTCATTCTTGCCTCAACGTTTTTCCTTCGGTTGTGGGTGGCCTTCACTCTGCACTGCTTTGGGTAAGTGCCAAGAAATTAACCCTCTAGCCTGGCTTCTTTGGAGTGAATGGCAGTCCTGGGATAATAATGACTAGTAGCCCCTTCAATGATGAATGACAAACACATGGCCTTTCTGTGAACAAATAGCATATAGAGCAGAAGATCTAAAAAGCTGGCACTGCATACATGCACTGCAGCTTCTTCTGCTAATGGAGCATGTCTGCTGTACTGGATGCGCTATACCAAAGGAATGTGGGTTTATTATACTCCAACATAATGAACTTCCACCCAGAAGCCAGGAAAGCTTTTGGAGCTACGTCAGGGTCTTACCTGTAGGCTCAGAAACAGCACCAAAGATCACTGTCTTGGAAGTTGCCTTCCCCAATTACATTCATTAGATAAAGGCTGCTTCTGCTGTGAGAAATGAAACTGTTTGCTTTACTGGGGCAGCTTCACTCCCCTTGTCTCCCAGGAAGGGGGGTTAGCTTGTGGCTTATTGACTGGTTCTGAAACAGTGGGAAAGAGACCTCTATAAAATTTATGACCTGTTAGTTTGTGCTTTGACTTTTGGCTTGGATTGAGGTATATGCAAGTATTTAAGCAAGCAGTGCCCTGGAATGCCACCCATCATATTAAGAAGATCTGCAAAATGGAGGGTCATGTGTAAGCTTAATCTTTGCCTGACTGTTCATTATCTACATTGAACTTCCATTGCTGTATTCAGTAAACTGTAAGTCATCTTTCATATAAGTGGTTTTGTCTATTCCTGCTTATCCTCAGGGACTGGATAAAGTGGTCTTGAGGAGGCCTTGGCAGGACCAGAGCCCTGCAGTAATGGACCTTGTCATTTTAGTTGCAAAGTTACGTCTGGCCCATCATGACCCCATGGACAACATTCCTCCAGGCTCTTCTGTCCTCCACCATCCCTCGGAGTCCATCCAAGCTCACACCCACTGCCCCAGTGACTCCATCTAGCCACCTCATTCTCTGCCGTCCCCTTCTCCTTTTGCCATCAATCATTCCCAGCATCAGGGACTTCTCCAATGAGTTGTTCCTTCTCATTAGGTGGCCAAAGTATTTGAGTTTCATCTTCAGTATCTGGCTTTCTAAAGAGCAACCAGGGTTGATTTCCTTTAAGATTAACTAGTTTGATCTATTTGCAGTCTAAGGGACGCTCGGGAGTCTCCTCCAGCACCACAATTCAAAGGCCTCAATTCTTCGGTGCTCATGGTCCAGCTTTCATAGCCATACACTGCAACTGGGAAAACCAAAGCCTTGACTATACGCACTTTTGTCGGCAGGGTGATGTCTCCGTTTTTTAGGATGATGTCTAGATTTGCCATAGCAAATGTAATGGACCTACTTACCCAGAAAGGCCACATTCTTGTAATTTTCCAACATGACTTCCCCATATAGATCTCTCTGGCTTGGCTCCAACAGAGACCACTCGCTCTCTGTGAAATGGACAGCCACCTCTCTGAAGGACACGAGAGCCTGGCAGATGAAAGCATTCCTAGTCAACAGAGAATCCCTGACCGCTGTGCTAGGCCTGAGTCCTCAAAAGCCAGGCTCTAGCTCTTAAAATGCTTGCTTCGCGTGGCACTGGAGTCTTGCTGCTTACAATAGCACAACAGAGCTTGAGTCAAGAACTCCCCTGACACCGACAGTCTGCTCTCGTGGAACTACTCTAAGGAGTCTCCTTTGCTGATATTAAGATGGCACAAGGAACTTGCACGGCGCACATTCGCAACCATGACCATTTCTGATCAGCCACAGCATCTGCGGGCAAGAGGCAGTCACGAGCCCATGCCTTGATGTCAGATGGAGAAGGAACCTTGGCCATTCAGGCAGCAATACTCCTTACTAGCTCCCTGTACTTCATCCCTTCTTAGCACCTGTGTAATCAAAAGTAAGCATATCTTTCAATTGTGTAGAATGCTGTATGCATGTGTTAAATACAGTAAATCTGTGTTCTATATAAGCTAGCCACTTTTGCACTCCGATTCAGACTACTTTTGAGGAGGATTCTGCTGATGCCATCTGAACACACCTGGTAAGAATTCAACCTTGCAGGGGTCCCCGCTGTGCGGTGTAAGAGGCTCGCTGCTAAATGTAATGGAAGTCTAGCTAGTATTTGGATATTAATGCAGTAATAAATAATCTCCTTTTTAGTAGACCTGGAATTGGCACATCACTCTCTGGGAATCCCAAAAACCCATGGCTGGGACAACGCAGCAGGAATACCGCTCCAAGCAGACAAATTGAGGCAGATTTTGTGGCGTGATATTTGGGCTCGCTGGATGCACAGGTTCCCAGGAAAGCATGGAATGTACTGTCCCTGTAAATTAGCAGCCCCAGAAGCAAAGGCCCTGTAGCAAAGATGGGGACACCAGGTTGAAAACTCCTACCTGAGCGGGATGCATGGTGCCTGCTTCCACTCCTTGGCAGAAAGACGTCGTCCTATTGCCTGTGAGGAGAGAAATAAGATGGGGAGCTTGCTTCTATACACAGATTTTCCAATTTCAGATCTCTGATTTATCTTCTTCCCCTCTGTAAGAAGACGGCTGTATATAATATCATCATCATCATCTTCATTTCTATACCGACGCAACAGCCAAAGCTCCCTGGGCAGTGCAGAGCAAATCCCAAAAGATACAATTTATTTATTTCCAATTTATATCCTGCCTTTTTCCTACAAAGGGCTCAAGGCAGCTTACATCAGTCTCCTCCTCCATCTTATCCCCATAACAACAACCCTGTGAGGTAGGTTGGGCTGAGAGCCTGTGACTGGCCCAAAGTCACCCAGTCGGCTCCATGGCTGAGCGGGGACTAGAACCCAGATCGTCTGAGTCCCAGTCCCGCGCTCTTCACCACTACACCACACTGGCTCTCAGTTAATAATATGCCATAAAGTTTCAATATGCAAAACTCGAAGCACTTTAAATGGCTAAAATCTTCAGGAAGGGCTTGAGAACAGCCTTGCAAAATTCCCAGCACACCTTCATAGCCCACGAGGCAGTCGACCAGGTAGCCAGCCCATACAACCCAGTTGAAAGAGCAAGACCCTAATCTCACCCAATTCCGGAAATTTTTCTCTACCTACTTGCCTGGAGAAACTACTAGTGTTAATGAACCCAAGTTTTCATCTCAGTTCATTTCTAAGGAAAGAACTGTGTGGCATGGTAATATACAAGGCTGATTAATTTACAGATACAGAAATACAGTAAAATGGCGTAGTGGCAGCCAGCTGGAAAGGAGGTGCTGAATCAGATCTGCGGCCCATCCGCCTTCCCCATCCTGCTTCCTTCCAGACATTTTGGACTACAACTCCAACCTGCCCCAGTCAGAAAAGCCAAGTCAAGGCAGTTGAAATACCTGGGAGGGACCAGGTTGGAGAAAGCTGCTTCCTGGTCTTCTCAGAAGCCCAAGGCCCTGGAAATAGGCATTTCCCAGGCCTGCTTTTTGTGACTGCAGCGGCAGAGAAAGCAAGAATTTCTTCCACTAAGCCAAGGATGAGCAATCTGTGGCCCAGAAGCCAACAATCCCTCACTTCTGGATTTTTGTGAACTGTAATCCAAAAAAGGCAGGACTGCAAGATAGCCAACCACACAGTAAGTGACAGCAGTGAAGAAATCTGCCTCCGCCACTGTCTGCTTGGCATTGTCCAGTGGCATTTTTTTTTTCCAGGTGAAGGGCCTTCTTGGTGTTGACTCCTCTGGTGTGCACCAGCACCAGCAAAAATTGTTTGATCTATTCCAATTTAATGCTCTTCTTTGTGCTGGTGCATCACCGAAACAGAAGATGCATGTAAACACTGGCAGCTGCCATGGTCCCACATAAATTGAGACGAGGGTATCAGTGAGTTGTAATAATGTGTTTTATTTTAAACTTTAAATTTTACTGTACTGATTTTGTTGCACTTTTAAAAGTATTTAGGTATTTTAATGACTTCCTTTTACTGGTGTTGATTCAATACATTTTATACCGAATTGTTTTAATATTCTTGTGTTGTATATTACTGATCTATGACCAGAATAAAGTAATTCGTTCATATGCCAATTCAAGAAGCCATGCTTTTCACAGAATCTAATACAAATGGAGCTCGAGTCCAGCCTTGTTATGCTATACTTTTAAGCTGGTCCAGCCTAAAGACATGGACAAACTGCTTAGAGGCTTGAAGTCTATGATGGGTATCCTGGATCTTTGCCTATCCTGCCATACTAAAGAGTGCCAGACTCAGATATGAACCTTGCAGAAGGTTAATGCCTCTTCAAAGGATGGTGAGGTCTGCACTGCCATGAAGGGGGCGACAGAGAGGCATTTAAGGTACTTAATTCAGGTCCGGCAATGTGGGATCACAGCCACCGAGCGCTTCCACTAGGTGCTGCCTGCCGGGACATCACAATAGGATTCCAACTGGAGACAAAGCTAATTATTTAGATTCACTCCACACCCAGTCTGACAGCAGAAAGCAGCACGGTCACCCTGGTGGATGACAAGCTGGGGGACACAGGGGGCACCGGGAGTGCAGCAGGGCTGGCTTTCTTCAGACCATCAGCTGCATCAAAGAAATGTTGCTGCCTTGTACTTCTAATGGAGTGAGTTTATTGGACACACTCACGTATGTGGTGCAATCTGGTTTTAATGGTTCATTTTGCCCTTGTTATTGTGTGTTATCCATTATTGTTTTGTGGTTTTGAAATTTTGCAAGCTACCATGGGCAAGTTTTTCCTTAAAGGCAACTTATAGATCCTTTATTATACTTCTATCCTGCCTTTTTTCCCTTTTAAGTAGCTCAAGGCTTAGCCAATTCTCTGCCTCTTCATCTTGTCCTCACAACAATCACCCTGTGAGGTAGGTCTGGGCTGACAATCTGTGTCTGGCCCAAAATCACCCAGTTGACTCCATGGCCGAGCAGGAACTTGAACCCAGAACTCTTGAATCTCAGTCCAGCATTCCTAACCACTACACCACACTGTCATGAGCCTTCCACCCCAGCACACCTTGCAATTCCCCAAGGCTGCTTGCCAACTTCTTTGGTTGCAAGATTCAAGTGCTAGCAGGAAAACCTTCTTCCATCCCATACAAGGTCAGGTGCGCAGCCCTCCATTGTGGCAGGTAAACTAGACTGTCATTCACAGATGGCCTATGGGCCAGCCACTGATAGAGGCCAACCCAACCCACAGGACTATCGTAAACGAAGAGACCATCTTTCTCCCTCTGCGCAGTCTGAGAGCTGCCCTTTCAGCAGATTGCACCACGTACATGTGTGTCCAATAAACTCACTCCATTATAAATACAAGGCAATAATATTTCTTCAGTGCAGCTGATGGTTTGAAGAAAGCCAGCCCTGCTGCACGCCCGGTGCCCATCCAGCACCTTCAATGATCTGAACTAATATGGTGGGAAGGAGAGACCAGCTACAAGAGCCTCCCTCCCTTGACCCGCAAGGCTCCTAAACACCAGCCACGACAGTTCAACCACCTCCATGAAAAGGAGCAGCAGCAGCTTTAACTTGTCCAGTGAGACTGTCAAAATATCTGGTAACTCAGGAATGGTGCCATCCTTACGCAAGGGGGCAAAGCCTCGGCTGCCGTCCTCTGTGACCTGGAGAATCACCGGCCTCTGCCGCTCGTCTGACGCAGCCCCTTCCTTTGCCCCAGCAAGCGTCGCAGCTGCATCCAGGACAGACAGTCCCTGTAAGGTCCACACACAGAGGAAGAGGGTGAAAGAAGGGATGCTGGTGGCCAAGGGAGGACGGATCCTGCCCCCTCCTCACAGCATCACCACAATTAATGGAACAAGACTGAGTTGGGTCTTTTAACTGTCCTGTCTGTTCATGGAGAAAGGATAAAGTTTACTAGACAAAAGACCTGCCCAAAGAGCTGGTCAAATCTCCTCTTTAGAAACTTTCACGAAAACAATGAAATAGCATTTATAAGGGAAATGCTTGGAATAGTGTAGTCAGGGCTCCCCCATCTATTCTGGAGCCGTGGGTACATTTTGGAATTTAAAAAACTGCTGTGGGCACGACCACAAAATGCCTTGTCATTGCATTGCTGTTTTGGCGTCCACCATTAATGCTGATGGATATCCAGCAAAAGCTTTTGTTTCAGGCCCAATGGACTCTACAACATCTTTCAGAAGGGACTGTCTAATTCAGCTAATTGCTGGTGGTACGACGCAGCTAATGCTTTCTTTTGAACATACGCTTTGCCAAAGCCTGCTCATTGCTTCTTTATATGGAGGCTATTATAGGGATAAATTTTGTACTGGAACAGTCTTTAACGTTCACTGATGAACATATCCTTTTAAATTGAATAATTTCATGGAAATTAATGAATGGAGGGGAAGGTGGATTCTTTCTGTCCTTCTGGAAGCTAAAAGACTGGTACTGCAACATACCAGGACAAAAGGATAAATCCCTGCCTTCTTTAATGGAATGGATTGAGAACCTCACAACACTTTTTATATATGAATAGATGAAATATAGATGTCACCTTCAGATATATACAGATAGAAACTTATTCATTTTTGTTGGTGTGTAATTGCTAGAAATTTGTATGCATTTCATAGAAATCGATACACACAAGAAAAATGGAAATAATAGTCACCGTTTCCAAAGGCCCATGGCCACCATGTTGGTGACCCCTATATGGATGGCACAAGATGTACCTGCAGGCACCATGCTAGGTACCCCAGTGTAGGAAATCCCCACCATCTTTTTCAGCCCTTTGAACCCCCCAGATGAAAAAGCCACACCTTCTCCTCCTCTTTGGCTTCCCCTTGACTCAGCAGGAAACCTTCTGCCAGGGCCACTGCCTGGGAACTAGTCTCTGCTCCACACTCTTTGATCCAGCTTGCAATCTCCAGTGGAAGGGCAGCCAGGAACCGCTCCAGGATCACCAGGTCCAGCATCTGAGATTTCGTGCACTGCTCCGGCTTCAGCCACCGGCAGCAGACATGCCATAGATGGCTGCAAAGTTTTCGGGGCCCATCAGCATCCATAGAGCAAAGCTGCCTGAAAGCTTGGTCCTCTGAGTTCCCAGTGTCCTCGGCGAAGGACTTACACAGTCTTTTCCAAGGATCCATCGTCACTCCCAGCCGTTTTTCCTTTGGCCTTCCCTGCTTCAAAGCCCAATGGGCTCTGCTGTTTCATCTTCTTTTGTCCAGCAGAAGACCATGAAGAAATGATCTCTTCACTCCCGTGTTTAACGCAACAGACTCTACCCTGACAGAAAGAAAATCAGCAGGCTTTAGGAAGGAAAGGAGACCCTGTGGAATTTATTCTGCTAGCCAAAAGGGCTATAGGGGGTGGTGCTCATTTCCCTTTCAAAGGCCAGGAGCCAGCCCTGTCTGAGGATGTTCCAGTGGCGAGCATGATGTCCCGGGGTGCTGTTTCCTCCCCGTCACAGTGGTACCTATTTATCTACTCACATTACACGCTTTCGAATGGCTAGGTTGGCAATTTATTTATCTATTTTAAAATGTTTGTATCCCACCTTTTACCTCATCTCAGGGCGGCGAGACACATAAGACACAGCATCACAATAATATATAAAATCCGCATTAAAAATAATGCTAAGATTTAAAATACTGGGAAAATAAAAAAGGGTTTGGCCTGGTACCAAAACGAATTCCTTCATTTCTTTTTCTCTTCTATGTTTTACTTACTGACTTTGAGCGATAATGTTTTGTTTTTATCATCATATGCCGAACTGTTCGGTGGGAAGGAGCTCTAAAAATGTTGAAAACCCAACCCAGTGTTCTGACACTTACATGGTGTCTTAGAAAAGCTCACAAAAATGGCCTGCTATTCCCTGTTTGTTTTGCCCCTAGAATCTAGGGACCCAAAGCATTTTGTTCCAGAATACTGAGGCTCCTTTTACCACAGCACCCCTCAACTGCTCCTCTGTTCCTTCCCTGTCCCCTTGCTTAGTTAGCAGTGTCTCAATTTACCCCTCCCTCCTGCCCAGCACTGCACCTGGGGTGGATGGGATGCTCCTATCTACCAGAGAGGGAATTTCAGCTGCTGTTTGTTTCACCTTTATGACAAATCTCCTTGCATGAAATTCTCTCTTCTGAACCACAGTTAAATGTACTGGAGGGGGAATTCGGTAGACTGAGCTCAAAGTTTGTGCCTGGCCTAAAGTCACCCAGCTGGCTGCATGGCTGAGTGGGGAGCAGAACAAAGGCTGCCAGAGTCCCAGTCCTGCTAGACTACACTGGCTCTCAAATACAGTGGGGTCAAGATACCCCAGCATATTTACACACACGCAGCCCATTCTCTCTAGCTCTGCAAGGCTGCCTCAGGCCGAGAGTTTTCTCTACCCTGCTACCTTCAGTATATTATTATTAACTATAATTACATGACCACCTTTCCCTTGCAAGGAAGCCAAAGGAGCTTACAAGATTGTCCTCTATTCCATTTGAATCTTACAACAATAACTCTGTGAAGCATCATCATCATCATTACATTGCAAGAGGAAAAAAGAAGGGATATAAATGCAAGGAACCCAAGACAACTGATAAATTCCTCTCCATTTTATCCTCACAACAGCAAGCTTATATAAGGTAGGTGAGGCTGAAAGTCCATGACTGCCCAAAGCCACCCAGGGCACGTCATAGGTGAGAGGGGACTAGAACCCAAGTCTCCCAAATCCCAGTCCCGTACTCTAACCCCTAGGCAATATTAGTTCCATTTTTAAAAGCCAGCCTTTCCAGACTACGAAGCACATGCACCCCACCCTCATTTCTAAGCACGTCCAACACAACCCGCCTTTCCTCTGTGTCACTTTCCGCCCTTTCGGCTTCACCTGCGATATACCTTTGGATTTCGTCCAGCCCGCAGCCCAGCGACCTCGACGCCTCTTCCCAACCACGAAAACCGCACGTGGCCAAAGCGGTTTCCAACTCAAAAGGGCGGGCCCGGAAGTGACATCTCCGGCCCTTTTGAGAGGCAAACCTTTCCTTCTCAGGCGACTCTAGGAATGCAAACTCGGTGATCCAGTTAACCCTCAGTGCGCAGAGAGTAGTTATCCGTCCAAGGAGAAAAATGTCTCGCCTAACCATGGAGGGCAAATATATATATATATATATTTTTAAAGCGCAACAAAAGAGAAGGGGGTATTAAAACAAAGAATATGCCCATCTCTACATCAATCAGTCAATCAATCAATCAATCAATGATGTTTATTTAAAGCTCAGAAATTGCAAAAAAAAAAAAAAGGCAGAAATCTCTGTGCACTTCTAGACATGTTGACTCAGAGATAAGTCCCATTGAGTTCAATGGAGCTAATCCTAGCTAGGTGCGGGTCTCTGTCTCTCTTGCAGTCACCCCAGTTAAGAGTCCCAGGAGGCATGATTTGCTCTGCGTTTGACAAGATTTTAAGCAAAAGGACTGTACGGCTCCGCCCCACCTTGCAAGGGCGTTTCACGCAGAGATTTGAATCCGCTGCGATGCGAACGGTTGCGTGATTCACCGGTGCGTTTGTGTTGTTTTCACATCTCTCACGGCGCAATCCTATGCCAATTGAGCGAGATAAAGTCGTGCTATTCTCTCAACTAGCCCACCAAGGCGAATATGCATCAAGGCATATTTTGCTTTGCTTTCATACGGTAGTTTTCAAAGTATTTCACTTTGTTTTTGTGCTGCTGCGTTTTATGGTTTGGATTGCTGTGACCTGCTTAAGAAGCGTTGGCTATTGGACGATCGAGAAATGGGCTACAGGAATAAAACTGCTCTCCAGACTATGAAAATTGCACCTGCGATTTTGTTACTGTAGGATGCAGTTGGCTAAAACTTTGCAGAGATGTGAGAACGATCTCTTTTCACAGGGCAGGGCAATTTACACCTTCACTTCCTCATTCCTCACTTAGCGGAGCTTGGACATCATTGCTAGAATGTCTTTCGGTAAGACCCCACGAAACAATGATATTATACTGTCCCAATCCATTCTCTAAGGTTTCTCAGTCTAGAACTTCTTCTTCCTACACCTTTCCCCATTAATTTTACCTTGACCTATCAGCTGCAACCATCTGTCTCTTTCATTTCTTGGGATATGACCAAAATAATTCTGATTTTCTGCATTTTATCTGGTTTATTTATTTAGTAAGCTTCTATGCCTTAGGGTTTCTTGGTCTTCATACATTCACTTTATAACTTCTTTATGGGTCATCCTTTTGGTCCGTGACATTCATAACATCCTGCAGTAAATCCACATTTCAAATGCGCTCTTTTAATGGGAGCCACTGTTACAGTCCATGGTTCTGTGCCATACAGTAGAACTTGGATTATCTGAGATTTATATTAAAATTCCACACCCCACAACC